>NC_048599.1:28149400-28479396 GCF_003668045.3 Cricetulus griseus | reverse complement strand
ACCTGCTCTTCACAACACCAGGTTCTGAAGTAGCAGGTGTATTTGCTTTGACTCCCTCACTCCTTGGGGAGGTGATAGTCTTATGAGGACACCCATGAACACCTGCTCTCCCTCCCCACAGGTGATCAGTCAATCACCTGACACCTGGGGACATGTCTAATTCTGAGTTTCAGACACAAGGTGGGAGAGCATTTCTGAAACCCCTTTTATATTGGTGGGGTCACCTAGGGTAGAAAGTGGCATTTGGAGCATTTGCTTCCCAAGTGGAGACCTCTTTTCCTATGCCCAGCTGCTGACAGTTTTTGAGCTGCAGTTGCTCTACCACCTTGGAACCTGTTAAGGAGACAAGGACCTGCCATTGGCACACATGTGCATGTGTGAGAAATGAACTTTGTGTTTATTATCTCAACATGGCCTTGCCTACCCTGGCTAAAACAAACTGCCAAATAGCAGAAAAAGAAAGAAAAGAAGAAAGGAAAGGGAAAGAAACAAAGAAAAGATGGCATTAAGAAAGGACAAGAATCACATTTTGTTGTCTTTGCAGACCAGAGATCAAATGCTCACATGGGCATCTGTGGTGTCTGGGACCTATCAGGGAGTCAGGTGGCCCTGTGTAGGACCTTTGTGGAACCTTAGATATCTGGGATAGTACACCCAAATTGTTCCTTGAACAAATGTGGAAAGAGGCTCATACCAAGGACTTGATAGTATGCTTTGGCAGAGGACTCCCGCATCAAGAGCTCTCTGTAATGGGGTCAGAAATCTGTCGGTCATGATCTCCATTTGACATACAGGAAGATGGAGGAAGGCCTGCAGAAGGACAAAAGATTAGAAATAGTCCCCACTCATGACTCTTCCATGCCCTTTCTTGTAGGCACATGTTCTCAGGACAGTGTCTGGGAAGGACCAACAGGCATAGGGCCAGGTAGGATCAGTCAGCTCAGGCCCTATGCACACCTGGGCAAGGATAGCTGAGGCTGTTCAGTGCACACTTCATGCCCATGCCTTCTCCCTATGCTTTGCATTTCTCCCTTCCTTCCTTCCTTCTTTCCTTCCTTCCTTCCTTCCTTCTTTCCTTCCTTCCTTCTTTCCTTCCTTCATTCCTTCCTTCCTTTTTCTTCCTTCCTTCCCTTCCTTCCTTTTTTTTTTTTTTTTTTTTTTGAGACAGGGTCTTTCTTACTATGCAGCCATGGCTGGCCTGGAAATTGCTGTGTAGACGCGATTGCTCTTGAATTTACAGAGATCTGCCGCTGTCTCCTGAGAGCTGGGATTAAAGTTATGCACTACCGCGCCTGGCCTCCCTTTTCTTACTAAGGGAACCCCAATGTTATCTGGAAGCTAAAAGATGTCATTTCCAAGCCTCCCACACATGTGGCCATGAAGTCAAATTCTTGCCACCCTTCAAAGCTGTAGCTGCTTAGGACCAGTGGAGTACTCTAGGTAAAAGGCTGTAGCCCAGCTGCTTGGGGCTGGGAGCCAGGCAACTGCATTCTGCTGGAGCCAGGTTTGGCTGTGTAGCCCCAAGAAAGGTGTTACTATCAGCCTGGAGACTGTTCTGAAGAACACTGGAGACCAGCTCCTGAAAATCCAGTAGAACTCTCTGTTTATAGGAATGCCATGAAGGCACCTGGACTACCATTACTTCCCAGAGGGACGGGTGCAGTTGTGGCACACTAGCCTGGGGTGCAAGGCACCTTCCAGGTTCCTGGGCTGGGTCAGAAGGCACAGAAACTCCTTCCCTGTTGAGCAGCTTCTCCCTTCTTGCAGTAGAGAATGCCCTTGATGTTTTTATGTCTGAGGGTTTTTTTTTCATTTTATGGTAAAATTTATAATTTGCATAAAGAAAACCACTAAATCTCTAGGTACAGTAACTGGCCGCTATTAAACAGCAGACACAACATGGAAGGAAAGTCTAGACTTCATAAGCCCCTATCTTCCTTCTGCAATCAGAGAGGTTCCTAGACAAGCCCTTTAACCCTAATAGCCTTGAGAAAGAGAAGGCTGGGAGGCCACCATTAGACCATTATTACCAAATAATATCTCAGTTGCAGGTACTGTCTCATAGCAAACTGCGAGAGGCTGGCTTGGCACATAGAGCTGTCAGGGTTGTGAAACCATGGTCACAGTGATTACATCATCTGGAGGTTAGTCTCTTAAGCACTGGGTAACATATTTTACACTCACAAATGAAAAGGTCACCACACCATGAGCCACCAGCCCACCAGTCCATATGACTAGACCATAACAAGTTTATCCTTCCTACAGCCTTCAGACTTCAGCTGAAGAACTTTCATTTTCATTTGAAATTCCGATTTCAGCTAAAAATGTCAATCTTCAGCTGTCTGTAGATTTTCATAATATACTCCCCAACCATGTCTTATGTTTAAAAGCTTAAGGTTTAAATGGATATTCACATAACCATTAATTTCTGAAGGGTCTCAAGTTCACTAAAAGGCTTTTCCAAATAAAAGTGGCTCCCAGACTGGGCATGGTGGCGCACACCTTTAATCCCAGCACTTGGAGGCAGGGGCAGGTAGATCTCTGTGAGTCCTGTGCTAGCCTAGTCTACTTAGTGAGTTCCAGAGAGAGAGAGAGAGAGAGAGAGAGAGAGAGAGAGAGAGAGAGAGAGAGAGAGAGAGGTCTTGCATCAATTTCCAGTAGGTCCTTGGCTAGGGATAGGGCCTTGGGTAGGCCCTCCATGGTCCATATTGGAAGTTTACCTGGCTCGAATGCATACAGGTGTCCACAGCTACAGTGGATTTATGTGTGCAGCAGCCGAGGACAGCTTTTCACAGCACTCCTCCCCATCCCCATGTCTGCTCTTTTGAGACAGAGTTGCTATGTATCCCTGACTGGCCTGCATTCATTACATAGCCCAAGATGATCTCCAACCCAAGGAAATCATTCTACTTTAGTTCTCAAATGCATGTATTACCATGATCAGCTTTAGGAATGTTTTCAAAATTCACTTCATATTATACAACTCTGTAAAGTTTGTAAATAGCCTGGTAAGTAGAGAAATGGCCAACCTGATTTAAGGAAACTATCCATCTTGCTGTTGCTACTTCAGAATGGTGACAATCAGTTGTCCCCAGCTCCATTTTCTCCATTGCCTCTTCCTACAGGTATCTCCAACGTTCTTTCCTCTAACACCTCTCCCTTCAAGGACACATGTAGACACAAGTGTGTATATATGTTTGAGACAAGGTCTCTCTATTATATAGTTCTGGCTGTCCTGGAACTCACTATGTAAACCAGGCTGGTCTCAAACTCAGAGATCTGCCTGCCTCTGCTTCCCGAGTGCTGGGGTTAAAGGCATGTGCCACCACCGCCCTGCATGCACAGAGGATTCTGAACAAGCCATGAGCTAAGCGCGAAGGTGCAGTGGCTGATTGCTCAGGTCTGCCACAGTACTGCGGGGAGTTTCTAAATGAATGCTGTACATTTAGCCACCAATGTTTTAAACCTATTAAAATTATTCATGGAAGTCTATAAAAAAATCAAATCCTGGTCATAGCCCTGGTTCCAGTATTTATTTTGAGAACATCTTTTGTAGAGCTAACATGTAGGCTTTGCTCTCAGGGAACCACAGGTCAATTTTCAGCCTTTGGGAACATGAGCAACACAAAATGATGATTCTTAGAGTCAGAGGCAAAAGGCCATGTGCAAAGGGGTGTCACCATTCCTGGATGTGTTCCTTGTGTGGCACTCTATGCTGTAGGCTCCTCACAGTCAGGCAGTGCCTCAGGATCTGCTGTTAATACAATCCTGCCAGGCTCATCATGGGAACTGTGAAGTGAGCCTGCCTGGCAAGCATCCCTGATACTCACCCCACCCTGAGTAGGTAGGTGACCTGCGTCATTGCTTAGGGGATTGCCCAGCACATGACTCCTAGGTCCCTCCCTAGACAAAGTCATCCAACTATACCCACCAGGAATTCCTCCTCCTCTTCTGTTTAACTTGACTTGCATATGATAATTTAATGGGATAAATATACATTTAAAAATTTCAAAATGTAAAGAGCACAAAGAAGCTGGACATGGCGGCACAAACATTAAACTTAGCACCTGGTTGTCAGAGGCAGCCAAGACTATACATAGGGAGACCCTGTGTCAAAACTAATCACCACCAACAACAAAGCAAAGTGACAAAGGAAAAGGAAGAAAAACTGTCCTATTCCAACACAACCTCAACACAGTTCCTTCATTCCCCTTACAAGAGACAAAATTAAAAAAATAAACAAACATGTTTACTCAATTTCTTAGGAAAATCATAAGCACAGGTGGCTGGATTGTTCAGTGGGTAATGTGGACCCCACCACCAATGTAAAAGCTATGAACAACAGCATATGTCTGTAACTCCAGCACCAGGGGTGTAGAGACAGATCCCAGGGACTTGCTGGACAACCAGGCTACCCAGAATGGTGAGCACTAGGTTCAGAGATCTGTCTCAAAACTAAAGTGGAAAGGAATAGAGAGAGGAAGAAGGCAGTGTCAATCTCTGGTCTCTACATGCACATGGAGGCCAGTATGCTACACACACACACACACACACACACACACACACACACACACACACACACACACACACACACACACACACACACACACACACTCCTACCTACCATCATTGAAACCCATACAAAAGTACAAACTGAAAAGCTCACCAGGGCTGGAGATGTCAGGCTAGCATTTGTAGCATTTGCTCAGGAGTGTAAAACTTGACTCCTAACATCTCAGAGAAGGAATGAACAAGAGAAAGGAGAAAGGGAAGAGACCTCAGTTCCCATCTAGAGCCACTCTGCATTTGAAATTGTCTTCCTCAGCTGCCTGCAGGCAAACAAGCTTTTCTGACAACAAAACCAGAGGGTAGGACCTTGATGTGATTTCTCACAGTCTCACTAGTGCCGTGGTTATAGTTCCTCCTGGCAACTTCCTTACATGATTTAATAATTTTGTCATCTTCCACAGATTGCTGACTCCTTTAACCAATGTCAAGCATCTGGGATTTCCCGATTGGCTTTACTAAAAGAAACACACAGTGGTGGACCCAGAGACTTCATTGCAATACATTTCTAAGAAATATACTAGGTTACAAAACATGGCCACTGTAAAAAACCCTGCTCTCCAGCCAACTGACTTTCCCTCCAGCAGAGTGAGTCCTCTACAGCCAGTGCTGACTTCCTCATAGGGCCAGTTAACCCTAGTTTGTACTCATTTGTACAACACCTACTCATATCAGCCTTGTGTCCTTAACCCCACCTCTGAATCTAGATTAAGGCAAAGGCCTCATGTGGGCCTGGTGACTGCTCTGTTTACGTAGCCACACAGCCTAACCTGGGCCTATCCCAGTCCATGTGAGTCAGTTGAACAAGGGGCGGGCACCACCCTTCCTGGAACAGGAATCCAGCTGGGACACAGGCCACCAGCACATCCCAAGAGACTCTGCAGTGACTGGAGCCAGATACAGAGCATCGAGCCAGCAGGTAAGAACAGACTGTATTGGCTGGGACAGGAGCTAAACAAGACCTGCTCACCATCATTTCTTTCCCTCCCTTGTCCTGTCTTCTAGTCTTTTAAAAAACTTGCTTCACTCTTGGAATGAAATGGGGACAAAGCTTTCCTTTTCTGACCCCAGGCCCAGGCAGGGTTTGAAGTATGAATGATTTTCTACACTAGTCTATGCATCTACCCTTACCTCATATCTATCCCACAACTATTAGCCAGGAGGCCCCAAAGGCTGTGGCTCTCTGATGCTCAGACTTCCCTAGTCTCTCACTCAAGAAAGGCCCAAATCCTCACCGAGACCTTCAAGCTCTCCAAATCTGGACGTCTGCCCACTTCTCTGGTTTTCTCCCTCAGGTGTCCCTAGCCACAGAGGGCACTCACCTCAGGGTTTGTGCAGTGGCACTGCCTTTCTGCCACTTTAAGCTTTTACTCAACTGTCTCTCATCCCTACAGAAAGCCTCCCCGAGTCCTACTGCCACTCTCTGCTCTCCTCCTCCTCCCCAGATCTTCTCACCATCTGACACAGCCTACAAGGTTTTTGGAGCTTTTTAATCCAATACGAAGTCCCTACCTCATGGAGTGATAATTTTGCTCACTTTGTACAGCTGGCATCCCAAACAGTACCTGGACTCAGGGAAATCTAATAAATGCATGTGGGATGAGCAGACAGCTATTACGGAGTTGCCTATTTGTGCTAGGTACTGTGCTAAATATTCTTTATGTGGATCTCTTTTAATCTTCTCATGCCTCGAATAGTCTGTGGTGAAAGTGTTATTACTGTTATTACAACAGAAATGACATAGAGCCTTGCCCATTGTTTGTTCTTACAGTCAGAGGTAGGCAGTAGGTTGAGCCTCTCTCTAACGTCCCAGCCTCTGCTCTGCCTCCCCTGGTCCTTCACTGAGGGAACAGCGTTTCCTAGTTCCCTCTAGCAGTGCAGCCCTGAAAGGAGAGGGCACATGTTGTGGCTTAGCAACAGCCCCCTCCTTGCCGATTCACCAGATCCCTGGGTTAATTTGGCCTTACAGGAGCTATTACTCCACCACATTAACCCACACTTCTGCTTTTTCTGAAGGATGGATGAGTTGTCCACAGGAACAAGTGGGAGTCCCAGAGTTCCAGCAGTTTAGAACAAAGTGTTCTCATTCTTTTAAGTTCAAAGATGGGGGCTGATGGGCCCCTTTCCAGCCCCGCTGATTCCACAGAGCCTGACTGCTGATACGCTGTGGGTGTTATTATTGCTTACAATTTGAAGAGGTGTAGAAAGCTCTGGGATGGATATCTGTAAGGTGTTGTGGGGGAAGGGAAGTCCCTCCAGGAGCAAGGACTGGATGGGCTGGTTCCCTTCTAAGAAGCCAACAACTTGTAGAAACTGAACAAACTTTCATTATCATACTATTTTATGTGTAACTCATAGGGCTGTAGTTTCCCTTTCTACACCCAGTTATTCTTCAAAGGACTTTCTACAGGTGGTAATTGGAAGCATGTTTATCTAGGTGTCAGGTGACATTTCTGGGAGATGTGAACAAATGTCTATTCACCTCAGACAGAACAAATGACAGGCCAACTCAAAGATCCCATGCCTACTGTAGTGAACCAAGGAGTTTAGTGGGCTTAAAGGAATCTAGGTGACTCAAAGGCAGCTCCATCGCAGGAGAGCCCACCCCAGCACAGGTGATGACAGCAGATAGCTCCCCAGAAGAGTCTTCTCTCCCAGGCAACTGTTCACTGCTTATATAACCTTGGGGAGGGCTTTGTGAATCATAGCTTTCTGAGCTCCTCAGAGTGTTGTATGCTTCCTTAGGTTCCTGAGGCCTATAGGCCTCCTACTCCCTTCCAGGAGGGAATGTTGTTTCAACTGGGAGGAAATAGATACCCACTAGGTCACGGAATTCTCTTCCCTATGTCTGCTTTTCTCCTCTTGTAACTTTATGAAGGCTTGGTTCTGGAAATTCACACCAGCTAATGAGGATGACAGGCAAACAAATACAGCTTGGTGAAATTTCAATTTAGGAAATGCAAAAGGCCTGGGTCAGAGCTTCCTAAACATTTGTGGAATGAACAATGACTAGGGAATACATGAGATGTTGTGGTCTAGGGAGAAGAGGTTTGACGATCCTTGGGGGTTGTGTGGTGTAGGATTCAGAGGGAGGCTTAGAGCTGAACAATTCGCCATATGAACTGTGGGTGGCATTTAAGACAGAGAAAACAGCACTCCCAAAGCACAAAGGCATGGGCTAGCAGGCTGAGTTTTACAACCAGCAAACAGTTTGAAATGAGTGAAATGCAGTGAGCAATAGAGACATGCCCTCCAGGATTCAGTCATGAAATTAAATTTTAAAGTCATATTGAAGTCTGAGATTAATTCTGATGTCAAGAGCTAGGTGTGGCTTCGCCAAAAGGTAAAGGCAGGGGCTGAGGGCAACTCCTAGATTTCTGGCTCAGCCCATGAGTGTATTTGGTGGGGATACAGTCAAGATTTGGGAAAACTTCAAGAAAACATCTTGAAGGTAATAAATATCTAAACAGCAGGTGGAACTCTGGCCTGGGTCTCCCTATCCGGGAATAGCACACTTTTACTTTCATTGGCTTAAACTTTCCACCCTTCACGGTCATTGGCGGGTCTTCTCCCTCGAGGAGGCTTTCCTGCTTTTCCAGATATTTTCCTGCCCTCCTTACAAAGGGAGCTCGGTCTGATTTTCTGTGGAAGGTGATCCCTCAGCCAAGTCCACTTCCCTGGGCTGCCGATGTGCAATGGTTCCATCTCTGGTGGCTGGTGCCTTTGGGAGAGGGGTGCATTTTTAAGTAGGGCATGTCAAGAGTCAGGGCTATGGCAGAATCCCGAGAGCGTGGGAGAGGGGGGCGACACCAGAGGCAACACCTAGGGATTTGAAGGCGCTTCTAAATCAAAGGGAGAGGGAATCTCCTTTTCAGAACTAACAGTGGAGCATGGTGTAAACTCTGCTCTCCTCTCCCACCCATTGCTGCTGCCTCAGTGCCCTAAGTCAAACGGGGCGTCGAGCTATGATCAACAAGGGGCTCTCGGGAGAACCACCGAGTCGCTTCACGTGAGGAGGGTCTTCCTGTCCGGTACTCTGCAGCATTGCTGGACTCTGGATGCCGGCGCCTGAAAGAAACTCGATGTTGGGTACACTCGAGTAGCACACACTGTCCGCAACTCAGCTGCAAGAGGATGCCTGCCGACGGCGATTCCGCAGCCGCGGGGCATCCTGGGAGCCCACAGCAAGCAGGCTGTGGTGCGCACGCGCTGTAGGCACCGCATGCTGCCGAGCCGGACTTTGCAGGAGTTGCAACCCACAGGCGAGATGCATCTTCCGGCTGCGCTCTGAGCAGATAGCGGAGTGTTGCGGTTGAGGGCGGGGAGGGGGGAAGCAGGGGGCGGCCATGGAGCCGTGTGAAGAGGGGACATATAGAAGATGGTCCCTGGACAATTGGGACTATCGGGGCAACTCAGTGCGTGAAGTTTGCTGTCTGTGCCTACTTGCTCCCATTTCTAAAGGGAAGGGACGGGTTACAGGGTTCATCTCGAGTTACTGCCCAGGCAAGGACGTCTTGTAGTGAGGGGAAGAACAGCAGCCTGGTGAAAGGATTTCTGCCTGGGGGCAGTTTCCAGGAAGTGGGCCTCTGGGACGGCTTTCTCTCAGAGGGCAGCTGCAAAAAGCATCTGTTCTATTGCTGTACTGTTAGAAAAAGGAAGACAGGGCGGTCTCTTAAGTTCATATCTGCGCATGCATATTCTCGTGACAAAGTGTTATTTCAAGGATAAAAGGATAAAAGCCACCTGGAGGATGCACGGTAGTGCAGGCCCCAGGCAAAGAGGTCTCTTCCCTTAGCTAATCTAAAAGGTTAGCATCATACTCGCCCCTCCTCTTAGGAATTCTTGTCTAGGGATAGTAATTTTTGCCCCGAAGTCTAGCCTAGGACCGAGAACTGCAGCTGTTTTCTCCAGCAGCCAGGCGGGCAACAAAAATCAGCAAAGGGCCGGTTGAGTACTTGAGTGGCAGGGACGTAGGTACAGCCCATCTACAAAGGAGTCCTGGCTATGACACTTACCTGCTAACTATTTATATTTTTCAGAACAAATTAGCAATGAGACTCCTATTTTCAGATTTTGTAATGCTAGCACGGGTTCATGTCAGAGAAGAGGGGCTGCAAGCAGATGGGTGAGTGGGTGGGGGGTGTTGGTTGCTTGGGTTTGGAAAGAAGCTGACGCAAAAATACCCTTCAGGAATGAACTTTGTTAGGGGAAAGAGCCTCAAGACCACAGGACCCATGACCATGCCTTGATGGGGAGGGCATTTTAAGGAGGGACGGTGTCTTCCACCAGAGACAGCATGTTTAAGGACAGGAGAGGCTTCCCTTTGAAACCTGGCGAGGAGCTGCATTGAGAGGGAGCTTAGGGTTAGACAGCTGTCATAGAACAGGGGAGGGGTGAGCTGTGGGAAAGTATTTGTGTTTTATATCCTTTCAGAGAAGGGCAGAAAGTGCCATACCACATGATTTAGTCTATGAGAGAATATGTGACAAGAAACATGGAGGAGCCTGTTTCTGAGTAGGACCATAAGTCAAACTGAAGGATCTGGCCCCCTACTAGAGTGATCATCTTTGGGGCAGGCCCATGATCTGACAATTCATATTTAAGGAACTACACAGGATTGAGACACAAAAGATGGAGGCTAAGGAGATGGCTCAACAATCAAGAGCACTGACTGTTCCTCCAGAGGACCCAAGTTCAATTCCCAGCATTCACATGGCAGCTCACAACTGTCTGTCACTCCAGTTCCAGGGTACCCAACACCCACATATAGACATACATGCAGGTAAAACACCAGTGCACATTAAAAAAAAGGACTCACAAAGTACATTTAGACCCCATTCCTAAGAAGGATGTGGTCTTGAAAACCAGAACTTTGCTTTACAAAGGGAGGAGTTAGAAGGGCCAGATATATTGTGTCTGGCATATCATTGCATTATTCTCCATGAACAGGGTTTGAGAGGTCCTGCAGCCAATGAGAATGCCCCTTTGGGACTCCCAGTCTAACAAAACAACAGGACAAGTGGTGTCAACTAAAATACTAGTTAATAATCAGTAGTGAGGACAGAGGAGGAGCACTACAGTGTGCACAAATCAGAGCTGGCTTCCTATGAGAAGGATCCCATGATTTTAGACTTGAGAATTATTTGGAATGAGCTGGGCAAGGAGCAGGGATTGTGATCCAGACAGTATGCCAGACATACTGAGAGACAAGAGAGATCAATGTCCATTTCAGTATCTGAAAGTATTTCCTTGTTGCAGCTGTTGAAAGCAGGGATTAGAGGAAGGGCACATGGAATGATGTGGACCTGGGGAGAGGTCAAAATGGCAAACAAAACTCTACCGGAACTCAATGCCGATAAGTAGAGTGGCCTGGGTGTAAGAAGCAATGGAGAGTGGCAGGGCCATGCACACTGGAGTCTGTGGATGCTCAGCGGAAGTTTCAGTTGCCAAAGCTTTCTTTTCTTTTCTTTTCTTTCTTTTCTTTTCTTTTTTCTGGGATTGGTCAGAATCTGTTAAGGGTAGCATCTGCAATTCTGCATTTAAGCAATAAATTGTTAAGTACTTTGTAAGGTCAAATACAATTTCTTTACATTTGGCCCTTGGGCCACCAGTTCCATTTCAGGGAAGGTTCAGGGAGCCTTTGTGGGCCATGTGAGGAAATACAGGCTAGATTCCAGGGGAGCTCCGTGTGTGTGTGTGTGTGTGTGTGTGTGTGTGTGTGTGTGTGTGTGTGTGTGTATGCTGGTTTTTTTTTCATGTCAACTTGACACGACACAAGCTAGGGTCATCTGAAAGGCGGGAACATCTGTTGAGAAAATGCCTCCATAAGATCCGACTGTAGGCCGGCAGTGGTGGCGCACACCTTTAATTCCAGCACTCCAGAGGCAGAGGCAGGTGGATCTCTGTGAGTTCAAGGCCAGCCTGGTCTACAGAGTGAGTTCCAGGACAGGCTCCAAAGCTACAGAGAAACCCTGTCTCAAAAAACCAAAAAGATCTGGCTGTAGGTAAGCCTATAGAGCATTTTCTTAATTAGTGGCTGGTTTGGGAGGGCCCAGCCCATTGTGAGTGGGGCCACTCTTGGGTTGGTGGTCCTGGGTGCTATAAGAATGCAGACTGTGCAAACCACGAGGAGCAAGCCAGTAAGTAGCACTCCTGCGTGGCCTTTGAATCATGCAGCTCCTGCTTTAAGGTTCCTGTTCAGTTTGAGTTCCTTCTTGGACCTCCCTCAATGGACTGTGATTCAGAATATGTAAGTCAGAGAAACCCTTTCCTCCCCAAGTTGCTTTTGGTCATGGTGTTTCACGACAGCAATAATAAATTTGAGGCAGAGATTGGTACTAGGGTTGTGGGATGTTGCTGTGATCGACCCTACCATGTTGTTTTGAAGTAGATTGTGGAAGAACTTTGGAACTTGGGCTGGAAAAGCCATTGAGAGTTCAAAGCTTGGTGAGCCATTGTGAGAACTCTGAAAATCTGAGGACAGTACTGAAAACAGTGAAGATGACGGAGGTCTGACTTGTGAAGTTTCAGAGAGAAGCAAAGGCCCTCTTGGGGCTGTTTGATGTTTTGAATTAAGAATCCGTGGTTCTGGTCAGAGACCAGTGCCATTGATGTAAAACCATCACTTTACTGGCATATGAGATGCTGATCAGCTGGGGCTGAGAAATTAATGGTGATTAAAAGAGACGGCATCACCAGGCTGTGGTGGTGCACGCCTTTAATCCCAGCACTCAGGAGGCAGAGGCAGGCAGATCTCTGTGAGTTCGAGACCAGTCTGGTCTACAAGAGCTAGTTCCAGTACAGGCTCCAAAACAATACAGAGAAACCCTGTCTCGAAAAACCAAGAGAGAGAGAGAGAGGAGAGAGAGAGAGAGAGAGAGAGAGAGAGAGAGAGAGAGAGGAGAGAGAGAGGGGAATGAGAGAGAGAGAGGGGGAGGAAGAGAGAGAGACAGAGAGAGGGGGGGGAGAGACAGAGACAGACAGAGAACAGCATCAGTTGGGTGAAATCTGGGAAGTGTTTCCTGAGAGTCAGCACACAGAAGCTGTGTTTGAGGCTCAGTCAACATTGTACCAGTGCTGGCAGCTGGACTTGGTAGTGCTGCCCATGTGGTACTGGTTTTGAAGGCATAAAGGGATTGTGGAGAGCAGCTGAAAGCAGGACTCCACCAAGGCCTCTGCATCACCTCCCATCTCCAAGAGGCAGGGGGCTTTAAGGAAAGCCACAACATCCTGGCTTCATGCTTAAAAGGCCCGGTGGCTACTGTCTGGGGAGCAGAGAAAGAGGAGGCAATGGCCTAGTTAGAGGATGCTGTGGTACTTACAAGGGGCCGAACAGTGAAAGAGGTCTGTGTGGCAGGGATATGGGTGAGGAGGACTTGATAATCCCTGGAGGGATGGTGGGAACGGTAGCCTAGGAGGACATGGGTTGGGGCAGCAAGTACGGAAGAAGTGATTCAGGAGAATGACCTCAGCACCCTGTGGGTCATGGAGGGTCATGGGGCTGGTTTTCACACATCATACACAGCCTAATCTCTTCCCTATGCCACCTCCTGGCATTCCTGTTACATGAGGGCAAGAAGGACATACCATGACCATTAATAGTGGCAGTGAGCTGGGAAGGTACGGGATAACTGAAGAGTTCAAGGTTGGTAGGTGTATAGCTCAGAGCCTGTCCTGGTGACAGGGACCAGTGTGACAGGGCTGTGACCTCTACCCTAGGAGACAAGTCCAGCAAGGGGAGGTGACAGGGAGGCAGGGTGGGGCATCCAACTGGAGTGGCCTGCCTAGTATGGGGCAGGAAGTATGACAGAGCCAAGGGTTACTGTGTAAAGGGAAGAACCCAAAAATGCAAATTCCCCCTGGGCAGTTCACCTAGGGAAGGAATGGCGTCTTTTTAAGAGGCTGATAATCTGAGCTGCTTTGAACACCTCACTTAGAGGTGCTGCAGATTCTCAGGCAGCATGATGCTGTGTGGGTGTGTGCAGTGCCTCTGAACTTTCAGCTCCTCCTCCTGTGGAGCAGGGTTATACTGAGTGCCCCAGCTTGTGTGTTGGAAGGAGGGAGGCCTGGGGTGCTGGAGCTACATTGAGAAACCCTGTCTCCAAAAACCAAAAAAATAAAGTGTTTGGATTTGTAAAGACTGATTGTAATATTAATGTTCATATGAGATCTTGAGGACAACAAGAAAGGAGTTGGGGCTGTCATGGTATGAACACTGGGGTCAGGCTCACTCACCTGAAAGAAAGTGGGGGTATAGAAACCACCAGTGTCAACAGAGTGGGCATCCTGGGTGAGGTTCTGGCCTGGGCCTGAGAAAGAACATGGAGTGTTGCTTAGTAAGTGGTGTTATTTGTGTGTCAAGTTGTCAAGGGGTCAATTGGCTAGTTTTTATGTCAGTCTGACACAAGCTAAAGTCAGAGGAAGGAACCTCAACTGAGAAAATACCTCCATAAGTAAGATCCAGTCATAGGTAGGCCTGTAGGGCATATTCTTTTTTTTATATTTTTAAAATTTATTATGTGTACAATGTTCTGCCTGCATGTATCCCTGCAGGCCAGAAGAAGGCACCAGATCTCATTATAGATGGTTGTGAGCCACCATATGGTTGCTGGGAATTGAACTCAGGACCTCTGGAAGAGTAGTCAGTGCTCTTAACCTCTGAGGTATCTCTCCAGCCCCCTGTAGGGCATATTCTTAATTGATGTGGGTTTTGGTTCTGGGTTCTACAAGAAAGCAGGCTGAGCAAGCTAGTAAGCAGCACCTCTCAGTGGCTTCTGTATCAGCTCCTGTCTCCAGGCTCCTGCCCTGTTTGAGTTCCTTTTGGTGATAAGCGGTTATATGGAAGTGCATAAGAAGTGCACCCTTTCCCCCCAGATTGCTTTGGTCATGGTGTTGCATCGCAGCAATAACAACCCTACCTAAGACAGATGGCAGACTGGAACTGAAACACTCAGGACAGAAGGAAAGAGTTGGGAGGGTTTCTAGAGTCTCCTGCCCTTCTGTTTAAATGCTAAGTCCCAGCCGCTTATGGTTGTGAGTGACATTGTCCCAGCTCACAGCCACACCTGGTATGCAACAGCTGCTCCAGTGCACCTGCTGAACTGGATGAGGAAACCTTACTAGTTCATCTGACCTTTGACACATAGCCCTTGACCCTGTCTGTTCTTCTGGGTGGTCCACTAGGTTTGGTTTCTAAGGTCCACCATCATCCTGGATGGTCCACTAGGTTTGGTTTCTAAGGTTCAGGGTCAGTCAGCTGTGGACATTTGTGGGTGGAGATTATGAGCATGAGAGCCAGACAGACTGGTGTAAGTCCTGGCTCCTCCTCTCTAAAATGGGATAGTAACTCCTGGTGGCGGTCTTCAAGTTCTGGGGGCACAGGTGGCAGGAGGCTGTTGTCCTGCCTTTTTTCAGAAGGATGGGAGCTGCATCCTCACCCTTCTTCACCCTCTCTGCTCTGCAGGGTGCTTTGAGGAGCAGTTATGTCTGTCCTGTACCCATCTCTGGAGGACCTGAAGGTGGGCCAAGTCATCCAGGTAAGGAACCAGGCTCCATTTGCCTAGAATCCCTTATGGTGGCCTTGGGAATTAACCCTTGTAACTAAAGCTTGTCTTGGGGGATGCTGGGTACTGGGAGCCCTTGGGAATTTCTTGAAAGCCCTGGGGCCCAGTGTAAAGGCTGATGCAGTGGTCCTCAACCTGTGGTTGAATGACCATTTCTTAGGGTCATCTAAGACCATTGGGAAATGCAGATATTTATATTACAATTCATAACAGATGCAAAATTACAGTTACAAAGCAGCAATGAAAATAATTTTATGGCTAGAATCACAACATAAAGAACTGTATTAATGGGTCTCAGCATTAGGAAGGTTGAGAACCACTGGGATGATGGGTAAGGGAGAATCCAGGAGTCAAGGCCTGTGGAGAACTGGGAAAACAATCCAGCCACAGTCATGTGGGTTCTGACACTTCCCCATCCTCTGAAGGAACACCCCGGGTGCCAGCCAGTTTCCCCAGGAAACCCAGGGTATGGGCTCAGCCTGCTCAGCCCCAAACAGCCTCTCCCATCTCCACCCCATCCCCTCTGTGTTCCCAGAAACCTTTGGGAACTTTGGCCTTTCTCCCTGAGAACTTGGTTGGGAGTTGGGCTTTCATGCTTTGGCTGCCATGAGCAGAAAATAGTTGGTCACAGGCCCCAGAGAACTTTCTGCCAGAAAGACATATGCCCAAAGAGGCCACATTAAAATAAATTACTTATTTTTATACTTGTATATGTATTTTCCCTGCATGGCTGTATATGTACCATGTGCATGCCAGTGTCCACAGAGGCCTGAAGAGGGTATCAGATCCTCTGCAACTGAAGTTATGGATGGTTGTAAGTTGTGATGTGGGTGCTGGGAGCCGAGCCCAGGTCCTCTGCAAGAGCAGCAAGTGCCCTTGACTGCTGAGCCCCATCTCTCTAGCCCCAAGAAGCCATGTTTTAAAAGTATAGCCTTTTTTTTTTTTTTTCCGAGACAGGGTTTCTCTGTGGCTTTGGAGCCTATTCTGGAACTAGCTCTTGTAGACCAGGCTGGCCTCAAACTCACAGAGATCCACCTGCCTCTGCTTCCCGAGTGCTGGGATTAAAGGCGTGTGCCACCAATGCCCAGCTAGCATTTTGATTTTTAATTGACAGTTTGTGGCTATACATATCTGTGGGGTGCGTGTAACATTTCAGCCTGTGCACACACTGTACTGGTCCGATTGGGCAGGGGGTGTCGGACACATCCGTCACTTCAGACTTATGTCAGTTCTTTGGGCGTGGAATACTCCAACTCCTCTCATCTGGCTATTTGAAGTATTTGTCATTGCTGGATGTGCATCAGAGTTGCCCTCTGTGCTATAGAACACCATCCATTTAGCTTTGGTGTGCATGAGCACATGCAGGATTTGACTTTCTCTGCCTGGCAGATACACATACATATGTAGAGGCTAGTTTACATATGGTCCGGAGCATTGAGGGTTCCAGGGCACCACGCCCCCACAACTCTGCAATCATACTCAATGCTCAGAGTCCCTGCCTCAGGGAGTCCCAGGCATCAAGAGTCCAAGCTACAGCTGAGCAACACTCCATGTTCTTTTCAGGCCCAAGCCAGAGCCTCACCCAGGTTGTCTCCTCCATCAGCCCCGATAGCTTCTGCACCCCCACTTTCAGGTGAGTGAGTCTGACCCCAGTGTCATGAGAGCTCCAACCCCACCACACCCCGAAGCACTGGTGGGCCTCTCACCAGGCATGGAAGGCCATCTGAGGCTCCCGTACCTGCCTCTCCTGGGTGTCTGCGTTAATACTGGCCCCGAGGACATGTCCCAGCATTTTAGCCACTTCTCAGTGCCCACTTCTAGTTGTCACTTTGTGGGGGCTCATGTACAGTTAACCTTCACCCTTTGAGGAAACATTGGAGAAAGTGACGTAGAGAGGCAGAAACTGCCCGATTTGGTGCCACCTAGGCAGATCATCTGGGGAAACCAGATTTTGAGGTAGCCCTTACAGAAGCCCATAGCAATCTTGGGTCAGTCCTATGAGAGAAGCTTAAACTAGGACCCATGGCTCCCTTTTCAGTGCTCTGCTGCCTCTCCGAGCTGCCCTCCATCATGGCCTGTGGTCCCTGGTAGTCCTGCACCTGCTCTGGCTTTGTGTCAACTGTCCCACTGGTGCCAAAGCAGCTGAACTGAGTACCTCAGTGGTACAAGAAGGCCTCAGTATCTGAGGCTAGACAAAGGTGCTTCAAGCCTTTGGCAGAGCTGGTCCATGCCACTGGCAAGCAACCCTGGGACACACAACATGATCAGGGGATCAGAGTATTTTGAAATTTCCTAGCTTAATTGAAAATGAGTGGCCCTGGGCCAGCCAAGGTGGCTCTGAACAAGCCCCAGAATGATACCTCCCCTCTTCCTTAACCATCAGAGCTGTACCCAAACTTGGCAGAACTGGAGAGTTACATGGGGCTGTCCCTCTCTAGCCAAGAAGTCCAGAAGAGCCTGCCTCAGATTCCAGATGGTGACAATGTAGGTATTTGTCTCCTGTCTCAGGTGGCAACTACACATCCTACCTCTTGGTCTTGTCATTTAAGAAGGTGTGTGTGTGTGTGTGTGTGTGTGTGTGTGTGTGTACACGCATGCGTGCATGTCAACCCAGCCATTCTTACAGCAATTGGGACCCGGATGCACCCACCCTAAATTATGATAGGCGCTTTTTTTTTTTTTTTTTTTTTTTTTTTTGGCAGGGGGTCAGGATGTCTCACTGTGTAGCCTTGGCTGACCTGGAACTGGCTATGTAGATCAGGTGGCTTTAAACTCATAGAGATATCTGCCTCTGCCTTCTAAGTACTGGAATTAAAGACATGCACCACCACTCCTGGATTTTTTTGTTTGCTTAATTTTGTTTTTTGTTTGTTTGTTTGTTTTTGTTTTTGAGACAGGGTTTCTCTGTGTAGTCCTGGCTGTCCTTCAACTGGTTCTGTTGACCAGGCTGCCTCTGTTTCCCGGGTGCTGACTAAAGGCATGTGCCACCACTGCCTGGTTTCCTGGATGTTTTTGAAAAAAAAGATTTGTTAATTCTATTTTTATGTATATGGTTGTTTTGCTTGTGTGTATGTGTACTAAATGTGTGGTTGATACCCGAGGAAGCCAGAAGAGGTTGTCAGATTCCTAGAACTGGAGTTATAGAAGGTTGTGAGCCAGCATGTGGAGCTGGGAATCAAACCCGGGTCCTCTGCAAGAGCAACAAGTGCTCTTAACTGCTGAGCCATCTCTCCAGCTCCTTACTCAACAGTTTTTTTTTATTATTGTAGTTATTGTAGTATTGTATGTTTTCAACTTTTTTTTGTTTTTAAATAGCAGGTTCCTGGTAACTTGCTAAGATAGGAAGTCTATTTCACCAATTGTTGCTTTCATAGCCACAGTACAGTGGCAGGACCAATACTTTACATTAATAAAATATGTGTCTGTGGCTGCCCTCCTCAGGGAGCTCTCCCATCCCTTTGTGGTCACATCACCTCCCTCCTCCCTCCTTCCCTAACCCCTGGTAGCCTTCTCTTTTTCCCTTACTCTTCCCCCTACCTTTCTTTGTATTTCTTTGTCAGTACTGGGGACCTCATGGATGTTAGGGTGTTTTACCATGGTGTCCCAGCCTTGCCTTCTGTCTGTATAATTTTATCATTTCAGAATGTTATATAAGCAGAAACCAGAAACTGACTCTTTTGGGATGTTGTATGCATGTGTTATTTGTGTGTCTGTAATGTGTATGTGTGTAGACTAGGGTTAATGTCTTGCTCAATCTTTTTCCACCTTTATTGTTTTTGAGACAGTGCCTTTCACTGAAACTGAAGCTCATTGATTCAGCGAAGCTGGGTAATAATAAATGGCAGGGATCCTCCTGTCTCTGTTGCCCCAGATCTGGGGTGTCAGATACATGGTTACATAACCAGCTTTTTACGTGGGGTCTGAGAATCTGAATTCAGGTTCTCATGCATGCATAGCTGCCACTTCTTACCTGCCAAGGGCAATTTTACAGTTTCTTACTGTTATGTACAGGGTTTCTGTGTAAAGGCTTTTATATGGATACAAGTTTCCTTTTTGGCATAATGGGCTGGAATTTGCAATTGCTACGCAGTATGATAAATCTGCTCATAGGCAGCTGTCAGGCTATTTTTTGGAGGGGCTGTGCATTCTCCTCTCCTACCAGTGGTGCCAAATGCCTGCTGTCTTCACATCCTCACTGGCACTTGGTGTCATCAGTAGTTATGACAAGTCTTCACCTGCATTTTCCTAATGGCTAGTGATATGGCATATCTTATTATGCCCCCACCACCTGAGACAAGGTCTGGTCCAGTCTGTCCTCAAATTCAATATGTAGCTGAGGGTGATCTTGAACTTCTGACCCCCCTGCTTCCATGTCTCAAGTGCTGGCGTTACAGATGTGCACCACTGCACCTGGTTTGTGTGGGGCTAGGGATCACACCCAGGGCCTTAGCATGCTGGGCAAGCACTTGCCTGACTGAGCCCAATCACCAGGCCCATTTCATGCATGTTAGTTGGGCTTTTAAAGGCTGAGTTCAGGGATTACATTTGATAATCCAAGGTCCCCATCAGATATGTGGGTCATAAAACCCATCTCCTACTTGGCTTAGCTTTTTATCTCCATGATAGTCTTTAGCAGAGAAAAAGCTTTTAATTTTGATGAGGTCAAGCATATTTTTTTCATACTTTTTCCTTTCATTTCTTGGACTTCCTGTCTAAAGAATTTTCCCCCAAACCCTGAGTCCTAAAGATTTTCTCTTTTACATTCTTCTGAAATTGCTACAGTTTTGGTTTACATTTAACTTTTGTACTGGCTGGTTTTCTGTGTCAACTTGACACAAGCTAGAGTCATCAGAGAGGAGAGAGCCTCAGCTGAGGAAATGCCTCCATGAGGTCCAGCTGTAAGGCATTTTCTCAGTTAGTGATCAATGGAGCGGGGAGGGTCCAGCCATGGTGGGTGGTGCCTTTCCTGGGCTGGTGGTTCTGGGTTCTTTAAGAAAGCAGGCTGAGCAAGCCATGGGAAGCAAGCCAGTAAGCAACACCCTTCCATGGCCTCTGCATCAGCTCCTGCCTCCGGATCCTGCCCTGTTTGAGTTCCTGTCCTGGCTTCCTTCAGAGATGAGCAGCAATGCAGAAGTGTAAGCCAAATTAACCCTTTCCTCCCCAACTCGCCTGTTGGTCATGGTGTTTTGTCTCCAAAATAGAAACCCTAGCTAAGACAACTTTAAAATCAAATTTGAGTAGAGTTTTGGAAAAGGTGCAAAGCTATGACATACATGGCTCCTATTATTGCCCCTGTCACCCATTGCTTCAGTGGATCTTGTTAAGATAACCCCATCTCCCCAACTGATCTTGACCTCTGCCACAAGGCAGTTGTTCTTCTCATGGTAAGGATCTCTCTGGATTCCCTGGTTGGCTGTTGTCCAGTACCTACTGCCTTGGGGACTATGGCAAGAGAAGTCTTGATGTGTCTGTGCAGTTCCTCACATTTTGTTCTATTTGTCCGAATCAGTTTCACTATTCACATTCCATTGTCTTTCTACCTAAAGCTAGCTTACCTTGCCTGCATCTCCAAAAGAGCTCGTAGAACTTTGATAGAAATGTCCTGATCTGTACATCGGTCTGAGGATTCGACAGCTTTGCTAGCTCTTCCAGTGTGTGCATACAGGAAACCTGTTTGCTTAGGTCTTTGTTAATGTTTATCAGGATTTTTGTCACCTTTGGCATACAATGTCCACACATGTCTTGTTTGAGCCATACATATCTCATTTTTCTGCTTTTTTTTTTTAAATCAGGGTGTAGATAACAGTTGAGTCCTGCTCTGTTATTTGGACTGACTTCCAGCTCCTGGGTTCAAGTGGTCCTCTTGCCTCAGCCTCCTTGGTAGCTAAGACTACAGATATATGCCACCATGTCCAACACCGTTGATTTCTATATGCTGATATTGAATTCTAGGACTTTGAATGTTTGTGTTTATTTACTTATAGCTAGGAATTTGTTTTTAGATTTCTGTGGATATTCTAGTAGACCATTTATCAACAAGGCTAACTATATCTCCTTTCTCTCCTGGGTGCCATTTCCCATTTTCTTGCCTCACCGTTCTGTGTGAGGACTAGACATCCTTCTCTTTTCTGTCTCCTAGGAGGAAACATTTGTTAATTTTTATTCTTGGTTCAGGACAAAGTCAAACCTAGCCTTTCATTTTCCGTGGCTGGTTATTTGATGTGAAAATGTCTTTGTTTTAAGTGGATCTTTTCTTTTCATTTCCTTTGGAAAATAAAGGAACTCCTTCCTGAACCCAGTTTCCTTGCCTCTCTTGTTAGGGGTATGGGTTTTGATGCCCTCTAGTGGCAACATCAAGTGCCATTTCCTCTCAGCCTCTGCAAAGTGTGTGTGTGTGTGTGTGTGTGTGTGTGTGTGTGTGTGTGTGTGTGTGTGTGTGTGTGTGTGTGTGACCTCAGGGACTGTTCCACCCTCTTACTTATCCCTCCCTAGAACCCAGAGGCCCTTGAGGCATGGGCCCCAGGTGCCTGGCTGACCCCCCCCCCACTACTGTGTCTGCAGATGGTGGTCACTAGCCCTGGGCCTGGCCACGTGGTAGCACCAGTCTCTGGGAACAACCTGGGTGTGTTGCGTGCAGAGATCAAGCCTGGGGTGCGTGAGATCCATCTGTGCAAGGATGAGCGTGGCAAGACTGGACTGCGCCTGCAGGCTGTCGATAAGGTAAAGATCTGTGGAGGAGCCCCTGGGGGACAGTGTGCCCCTCTGGTGCTAAGTAGCACTTGTCACAGTCCCAGGGATATAAGCTCCCCTTTGGGGGCAGTTTCCTGGCAGTCTGAGATGGCGTAGTGTATAGGGGCCTCCCCTCCCAGGTCTCAGAGAGCCTCTGTCCACAGTAAGGAAGGTTCCATGCAGGCACCTTAATACCTGAGGCCTCAAGGTATGCCTAGTTGCAGCAGGGATCCTCTTTCAGTCCCATACAAGGCTCCTTTTACTCAGAGCCCCGTTTCCAGTACCCCAACTCCCATGGACCTGGCTTCCTGATGACTGTAGAGAAAGTCAGCCAGATGCCTTTGGGAAGGGTGGTACGGGAGAATTGATTGTGATGCTGAAATCCTGATTTGGCATATGCTGGGTCGTCTGGTGTGTTTCCTCCTCCAGGAAAATAGCCATAACCTGTGTGTCCCCCAGAAGATCTTAGGTCCCACCACACTGTAAGCTCACAGGGTAAGGGGAAAGGGACATCTTAGAGGAGGGGCCTAGGCTCAGGCAGCCAGGGGTGCTGACTCTGGAGTCTTGCTTCCCAGGGGCTCTTTGTGCAGCTTGTCCAGGCCAACACTCCTGCATCCCTCGTGGGGTTGCGCTTTGGGGATCAGATCCTGCAGATTGATGGGTGTGACTGTGCTGGGTGGAGCACATACAAAGCTCACAAAGCATTGAAGAAGGCGTCAGCAGAAAAGATCACCATGATTGTTCGTGACAGGTCAGTAGCCAGGTCCCAGCATCCTCCCTGCCTGGCCCCAGCCACACCCACAAGCCCAGCTTACTGTCACTCTCTACCAGGCCGTTCCAGCGGACTGTCACTATGCACAAGGACAGCTCAGGCCAAGTTGGCTTTTTCATCAAGAAGGGGAAGATTGTATCTGTGGTAAAGGGAAGCTCTGCAGCCCGTAACGGGCTTCTCACTAACCACTACGTGTGTGAGGTGAACGGACAGAACGTCATTGGGCTAAAGGTAGGCACTGTGGAGATGGTAGGGGTGGGGCGGCTCCTGTCTGCATAGGCTGTAGAACCTGCCAGAGCCTCAACATGCCCATCCTAAGGTAGATGGGGGCTTCAGTAGGACTGTGTGGAGCTATGAGCAGTGTCACTCGGAATGAGTAGGTGCCCAATAAGAATCCACTATAGATACTAACACGCAAGATGGGCCAGCAGGTACCCTAATGTGTGAGGACCTGGGCTCACTGGTGGCTGCTGGCCACAAGGACACCTCCTCCTCTGTGTGGCATTTCTCTTTGGATGCTGATCACATTCAGTAATGGGGATTTCCTTTAGAAAACGGTGATGTGGACATCCATTTCTGGCCTTGGCTTATTCAGGGAAGGCAGGTGAATTCTATCTTTACAATGCAAGAAGGTATACCCGGCTTTAGGCTGGTGCTGTAGATGTGGGAAGAGAGGTGTCTTCTGGGAAGGGGCAGTAATGAGCTGTGGTCTGAGACTTGAACAAGTGAGAGCGACCAGTCCTGATTCATGCCACTACAGTGGGAGTGCCTCTCCAGCAGGTGGTGCTCATGGGGCAGGTGGTGGCATCTCACTCCACAGTGGGCCATGTGTCTGCTTCCTTGTCCCTGGCAGTCTCCCTTCACCTTTCATGGAGACTTGTTCTGGTGGCTGTACTATTGTGGCCAGGGAGTTCTATGTCTGAGATCCCTCCTGGTGAGCCTGCTCCCAGTACTCTGTGATCAAGCCTACCAGGCAAAAGGCCATCACCGTCAACGCTTGAAAGGCTGAGTGCAATAATGCCACTCCTGAGCAGCTAGGAGTGGCTTCTTTGAAAAGATAACAGTCAGCCAGGTGGTGGTGGTGCACTCCTTTAATCCCAGCACTCGGGAGGTAGAGGCAGGCAGATCTTTGTGAGTTCAAGACCATACTGGTCTACAAGAAAAGATAACAGTCCATTTGTAATTCTGAGTGTAGCCATGCTCGGATGTGGGTCTCACATACTGCACAGGTGGTCCAAGGTATCACTGTGAACTTATAGGTTCCTCTACCTAGCCATGGTACCATGAGACCCTCAGGTACTAGGTATAGTTATGCTTTTTGAGGTCAGTTATCTATCAGAGTTTGTGGCCATCGCTAGTCTTATGGGGCATCTCTTCCACTTAGTTGTTCCATCTATTCTGGAACAACTATAAAAGCACAGAACCAGATTTTGTATGTATGCAAAATGATGGTCACCAGGACCTGAGCAGGGGCCAGAGGCTCATTACCACAACTGTAGTCGATAGACTGGTGGACACTGTTTCCATGGAGATTGTCTGTTGTCCTCTTCCTAGTCAGCGAGGTGTGGGAGAGGATCCATGTGGCTGGCTCAGGCTGGTGAGCCACCAGGAGCCTGAGGACACAGGTGGACCCAGTGTCTCCCACAGGAGCCCACATGTAACTGGGGCCAGCAAAGTTGGCTGAGGCTGGAGAATCACATTTGGGGGGCAGTGCTGTAAGGCCCACATGGCTAGCCTTCAAGAATGGGAGGCCAGTGCCATGTTCCTGTGACCCTGCCAATTCTCAAATAAGAGGAACGATACCCCACCTGAGATGTCCAGGGTCCCAGGCAGCCAGATGCTGTGGGCAGGTGTGAGGTGTACGTGGTGTCCTCTCACATGAGCCATGCTGAGCAACCTGTCAGGGCAGTGCTATTCCCATTCCTCCAAATGACCAACCACTTTCCCCCTCTTCAGGACAAAAAGATTACAGAGATCCTGACCACCGCTGGAAACGTCATCACACTGACCCTCATCCCCACTGTGATCTATGAGCATATGGTCAAAAAGTAAGGCTACTACCCCGACCTCTGCTCTCTGCTTCCTCTCCATTCCTATGCTCTGGCAGCCTCGGTGCTGACCCAGGGCACAGGTCTGCTCTGCTCTGTCTTTGACTCTTCTTCAGTTCATGGTGGCTAGTGGCGTCTCATGACTTGAAATCCTCAGAGGTGGGGGCTGAATGCAGCCCTCGTGGGTGCACAGGTTGGGATGGGGATGAAGGAAGAACAGCTGCCAGTTTCGGCCACTGTCATTGTTGCCCTGTCTAGGTTGTCCCCGCTGCTGCTTCACCACACCATGGACCACTCCATCCCAGACATCTGAAGTCACAGGGCAGCCCAGGCCTCCTGCCATCCTGCAGCGAACTCGGCAATCCTCAGATGACAGGTTGCAGCTGGCTTGCTGCTTGGGTCTGGGTATTGCAGGGGTGTGTTCCAGGTGGATGCATATTGAATGAGTGTGTCATGGCTGTTTTCAGGCTTCCTTGGGTCCTGACTCCTAGCTATGTATGCTGAGGTATGGGTGGGACTCGAGCACTTGGTGCTCTGTACCCTAGATGCTGGGCACTTAGGCAGAATAGCAGAATGTCACCAAGTGCAGCTGGGTCCCTTTGCAGACTTTTGCTTCCTGACTTGACGGAGGAATTCCCGTGTATTCTTTGTCTTCATCGATCTTTGTCACGGGTTGTGCATAGATTACTTGTATAACCCTTTCCTGTCTGTAGGTTACTTGTAACCCTTTACTGTCTTTTGAATAAAGAGTGGATTTTAAACACAACCCCTTCTATGAAAATTCCTAGAAATTCCAGAATCCTGGGTCCTATGACATTCCAGGGTTGCTTTTGCTTTTCGACAACCATCAGGCCAAGGCCTTATCTGTGTGCCCTTCTGAGAGCAGTGATCTGTTTCTATGTTGTGGGATGCTTGCCAGTCTGTCATAGGGATGTTGGCACTGAGGAACATGTGGCAGGGATAGTTGAGGACACCCTCTACTGGCTTGAGGACCCTTGCCTGAGTGGTTATGGCTGTTTTTGTAGCTATGGAATGGGCCAAAGAAGCCATTTCAGGACTGCTGGGAAGAACTGGAATATTCTTCCAGTGCTGGGCAGGATGTGATCTGGGATCAGAGTGGGGATTCTAGATCCCGTGCCTGATCCCAGATGGGCAGAGAGGCCCCACCCTACGCAGCAAGGCCTGGTGGGGCTGAGCCAGCCAATAGTTGGTTCCATCTTTGTTGGGTGCCATGGTGAGTTTTTCAGCCACCCCAACACACTTAGAGAAATGACACGGTACAAAGACACCAGGCTGAGGGGCTGTGTGTGTGTTCATGCTTTAATTCAGGGCTGTCTGCTACAGGCACAACTCTGTCTGAACAAAAAGACAAAGGAGACCGAGAGTCAAAACCCCTTCCCATGGCCCCCCTCCTGTGTCTCCTGAAGTTTCTGCCAAGGGAATAGCCTAATGTGAGAGTGTATGATGGCCTGTTTGTGTTGTCATCTAGTTCAGAGGGGCTTCGAGTTCCCTGGGTGGAGGCCCCTCAATAAATAGCCTTTGGCCCTAGAGCCTGGGATCTGCTGTCCGATGCCTGTGAAGATGGAAAGGGTTCTTAGTGAAAAGCTCTGTATGCTAGCTGCTTGAGACATTGGTCATGAACTCTGCTCGAGGCTGCCTCTGTTCAGAAGTCCTCACTGAGCCCTGACAGAGGGCTCCAGAACTAAGAAGCCACTACTGCAAGCCACTGTGCTCCCAGGGCTCAGTAGCTATAGAAGGTAGTTCCTGGGGACACTTCCTCAAGACCTTGTCAGCTCTGACTGGAGGCAGGGGAAAGGGGCACCCTACACATTTCTGCTCCAGGAGCCAAGGGCAAGAGGGCAAATCGCAGCCTATGGGGAGTGGCCAACTGGAAGAAAATGGGGGAGCTTTGGGAATGAGCATCTAAAGGGGAGCCTAGCCCAGTCCCACCTCGCTCTCAATCCCCTTCTCCAGATATGGAACCAGCAGGCTGCTGAAGTGTCTACTTCCAAGCCCACTTTGTGGGGTTGCACAGACATTGCAACTCCCTTGTACAGGCATGGGACTCTGGGCTCATTTACACTTAGGAGCAGGGCCTGTACCCCGGCCTGCAGGGATCCAGGGTCATCCAAGGGCTGGGTAATGTCCTGCTCATTCCACTGGCAAGGAGCCAGAGCCCTTCTGATAGGCAGAACTCACAAAAGAGGACCTCTGCTGTAGGCGAGGCAGGGCTAGGGTCAGCGCGGGTGATGGTCAGTTTCACTTACTGTCTCTACAGACCTGGATGCTTCACAATGGCTTCTCCAGCAGCAGGAACAGAGTGGACCATAGTCCTAGCCCTGCCCAAGTCCACCAAAACACGAGACACAACAAGAAGGCCCAGACAGCAAGACATGGAACAGAGGGGATGCAAAGTTGGACTAAATGCCAGTGGTGAAAAATATATGGATTTTTATGTTGTCAAATATAGTTCATACATTTATTTTCTCAGCAGAGCTTCAGCTGTTGCTAAGGAGACATATGGAGCTCCATGAGTGCACAGCACAAGGAGGCTCGGTCCGTGGCCAGTCCTGGCTTGGCTTTGGATCAGTTCTATCCCCTGTCTCCATGGCACCACCCCAGTGTCCTATGGGGCAGCCCCAGCGAGGCCTCAGGCATTTGGGTTTGGTTCAGCTGGGGTAGGGGTGCTCCACCAAGGATGGCTGGTCTGAGGCCCCAGCCAAGGTGAGAGAGTTTTGGAGGCACAAAGCGCATGGCAGAGGGCTCTTGCCCTGATGGCTAGGCTGGCTGCCCACTCGCGGTGCATGCAGGTGCCCTTGGGGAGGGCACAGAGTGGAGGGGCAGAACTCATGAGTCAAGTAGTGGTCACTGGGGCAACAGTGAGGGCCAGCGACCTCAGCAGAGAACCAGAGAGGCTCCTATGTCAGAGTGAGATGCAGGCTTCTACCAACTCCTGGGTGTGGGCCACTCAGGTAGGTATGGCCTCTCTGGGAAGAAAAGGGAAGTGAGTATCAGGGCGTCTTCCCAGGCTGACTGGACCAGGAGCAGTCCAGGCAGGCTCCCACTGCCTGGCCATGCCCCTGCTTAGGAAGCACACCCAGGGGACCCTGTTTTGGCATGGATAGGCAGATGCTGTGGCTTCAGGACACCATCTGGAGATTCCTCCAGATGGCTACCTTCCTCTGGAGACAACTGGGTCAGAGATTCAGAAGCCCTCATCCCAGAAAGTAAACAGCCTGGGGGTTCTGGGATGGGCAGGAAACCAAGACCCTAGGGGAACTTGAGTGCAAACATAGGGTCTGAGGTCAAAGGGCCTGGGGCAAATGGCCTCTGACTTCCCAACTTGCTGAGGCACCTCTAGGCTACAGATGAGATGAACTCATCTCAGAAGGTAAAGGGCCCCTAGCGCTGCTGGCCTTGCCTTCTCTGTGCTAGCGGATTCACCCAATGGAAGCTGGGGTTTGGGGTAAGGGCTCCCTCCCAATCCCATGGTTAGTGTGTCAGGAGTAGTGAGGGGCATTGGACAGCTAGTGACGATCTCACACACCCAGAAGCCAAGAGGAAAACAGACTGTGAGGGCCTGGAGGACAGACAGACAGAGACATAGAACCTACCCTGCTCTCTACGCCTCCTGCCTGAGCTGATCATTCCAGCTGCATCCCACGGCAAGGGAGGAGGAGAGGATGGAGTTGTCAGTGGGACCTGGGCAGTGGTACCCTGCTTGGAGTGGTTCTCTGCATTTTGGGTCCTGGCTGTCTCCATCTGAGGAGGTAATACTGGTCCAGGAGCCTGGGAGAGGGCAAGGGGTTGCCTGGGAGAGAAGACATGGAGTGTGCTGGGTGTTGGGAAGGATGGTGCAAGGGAAAGGAAGATCCCCAGATCAACACAGCCAGAGACTTTCTGAGCAGGGCCTGCCTTGTCTGAAGTCTGGGGGGCCAGAGGGGAAACTCTTAGCAGTTTCTCCCGCTCTACCTTCAACTTTTTCTCTCGAAGCTTTGGAATGCCTTTCTGAATCCCTGATACTATTAACATCTGGGGTGGGGGATGCTATTTCAGACCTGAAAGTAAATAAGAGGATGGCCATGGGGATCTGACAGGGGCAGTAAATGGCATCCTACAATCAGTGGTCAGGCTGCCAGAAGTGGAGGGCTGGTAGCCTCAGAGCTGGGAGCCATCTGCTGCGCTGGAGCTTGGCTGGCTCAGTGAGCGGCAGCTGATCCTACGGATGGAGTGCAAGGCCACCGTGCAGCAGCCCCGCAGCAGGGAGCTGATATTGTAAATGGGCTGGCCCTGGCGCCTCTGGGAGCGGCAGAGCCAGGCCACTGTTGGCACAGCTGGCACCACCACAGCCAGCAGATCCACAATGTAGTGACGGCTCCAGTAACTCTTGGGTTGCTTTTCAGTGGCAGCTGCCTCCTCCTCCTCTTCCACAGGACACACCACACTCACTGGTAGCCCTGGGTTGGAGTTGGATGCAGGCTGATGTGTAGCTGGCCCACAGGTGATGGACTCTGGGGCCTCAGGCTCGTCACTTACTGTCACCACCACTGCTGAGTTGGGGTCTCTGGGCCCTGAGAGGTGGGGATCCAGCGCTGAGTGCCTGTCCTTGGGGACTGTCCCACACACCTGAGCCTGGCCTACTTTCTCCAGGATGGTGTCCAGGTCAGGCTGGTACTGCACGAAGTCTGTCTGGATGGCTCGCTCCTGCATGCAGCTGGCTTGCACACCAGCCTCCATGCCACACAGCAGCTTCTCATAGGTGTTGCTGGCAGGGAATCGGGGGCCCAGATTGAAGGAGCTGTGCAATGAGGCTTCCTCAAGGCCACAGTCCACTCCTGATGACAGCAGGCTACTGGCTTCCAGGGCGTCCGTCCGACTCAGTGTGTCGTCAGCAGCCACAAATCCACTGTCAGCTCCATCCTCAGCAGAGGTGCTGGAGGGATCCCCTGGTTGGCGGTCACCACAGACAGCTGGGTCACTCAGCTTGGTGTAGGTGGAGCTTCGGGTGAGGGAGCGTGCAGGGGACCCACCAGCCGACTCCCCAGTTCCTTCCTCCTTGGCTATTCCGTTCTGGGCTACCTCCATGCTGTGCAGCAGTGTCTCTAGCTTCTTGTTCTGGATATTGATGTCCACAAAGTACTTCTGCAGCCCCTTGTCCTTGTCAATCAGGTTGTTCTTGACAGTGTCGATGACCTGCTTGAGCTGCCTGATCTCCTTGCGGGCCTCTTTCAGAGCCAGCTGGGCTTCCACACGGTGGCACTCCTCTTCAATCCAGTCCTCCTGCATGCGGGACAGCTGAGTCTTCAGGTCATCAATCTCTGTGTCCCTGTGAGCAAAAGAAACACGCTTGCTCTATAGCTGTCCCCCTGACCTATCACTGCTGTTGTGGAAAACAAGGGGCTGCCACCAAACACAGATGGTCTCAGAGTGGGGTGGCTCAAGGCTAGAGACAAAAGTAGGATTTAAAGCCTCTTCTTCCTTTCATCCCACAGGGAGGAGAAAGGGTGGGTGGAGCCAGGGGCCAAGACAGGAGAGGCTCCCTTGAGAGGGAGAAGAAATGGCAGTAGGAGCCACATCCCCATCTCACCACTAAGTCAAGCCCTTCTTCATACCATCCCCTCCAGAAGCGACTACACAGACCCTTAATTGATGAGCCCACTGCTATGAAAATGTAATAAACTCTTAATGCAAAGCAGCAAACATGAGAGAGGGATATGGTTTCCTTCTGAAGCAGCCTGTGTTCTAGGTGGAGAGACATTTGTCCCCAGACCCCCCAGGGACAGGATGGTGACATGAGAGAAATGACAGCCTTTGGTGTTGGTGGGGGAGCTGATGATTTTACAGCGTTCCTCTTGCAGAAAGCCCAGAAGTGAAATAGGTTGGAGGAGGGTGAGGAGGACTGGGTGGCTCTCTTGTACCATGCTAGAAGTCTCTTTGTATTGACCGTCAAGAGGAGAGGCCAAAGAGATGGATGAAAAATGCAGTTACCAAGGGAAGGGCTGTGCCAGCAAGTGGAACAGCCTCAAGACTTCCACCCAGAGATGCTACGGCCTTTCAAGTCCCCGAGTTACAGATGGACCTGAGTGCTGAAGAGGGAGGTGGTTAGTGAACCGTGCCACAGTGACTAAAGGGAAAATCAGGTGAGACCCAGTGGACACTAGTCAGTGTTAAGCAGTGGGAAAGGAGGACACTCAGGGAGGCTTAGCATCCTGTTCAGGCATTCTTCAGGACCTTCTTAGCGATGAGATCCACGTCAACATCTCAGCTGGAAGCCTGGCTTATTGGAATAAACTACCAATGGCATGGCTGTCACCAGATAGTTTCTGAGCCTAGCAGAGTGACTGTACCACATAGGGAACCACAGATTTTCCAAAGTTAGATTGGAAATGCCACCGTGGAATAGGCTCCAGAGGCCAAGCAATGTCCTCTAGGAGGGTCTGACCACTCAACACAGTAATATTCTGCAGTGGGCTCGGGGAGGACAGTGAACTTGAGCTACCTGAGTGGCATGGGTAGGTGACAGGCATGGGGTCCTTGATCTCTCGACTCTTCCTCAGGGTTGGGCATCTCCACTTCCCACTGGTGCTTGCCCTGGGAGTGTGGGGGCAGCGTCCACAAGCACAGAGGGGTTTGTCGAAGCACATGCTTGCTGAGAACTAGAAGGCAGGCTAGCACAGGAAGTATGGATATTAAATAATACCCAGAGGGCATGAGGGGAAAGGCACTATGCCAAGGACAGGCCTGCTGCAGGGCCTTTCAAGGGTAACAGAGTGGTTGGGGACGAGGGGGCATTTTGCCAAACACAAGAAGATGGCCTACATGCCACTGCTGGCTGGCCCAGAGAAGCAGCTGGAGATGGGCTGCTGGCTCCTTGTGGACATCAGTGCCAAAGGACAGTCAGACCCTGAGCATCCCTAGGAAGAGGACAGGAACCAAAAAAGGAAAGCTTAGTTCAAGGATAGTTGAGCCCACTGACCGCCCTGACCTCTGAAACCACAACACACCCAGGCAGGCCTGGTAGAGGCTGGTCACGCATGCTCTACTATTACATGTCCAGAGATTGATAAAGACAGAAAGACCGATGGATGCCAGGATGATTGGAGACTATGGGGAGTGACTGCTAATGGGAACAGAGTAGTAAAAAAAGGTATCAGAGCATAGAAAGTGTAGGAGTGACCAATCAATGACTGGCCCAGCTTGAGACCCATACCATGAGAGGGAGCTCACCCCCGAGGGCCAGGCCCCAGAGGCAGAATACCCCAGAGCCTAGGATAGAACCAATCTTGTTTGTTAAAAAAATAGTCAATGAAATGATTCCTAATGATATTCTGCCATACTCATAGACTGGTGCTCAATTGTCATCAGAGAAGCTTCACCCAGCAACTGATGGGAACAGATGCAGAGACCCATAACTAAATATTAGGCAGAGCTTGGAGAATCCTGAGGAAGAGGAGGAAGGATTGTAGGAGCCAGTGGGGCACAAGAAAACCCACAGAATCTACTAACCTGGGCTCATAGAGGCACAGAGATGGAACCAACAACCAGGGAGCCTGCACGGGACTGGCATTGGCCCTCTGCATATGTTACAAACTGTATAATTTGGTCTTCTTGTGGGACCCCTCACAGTGGGAGCAGGAGCTGTCTCTGATTCTGTTGCCTGCTTTTGGGACCCTTTCCTCCTACTGGATTGCCTCATCCAGCCTTAATAGAAGCAGAGATCTTAGACTCACTGTAACTTGATATACCATGGGAGGCCTGTCCTTTTCTGAAGAGAAAGGAGGAGTAGGAGTGGATTGGTGGAGGGAAGAGGGGAAGTGGCGGGAGGGACTGGGAGTAGGGAGGGGAAACTTTGGTTGGGATGTAAAAACAAGAGTATCAGATTGTGGTAATTGTGACAATTCTGTGACACACTACACACCATCCAGTGGTTACTTTAGATGATAGGCCAGTTCTCCACACCATCCAGCGGTTGCTTTAGATAGGCCAGTTCTATACACCATCCAGCGGTTGCTTTAGATGATAGGCCAGTTCTACATACTGACCAGTGGTTGCTTTAGACAGGCCGATTCTACATACTGACCAGCGGTTGCTTTAGATAGGCCAGTTCTACATACTGACCAGCGGTTGCTTTAGATAGGCCAGTTCTACATACTGACCAGTGGTTGCTTTAGATGGGCCAGTTCTACACACCATCCAGCGGTTGCTTTAGATGATAGGCCAGTTCTACATACTGACCAGCGGTTGCTTTAGACAGGCCGATTCTACATACTGACCAGCGGTTGCTTTAGACAAGCCGATTCTGTGGCATGTAGAATAACTTTGGGTGGATACAAAAGCTGCTGTGGAAGCAAAGAGAAGGCACAGTGGGGATGCCTGCCCTGAGCTCTAGTGTCTCCCACAGCTTGGTCCAGCTCAGAACAGACACAGTTCAGAGGAGGCTGGTGAAGGTGATCCAAGGTGGGCAAGCCCACCCTAACATAGTTTTCCTTGTTTGTTGTGACAGGGCCTCACTATGCATTCCAGGCTGTCCTCAAACTTACAATCCTTCCTCAGCCTAAGTGCTGGGGTGGCACACACCTGTGCTATAGTGTGAAGTGTGACTTTTGAAGATGAAACCTCCAGGAGGGGCAGCACAAGTGTCCACAAGGACTTGAGCGTGTGCACAGATGGACACAGCTCCTGGGAGACCCCCCAGGCTGAGCAGGGCCTCAGCCACAGCCTCTCCTGACCTTGTATCATCTACAGGAAGGAAGCAGACAAGGAGGAAGGCTTCTGGGCCTGGTCTGATGGGCTGAGATCCCTGTGTCTCATTGTGTAGATGCAGGGGAGGGTTAAAGGCCTGTTTCTCACTCGCTAGGGACACAGAAGCCAGAGAGACACTGGTTCAGCTCCCTGGGAAGACAGGATTCAGGGGGAGAAGCCGCCATCAAAAGGAGGTGCAGGGCTATGGTCAGGAGAGAATGGCAGCAGGAAAGTGACTGACTGTCCTTAAAGGGACTCTTTCCCACTGGCCCCAAGCACCTGCCTAAAGTGGTCAAGGGGTGTTGGGGGCTGGAGCCTCTACAGATGGGCCCACATGAGGCTTTGCTGAGAGGAGAGTTAGTAGAGGGCAGCTTGCAAGGCCCATTCCTGCTTCTTCCCAGGGGATACCCTGGCTCTGCTGAGATTAGAGCTGGTTGGTATTCCCTTGGCTGCCACTTACCGGTCCTGGAGCCGGTCCTGTGTGTCCTTGAGCCGGGCCTTCAGGTGCCGGATGCAAACTTCCTTCTGCTGCAGTGGAGTCAGGTACTGCTCTGGGGTGGGGGGTTTGATGCCATGGTTGTCACTGCAGAGTGTATACTTCATGGAGCGCCTGCAAGGGTGTGTCCGTCAGAGGTGGGGGATGAAGAGGGCAGGGCGAGTACCCAGCTGGGCCAGGGAGCGCCTAACTATCTTCAAGCTCAGCCTGTGCCATCAGCCCTCCTGGGGGCTGGGGACATGGCACAAACACAGCCAGCCTTCTGTGAGGTGAGTTTTAATGAAGCTCTTCTGAGGGAAGAGTTGGTTAGGGGGCTGGAGACACCTCTGCTTAGGGAAGAGGGGATCTCTCATGAGGCTTGTGTGTGCTCAGCGCCTTGTGACACCCTGTGTGGCTCCTCACAGCAGCAGTGGGTGAAGGGACACCTTTGTCCTACAAACACACACACACACACTTCAGAGAGGGTGGCTCAACCAGCCTCCATGCGGTCTGTGTGCTTCCTCAGCCCAGGCTGCCTGTCTTCAACAGAGAATGTGAGAGTGGGGAGCAAGGGCCTGGAGGATAAGGACTCACCTGCAGAGAAGGTGGCATCTTCCTGGGAGGGAGACACTCTCCTCCCTGCAGCTGAAAGCCTATCTAGCCCAGGGATAGGAATGGGGAGCACAGACACAGGTGTGAGGTCATGGCTGTCTCTGCAGCAGGTACCCTGATGTACTCTCTCCACCCACCTTCGGCAACACACAGGTTTCCATTGCATGTGCACACTGGGAGGCCTGGCCACTCCCCCCCCCCCAGTAAATTCATGGTGTCTTGAGCCATGTGCACCTGCATGTCCCCATGGGTGCACATACACCATTTTCATGTTGCCTTCATAGGCAATTGTCTGGTCCAGGAAACCACGCTAATGCACCCACACTCTGGGACATGTGTGAGCACACATGTGGACACTTGCTAGGTGTGTCAGTTAGCAGCAGGCCCTGGGTAGCAGCTGGCTGGATGCCTTCTGCAACTGATCCAGTATGTTATACCATACCACTGGGGAGGAGCCTCCACCTAGAGGGCCATGGAGGCCAGGGTGGAGGGCTGGCCAAGGCTTTCCTAGGAAGGAGAACACCCTGATTCTACAACAGACTATGGTTCAGATGGTTCCACCCACAGCTTCTTGGCTGCAGGATCTGTTCTTAAAACCCTTGCTTGGGTCTTGGTTTCAAACCCTGGGGGGTGTTCCCACACAATGGAGACTGGGGCCTGCAGCTCTATCACTCTGCTGCTCCAGAGGCTAGGGACACTAGCCTCAGCATAGACACTTCCCAGAGCTGGAAAAGATAGGTCCTGTGGAAGCCCATTGTGGAAGTAGCCAGGTTCAGGGCAGATTTAAAGTTTCATGGAAGCTGTGTAATGTTTACTGTAAACTGTAAAGTGTTAGGGAGAAGGTGGATGGGAAGCCAGATCACACAGCTTCTCTTCCACCTTGCTAGGGGCAAGCGGTGGCATAGTGGGTGCCTGGGCTTTCATACTCTCCTCTACGATCTCCTCAGAGGAGAAGAAGCCATACGGCATCTCCCATTCAGACCTGTATCTGTCCTGCTCTGCAAGGGGTTTGGCAGGAGGACACACCCCTGTGATAAGTGAAGAGCGCTCAGCCTGGCATTGAGGCACGGGGTGGAAAAGGCAATGTTAAGGGAAATGGGGGGCTTTGAATGTTCTCATCTGCTTTCATAGACATTATCTCAAGATAACATTTGATACATGTTTATAGTCACGAGTAGCACACCCCTCCAGTGTGTGTGACATATTAAAAAGAGAAACATATGATGATCCATGTTAGCAGAGTCAGCCTGGCTGCAGTGAAGCCCTTAGGTAGTATTGTCCTGCCCCGCTCCAGGCGTGGCAGGCCTCCTTTTGGGCAATAGGAGTTCTTCACGGGTGTTCAGTTCAGTTTGAAGTTTGGGACTGCCCCAGAGGCTTTGGATGGGAGATGTGTTATACAACTGTTACTAATAGCAAAGTCTGGGTGCTTCCAATTCTATGCCTTTCAAGACCTAAATCGGTTAGAAGCCAGAAGGGTCCTGCATGCGACTGTTACCAACCATCCACCCCTTGGTGGAAAAACCCGAGATCTATGCCTTTAATAGCTCTGGACATCACTGAATAACAGAAGATATCTCCGCTGAGAGGAGCGAGACATGGCTTGCAGGGAGGAGCTCGACTGTGCCCTCAAACCTTACTGTGGCCCAGGACACACAGGCGGTGGGCAGAGCAATTCACTGACATCTCTGGGTTATCTCCATTTTATGGAAAAGAAAAGATTAAGCCTCAGAGACAGGAAATCTGCAGCTGCCCGAAACCCTCCAGGGCCCACTTGTATCCCAGCACCCAGGAAATAGGATGCCACATCAGCACCCTGATTCTAATATCCTGGTCTTCAAGGACCCTCAGCCCTTCTTTACCTGCCCTCCAGTGTGACCCTGTATTTCATGCCTCCGTCTCCTGTGCCTGGACCATGACTTAGCATATGCCACATCCGTAGCGCATCACCACCCGCGTCACTCAAAATGCCCCATGTCCACCTTGCTTTTTCCTCTTTGTTTGGGGTGGCATCATTGGGAGGAAAACACTAATCCTCTATGAATTAACTGGATAGGTTGCTAGTAAGTCATATGACCCAGTTCTAACCAATGAAGTCCAGGCAGAATTCCACATAGAAAGTGTCCCTTCTCAGAGCAACCAACGCGGGGGGGGGGGGGGGCGGGAGGGGTGGCTATCTTCTTCCTTGCTGACCGGATGGCTGGTAGCACAGGAGCCATCTTGGGATAATTAGGACAAAAGGTGTTCACATGGATGGTGACCAGGAATAGGTAAGACCTGTGATGCTTCAGGTGTTGCCTGTCTCTGGCCCTGGCATCTCATCACACGAGCTCATGTACAAATTACAGACAGGAACCAAAGCTAGGGGAGAGACATGACCTGTTCTAGGCCCCAGTCAGAAAGAATGCTGGAGCTGGGATGGGCAGAACATGGTGCTGTCCCCCCATCTCCTGGGCACCAGGTTCCCAGGCAGCCAGGCTTGGCTGGGAGGAGGAGCCGGTTACCTCGGTGTGGGGCTGCTGTCACTGCCCTTGCAGGAGCCAGAGTTGCTGCTGCTGCTGAGGGAAGAGGTGCCGTAGGCGTCCCGCACACTCACAGGTGGAGAAGTGCGCCTGGAGGCGGGGAGAAGAGGCAGCTGCTCATTCTGGCTGGCGGGCAGCTGCGGGCACTGGGCGAACACAGCCAGGCCGCTACGGCCTAAAGTGCCCCCACTTCAGGTTCATCACGGGAAGAAAGGCAATGGGGAGGGGGACACACACAGACAAGGGCGACAGAACAGACAGTGGAAATCAAGATAGAAACCGGAAGGTGGCTGACCCTCCTAGCTCCCCAGGGTCAAGAACAGAGGCTAGACAGGGCTGTGGACAAATGGTGGGCCCCAGGGTCTCTCAGCCCAGGGAAGGCTATCCATGCATGAACTGAAACAGAGGGGAGTAGAATGGGGCAGACAGGAGGTGACTGGAGGAGGGACCCACAGAGTGACAGTCAAAGGGAGACTACTGCAGGGATAGTGATGGCAGAGCTGGTGCTGATGGGAGCCTTCAGATAACTGTTATATCCACCGTGTCACTTAGGTCCTTAAATAGTTCCTGGAGGTGGCATGGATCAGCCAGCCTATTTTAAGGATGGGGAAACCGAGGGCACAATTTGCTTAAAGGCACACTGCAAGCCCTCCTGCCTCTGAAGCACAGGCTCTAGACAAGGGAGACTCACCTTCGAGAACCAGCAGAGGCTCGTCTACTTCCCGGCAGGGACATGGCCATGAGGCTGCGAGTCCTGGTTAGCGGTGGGATGGGCGGTGTTCCCGGGGCTGAGGAGAGAGGGCGGGTTGTGGGGGGCGTAGGGAGGGCAGGGCCAGGCCATGTCATCCTCTCACTGGGGCCACTGCCTGGCATGGCTTCTTCTCTTGCCCTTTGGCCCGACACCCCAGAATCAAGCGAGGACCTGTAGGCTAGGCTGCAGGTGGCTGCCTCTGCCAGTGAATTCAGTGGGGCTTGGCACAGACTGCTACCCCTGGTTTAAAGTCTCAGTTAGCTCTCAGATCCTCAAGGGTGGCTAGGAGTCATCAGTCCAACCCCAGATCTTCCAGGTCAGTGAAGGCACCCAGAAGGGTGAAGATTCCACCACAGTCACGGGGACAGCAGGACAAGAGCCTCCTGTCCACCAGTGTACCCAGGTCCCTGCCCCTCAGATCCCGCCTCCCACATCCAGTCCTCCCTCCGTGGCAGGGGCTGCAGGTCGGAGGACTCCTGGTGCAGGAGTAGGAGCCCCAGATTAGGCCGGGCTGGTCTCGCTGACCATCGCCTTCCCAGTTGGCACGTGGTTCGGGGCTTCCTGGCTACAAAGGAGACAAGACAGATGGACATACCAGCACACGAGTAGAAAGATAAATGGATACAGACAAAATAGGTCATTCTAAGATGTGTCACACACGTCCATGTACATGCTCAGGCGCCTGCCCACAAGGCAGGACAAGCAGCCAGGCCTTCTGACTCCCATGCTGCGTACATGCAGGCTAGTCTCTGTCATATCAACATGCATGTTTATTTTAGCACATCACAGGAAACTGAGCACAGGTTTGATGCACATGAGGCCAAGGTCAAGAGAGCAGAAGCCCTCCCTAGTTGCTGAGTGTTCCACGGGGCGTTCGTCTAGCAAGCGGCATCCACATGCCCAGGAGACTTGAGAAGAGGATGGGTGGACTCAGCCCCACTGACTCCTTAGGATGGGTCCTTAGGATGTTCTCTTGAGTAGGGATTTCAGTGTCAAGGACAGCTCTGCAGAGATGTCTTCAGGGATGTGGGGGAGGGAGGGAGAGGCCCCATGCAGAGGGTATAGCTGTCTGGGATCAGGGCTACACTAGATAGACATCAGCCCAGAGCTCCCTTGGGTCAAGGGGGAGAAACCTAGGCTTCCTGCAGCCAGTGACTAGTTTTGAGCCAGCCCCAGAGGTTAGAGCCCCGACTCCACATTCAGAGAAGGGACTGTAGACAATAGGCTGGGAAAGCTGAGCTGAGAATGCCATGCCCTGGATTTCTGCCCATGCTGGGGAAAGAAGCAGCCGCCAAGCCAAGCCCGCTGCATACCAGCCCGTGCTGCACGTTACGTACATTACGCCATTGACTTCTCCCAAAAACCCTATGAGGAAGTGCTGAGATTAGTCCCCTCTTACAGATAAGGAACCAGGGCCACCACGAGTAAAAGGACTTGCCCACGTCACACCCCCATTTGTGTGGCAGGACCAGCATTTGAACCAGACCAGCATCAGATACTGAGATCTCAACCCCCAGAGTTCCTGACCCAGGGACTACCTCCTTCCCACGTCAGGGTCCCCAGGAGCTTGCTTCTCCTGCACAGTAGTGGGGCCATCTCCTGAGTGGACAAAGGCACTACTCAGATGGCCAGTTTCCTGGCTGTGATACAGAACACAGCCTGTTCCCCTAGAGGGCCTGGACACAGCCAGCATTGTCTGCTCAGAGGTGTCAGATGTAGGAGCCGCTGACACCGTGCCCGTCACCTGAGCTGCCCACCTAGCTTGGCACCACTTCCCATCCACCAGTCTGAGTCACCCAAGCAGAGCCTCTGGAAACAACTTCAGGGCCAGAGCTGCAGTAGAGGCCATGGGCAAGTACAGGGTGAGGCATCAGTGGATTGCATACCTGTCCAGAGAGGTACTCAGGGGTCCCTGCCTGCCAGGCACAGGAGGATCTTGTGGGAGCAGCTAGAGTAGGTAGGGGGTGATAGCCTTTGCTCATGAGTGCACAAAGCTTCAAGGACTACCTGACACAGAGGAATTCCTCTGAGGCCTGCTAGCAGCTTTCTTTCATTTGGACCCTTGCTAGTCCATGTCACCCTGGCTTCACTGGCCATGTTCTCATCACTGCTTGCCTCCTGGCTGTAGGCTGGCTGCAGGGAGGAGGCAGCACCTTCCGAAGGCTTCACCTCCCAGAAGGCTTATGCCCCAGCCAGCGTGGGTAAGTGTGGCTGAAGAGCTGGTGGATCAGGTGGAGCTCAAGGCCTAGGTCTGGAGAGGCAGGTGAGAAAGGCGATGGGAACACACGTGGCCCTGTTACAATGCAAGCTTTGTCCCAGCTGTCTGCTACTACCTTGCTTGGCGACCCCCTTCTCCCCCCTCTTGCGTTCTCTTTTCCTTCCTCCTGGCTGCGGGTGGGAATGGGGTGGCATTTGTACCCGGACACAGCTGACAGTCTCCTGGGAGACCAGAACCAGCCATTAATTCGGGGCTGAAGTGGAAGTGGCATTTCCCCTGCTGGGATGGGACCTCATAGGTGGGGCCCTCTTGGGAAGGCAGAAGCCACCCGGACCCACAGGGCTCCTCCTCTTCAGGATCCTGCTCAGAGGCCCCAGTGTGTGCCCTGTGCCTTCTTGGCTCCTCCCTCTCATCATACCCCTAGAGAGGAGGCATGTTGCCATGGCTTTTATCACCATGCCGCCTGTTCAGCCTTGAGTCCCACAGGCCTGTCCCTGGGCAGCCAGAGGCAGCCACTTGGAATGGAAGGTGAAAGGAAACTCTAAGCCATGGAAGCAAGGCCAACAAACTCTCATCCCTTCAACCCCAAGGAACCCCGCCCTCTCACACCAGTGTTCCCCTGTTTCCCCATTGTGCACACTCCATAATAACCACACAAACATCTGCCTATCTGTTTAGTCATCCCCACACCCAGTGCTGCCTAAGGCTCTAAAATGGGGAAGAAGAACCGTAAGGATGCAGAAATAGGGTCACACAGATCAGGGATTGAATTCTGGTTCTTGTACTCGGACTGCATGCCTCAGCAAGTCTGGCTACTGCGGAGCTTCAGCCTGGCATCTGCCGTGAGCTGCTCTGGGAGGCTAACATGCAGCAGTACACGCAAATGGCATGGATGGGTGCTCTGGCACACAAGAGACACTCAACAAACAGGAGCAGACAGTGGTCTGGAAGTAGACGCTTGAAGTGTGATATGACCTTCAAAAAAGAAACACATCCAAGATATTTTGGGGGCCTCAGGAAGGTCAAGAAAAGCCTCTTCCAACCAGAAACTTGTGTTGGGTCTGGAAGGATGAGTGGGAAGGATGATGGTCTCTTCGCCAGCGCGAAGGCTGGGGCAGCATGGGCAAAGGCAGTAAATAACTCAACAACGTGGTTGCTCGGAAGCCGGGGTGCCTGGTGAGGAACAATGGGAGTGAGGCTGTGAAAGGAGCTGGGGCCAGGCCACACACACAGCCTGGTAAGCCAGGGTCTTGTCCAGTGGGCCACAGGGAGGCATGGAACTGTTCCACAAAGGAGAGGGGCACATCAGATTGCAGATGAGAGAGCCCTGGGTGGGGAGCCCTTGTAGAATGTGTTGGGGAAGGACAGGACCGGAGGGAAGAAGACCAGGTTGGAGGCTGCTAAAATCTTCCAGGGGTGAATTTAGGAAGGCAGGGGTCTCAGCAGCATCGGGAATAATAGAGAAATGACCTGGGCCCTGTTTGAAATCAATCCGAAAGCTCATGGTTATGTGGAAATAAAGGGAAAACCTTTAATTCGGGTGACCAAGTCCTTTCCACTTACAATGGTTTCCTCCTCCTCTTCTTCTCCCTCCCCCTTTGCACACGGGTGTGCACATGTTTGTATGTGTGCAACGATAGCTCTCCTTGTATGTATCTCTGCTTGAGCTCTCTGCTGGCCTACAGCATCCTTCCCCAGGACTGTATGCTCTGCAGCCTTCCTACAGGGACCAGCCCTCATCCCTTCTTGTCTTAACCCCTTAGCTGAAGCTCCCTGGTATATAGGAACAAATACAATAAACATATAATTGTTCATAATACATTGGTTTAAAAATCTGTGTCAGATCATGGAGCTAGATTAGATGGTCTCTGAGAACTCTGGGTCCCACATTCTGATTCTGTGGATGTTTATGAAACAAGGGATTTGCAAATGATGCTTTGTTCTTCAGTGACTAGACTCCTGGGTAGCAGTTTCCCCAGCTTTAAGATTAGAAAGTACATCTCTTGCGAGATACTGGTATCTTACTCACTAGGTGAGCAGCCAGGTGCTCAGGTCAACATCCCAGAATATACCTTTGAAGGTCTTTTTTCAAGGCATTAGCCATCAACAAAAGAAAAAAGCAACCCTGAAATCCCAGAGAACAGAACAGGCCGAGCTGGTGACTCAGCCCCTGACAGCTGTGCAAAGCAGAGCATGGCAACCAGAGTCAGGAGGGATCCCATCTCTGCCAAGGCAGCAGCAGAACCTGGAACATTCTTCCTAGGCAAACACAACAACTTATGCTCCTTGAATGCTAATGCAGAGATGGGAATGGAAATGGCCTGGACATCCTCCAGCAGCCACCCTCCACCAGGGCAACTCGGCCAGGGTGATGGGCAAAACTCTGCATGCTTCAGGATGGCCTCATCCTCCCCCATCAGCATCAAGCCCAGCCTTCCTGCACTTGGAAGGGGGAGACATTTCTCCAGCTCACTTCCTGTCTCTGGCACAAGCCCCTCCCTGGACTGAAACCACTCAACAGAGCCAGTGAATTCTATGTTCTCACTGTGGCAACCCCAGTACAGTGGCTGGGCTGTTCCACAACTTGACTGAATGCTGCAGGGGTTCCCAAGGCAACCAGGAAAGGCTTCAGGGCTGAGGCATGCCACAGGAAGCCTCCAGTGACAAGTCTCAGATGCCTCAGTGCGGGTCCCAAGCCCTGGTCTATACACCACCTAAGGGAGCTTATCTCTGGACTGCTGAACACAGTGCACTCAGGCTTCCTTCTCCATTTCAGCCAATGGGGTCCTCGTGTCTGTTCTACCTGTAGAAGGCAGACTGATTAATCTTGACTGACAGCGCCTGGGGATGAGGAAAGCAGCCCATCCCACAGGCTGGGCCCCGGGGCAGAATAAAAGGGAACAGAATCTGTATCCCCTCATCCTGCCTGTCAGTTTGTCTTTCCCTCCCTTCCCCTCTCTGGCTGCATGAGATGAACAGATGTTTCACACCCTCCCTCACCTGACAGGCCAACACTGCTTAAGTGCCACAAGATGAATCCCGTCCCCACCTCTCATTTGGCTGAGATGTTTTGTCACAGGGTCAAAAACTGACCAACAAGAAAGTCTGAAGACTGTGTGTGTGTGTGTGTGTGTGTGTGTGTGTGTGTGTGTATGCGTGCTTCTGTGTGTACACGGAGGCCAAAGGTGGTTAATGTTCTTCAATGACTCAACCTTATTTTTTGAGACAGGCTTTCTCACCAAACCTGGAGCTCACCAGTTCATCTAGACTGGCTGGTCAGAAAACCCAAGCGTCTTCCATTTCAGCCTCCCAGGGGGATCGAAACTCAGGTTCTCACGCTTGCATGACAGGTACTTTACTGCCAGCTATTTCCCCAGGCCAGGAAGACCATTTTGGTTTGTCTGTTGTCTGTCTTAGAATTCTTTATTTATTTTAATTGAAAGAAATTTATTCTTATAATTTATTCTTATTATGAATATGAGCTTTTACATGTATAAGTGTATCATATATGTACCTGGTGCCCATGGGTGCCAGAAGAGAGCATTGGCTCCCCTAGAATGCAGTCACAAATGGCTGTGGACCACATGTGGGTGCTGGGAACCAAACCCAGGATAAGACCATTTTTAAAAGAAGGATTTGGGGGCTGAGGGTATAACTTGGTAGCAGGGGGCTTCCAGAGTATGTGAGAGGCCCTGGGTTAGACTCCAAGCACTGCCTAACTGCCCCCCAAACAGAAGAGGGTGACTATAGGTTAGAAATTTGAAATATAACTTTATCTCCTCTAGGATGGCTATCAGAAGACAGGGAGCAAGGCTTGTGAGTGTGGAGAAACCCTCATGCAGAGCTGGTGGGGATGTGCAATGGTGCCACTGCCATGGCAAACAGTTTGGAAGTCCTCCACCAAGCTGAACAGGATTGCCTTTGAGCACATTTCCCAAGGGATGAAACAGGCATTGAAACACTGTGCACAGGGCTGATGCAAGCACTATTCCAATAGTCAAGGGTGGGTGAGTGAGTGCTGCACGGGACATCCATCACCAGGACTTCAGCCATAGAAGAAATGAGGTAGTGACATGTGCCACAACATGGATGGGTCCTGAAGACACTGAGTGAAGTGAAGGAGGTCAAATGCAAACACCAAGTGCTGAATGACCACCATGGGTGAATCCATAGAGACAGAAGCCACTCAGTGGTTTTTCAAGAGGAGGGGAAAACAAAACAGAGAAACAGCTGCTGACAGGAATGGGGCTTCCTGAGGTGGATGCTGCAGATGCTTGGGCATTAGATAATGGGGTGGGTTACACAGCTTTGTGCATGTAATACTAATCTGGGGATGGTACATTTTCAAAGGGTGACTTTTATGGTCTGAACTGCATCTCAATTTTAAAAACCCAGTCAAAATAAATCCACATGCTGTCTATTTTAATGAATAGTCGCTAAAGGATAGACATAGTCCAGAAGGGAGGGAATGGTCCAGAATGCTCAGCAGGGGCAGCAGGGCAAGATAGAAAGCCAGTTCTCTGCCCTCCCCTGAGACCAGAGACAAGCATGGCACCTACACTGCTTCCGAGGAATTCTTCCTGAGCCTTCTCTCTAGCCTGAGCAGGACCGCTCCAATTCTTGTAAACAAAGCAGAAGCCCTATCCAGAGATGGCTGCTCTTGCCTCTGCTAACTGTCCCTTCTTTCTATAGCCTAGACACCATGCAAGCAGTGCCCCGAGCACTTGGCAGCTCAGAGTCACATGACAAGATCACTGGTGGCGATCTGGGGCCTCTCTTCTCTCAAGTCCAGCTTCTTCAAGCACTTGGGGGTAACTTCTTGTCCGTGCCAGTCTCCTTGGAACCCAACCAAGATAATCAAGGGAGAGATAGGCAATTCTTGGGAAGTCAGAATGCTTCATCCCATTACCTCTTAAAGGGAGTTGCCCTTCTTTATGGATAATCTGTACACCTCTCAGAGCCCGAGAAGGCATGAGCTGACGCTGAAGTTACAGGCACCTTCTCCCAGACTGGCTGCCCAAGGACATCTACCAGGGCAATGTCTGGCAGGCCTACATGGGCAGGGAGCAGGAGGGGAACCCTGGGTCCACTCCTTCCAATGCCAGTTGCTCCAGGATAGACACTCTGCAGACACCAGGGAGAAGTGTGGGAACAGAGGTCATGGTGCCAACTTCAGCTTGGTAGCCAACTTGGCAAATGACTCCCAGCAGATGGAGGCCCCCAACAGCCCTGGACACAGCATATGCTTTCCCTGGGCTTCCTCACTGATAGAGCTGTCAATCTCTACAGCTCCGCCCCACCCCTCCTCCTCTCAAGGAGCACAGAAAGATGTTGATGGTGGGCCTCCATCTCTGTGGTTTCTCTCTGCTCTTTGGGCCTTGGCTCTTAGGATCCTGGGTTCTCACCAATACTTATGCCAGCATCTATCCTAAGTACCAACAGAGGCTAATGTGGTCTCAGAAACCTAGGATGGGAAACACCTCAGAGAATTTGTCACCATTTTATCCATTCAGAAATTAAAAGCCAGCAAGGGCAGGTAATTTGTTTGCAGTTGCCCAGCAAGTGGGAGACAGAGTCTGGGCTGGCAGCTGGATTCAAGTGAAAGGCCTTCTGCCCATCCCCCACCCGTCCCCATTTAAAAGCAAACCCTGTGTTCAATAAGAACACAGGAGAGATTTTTCCAGAGGAAGAAGCCTTTGGAAGAAAGCTGAGGGGTGAGACAAGTGCTCTACCAACTTTAAGGCAGGTCACACATGACCAGAAGGTGAAGTTGAGGCTCAAGGAAGAAGAGGCCACTATACAGGACCACGGAGAAAGAGTGGTTTAATCCCAAGCTTCCTGCCCACTGATTTAAACAGAGAACTTATGATCACTCTCCTTTCTGGTCAATGAGGAACAGGGAACAGATTCATGCTTTGGGAAAACCAAAGACATCCCTTGAGTGAGTGTTAAAAGAAGAATTTCTGCATAGGGTTTGCTGCAGGAGAAGAAGCCTGTGTAACAGGGACCAAAGGGATGTGGAGATGTCAGCAGGTCTGCCTGGGACCACAGCCCCTTCCCACAGAGACAGCCCTCCACCAATCAGTGATTAGAGAGCTTCTGCTACCTGGGAAGGCCAAACCAGGATGGGCACATTCCAACGACCAATCTCCCTGGCCCCACACTCGAGTGCAGTGGTTCTCAACCTTCCTAATCCTGCGACCCTTTAAAACAGTTCTTCATGTTGTGATGACCCCCCTTCCCCATCACCATAAATTTATTGTCATTGCCACTTCATAATTGTAATTTTGCTACTGTTATGAATCTTAATACACATATATGATATCCAGGATATCTGATATACAACCTCTGTGAAAGGTTCCTTCAACTCCCAAAGGTTGGGAACCATTGCTCTGGTCCAATGGTCATCTTTCCTTGGCAGGAAACCAAGGACTTGTAAGCCCACAGTACGGGCAATAGTATCAGAAGACGTGACCCAGCTTATCCCGATCCCATGAGCACTCATGCTATGCCGCTTCTGCTGGGAGGCAAGCTGTACCTGTGTCCCTGAGGCCTGCGGGCTGAGCACGGAGATGCGGCACGCCTCACCCAAGCATGCCCAGTACTGCCCGTGAGCCATGCCCGTCACTGCAGCATCCTCCTCCCTCTTTGGCAGCTGCCAGCTGCCCTGCCTGCTCTGCAGCTGGTCCCTGTGCAGATGATTGCTGGTGGCATTTCCCACATCATGCTGAACCCTTTCACCTTCAGGAAGCTCCCTGGCTTTCAGCAAGGCCCAGCATCACTCACGCTTGCTGGATGAAGGCCAGGCATCAACAAACCCCTCTCCAGAGAAGCTGTCCTGCCTCTTGGTTTTGTCAAAACAAGCATTTATAACACTTTAAGTCAAGGAATCTGCAAACACCCAGTCCCACTTGAAAGTCTTTTGTCTCAGCGTTTTTTATTCATGGAGAAGCCAATTAACTTAACAGAGACAGCATGGTTCTGGGATCAAATGCACGTGGGTTTGGGCTCCTAATGCTTTGCATATGTCTAGGTCTTTTCTGTAAATGGGGCTGATTACAGTTGGACATGGAATAGTCATCACCAACAACATCAGCAAAAATGCAGCTTCCATGCTGGTAGAGCCCTGACACAGAGGACGCTCTCCAGAAACAGTAGGGGCCACTCATTTGCCCGAGTTGATTCTGTTTATACTTATTTCGAATTTATTATTATTATCGTTATTATTTAGTGTGTGTGGGGTGGATGGGTACAGCACATACACATAGAAGACAACTTTCAGAATGGGAGCATGGGATCCATAGACAGAACTCAGGTTGTTGGGCTTATGAAACAAATGTTTTTACTTGTTGAGCCATTTCACTGGCACAATTTGACAGTGTGTGTGTGTGTGTGTGTGTGTGTGTGTGTGTGTGTGTATGTGTGTGTGTGCGCGTGTGGGCGCTCTCGAGTGTAAGTACGTGTATACCTGTGTGTATACAGAGGCCAGAGGTTGATATCACATGCCTCTATTGCTTTCCACCTTACTCTTTGAGACAGGATCTCTCACTAAAACCTGGAGCTCACCAATTATTTACCCTGCCTAGTCACTCAGCTTTGGTGCTCCATCAACCCCTGTTCCCCAGTGCTGGGGTTACAAAAGTGTATCACCATGGCTGGATTGGGTCCTGGGTGCTGGGGTTCTGAACTCGGGCCCTCATGCTTTACTGACCGTGCTACCTCCCCAGCCACTCTCTTCTTAAAAACAACTTTCTTGTTTTATACTTATGACTGTACACTGCTGTGTACCAAGTGCATGCAGTGCCCATGGAGGCCAGAAGAGGGCACTGGATCCCCTAGAATAAGAGTTATAGATAACTTGTTAGCTTCCATGTGGGTGCTGGGAACCAAACCTAGGTTCTCTGGAAAAGCAGCCGGTACTCTTAACTGCTGAGCCATCTTTTCAGCCCTACTTTAATGCAACTCACATATTTTGTCTTTATTCCAATCATAATTCTTTCTGTGTGTGGATATGTGTATGTGTGGTGTGTATGTATATCATGTTTATCATGTGAGTTTGTACACGTTTGTGCACATGTATGTGTAGAGACAAATCTTCCTTCCTCAATCATCCTCTACCTTATTTTTTGAGACAGGATCTTTTCCTGATCTTAGAACACACTAATTAGGCTACACTGGCTGGCCAGTGAGCTCTAGGGACAAACCTGCCTGTCTCCCCCGCACTGGGATTGCAGACACATGCCACTGGCCGCGATTATTCCATTGGTGCTGGGGGGCCACATGCTCAGCTTGCATAACACTTATTTTACTGACTGAGTTGTTTCCCCAGACGTCTTAACGTGCAACGTTAGAACGATTTGTACTTCAGAGGTTCCTGAAGCATAGTGTGTGTGTGTGTGTGTGTGTGTGTGTGTACATGCCTGTGTGTATGTGTGTGTGTGTACATGCCTGTGTGTATGTGTGTGTGTGTACATGCCTGTGTGTATGTGTGTGTGTGTGTGTGTGTACATGCCTGTGTGTGTGTGTGTGTGTACATGCCTGTGTGTATGTGTGTGTGTGTGTACATACATGTGTGCTTGTGTGCATGCATGTGTACATATGACAGCTAGAAGCCAACCTTGGGTGTCATTCCTTAGGAGCCATCTCTTGTGTTTATGGAGACGGGGACTCTCTCTCACTGGGACTCAGAGCTCTGTTTCCAACTCTCCAGAACTGGGATTGTAAGTGTGTGTCAACATGTTCAGTTTTTTACACACAGTTCAAACTCATGCTTGCACAGCAAGCACTTTAATGGCTGAGCCATCCCCCAGTTCAGCTCCCTCCAAACATTTATTTTTTTACACTTTGGTTTGTGGGGGGCGGGGGCAAAAGAGGAAAAAAGCCAGTAACTGTCTAGCAAACAATGATACTTCAGGACACTGCCACTTGGGTGTAAGATAACACTCCAAGATTAACATTCCTGAAAGCATCTCTCTGTAGGGAGACACTGTAGCCCCGCCTCCTAGAAGCCCAGACAGGTGTGCCAGGACACGCCCATGAGGGCGTGGTCAGGGGAGGTCTAAAGGTGACTCCGGAAGGACTCTTAAGGGACGGCGGGCACGTGGATAGCCTCTCTCTCTGGCCACGCTAGCTTGGGAGCTCTGAGCACGCCTTGGCTTGCGCTTGGCTGGTGTTTATCTGAATAAAGAAAATTTAGCCTTATGGACTGCGGATCGATCTCTTCATCCCTCCAGTCAATGCCTCAATCTTGGGACAGAAGCCAAGCCCTTACTTTGGTTAATCTAAAGACCTTTACACCTCTTTCTTTCCATCATCTGCCATCTTTGACCTCTGCTACCGCTCCCCTCATTCTCTACACCTCCTCACACGTTCCTACCTCGGGGCCTTTGCATGTGCCAATCCTCTTGCCTGGAATGCTCCTCTCCCCAACCTCTGTCCAGAATTTTCTCTTTCCACTCAGGTCTTTGTTCCAAGGACATCTTTTCAGTGCACATCATTTAATATAACACAGGTTCCCATCTGCCAGCATCCCTCTCTTTCACACTCCACCATTCTCTGTCGTCCTTAGCAACCACTAATGTATTCATGCACATAAATAATAATAAATAATTCTTTGTAAGTACCAGGAAGGTAAAGACATACTCCCACTTTGTTCTTGACTGTGTTCCCAGTCCTTAGACTAGTACCTACTCTCTACCCAGTCTTCGATGCAGACTTGCCGAATGGTAGGTCACTCTGCACTTGCCTGGGGTGGTGTGAGCTTCTTAGCAATGGAGATAGCTGGGGTGCTTTGCTCACACCATCACTGTCCCTCTGTGCACAGCGCGTTGTGTGGTGGGGTCATCTTTCCTTCAAGGCTGATTCTACTCCTTGGTAGAGACCTGAGCACAAAACTAGTAACTGGGTCTTGAGGACAAGGATGAAAGCAGCATTTTTGCTTTGTTTTGATTTGTTTTTCGAGACAGGGTTTCTTCGTGGCTTTGGAGGCTGTCCTGGAACTAGCTCTTGTAGACCAGGTTGGTCTTAAACTCCACCTGCCTCTGCCTCCCGAGTGCTGGGATTAAAGGTGTGTGTCACCAACACCCGGAAAAAGCAGCATTTTTAAAAGGCCGCTGTTCACTCATGAGGACTTGGTGCTCTACCACTTTTCTCCCCATTCACCTCCCAACCTCTGCAGTATAGGGATTGTCTGGGTCTCAGAACTCATTCCGGCTGCCCCTCCATATGACTTCGCTGCTCTTGTGAAATCCAAGCAGGTATATCAGTGATCCCAAAGCCTGACAGCAGCTCTCAGAGAAAAAGCAACACCTAGCAATTACACTTGCTCTTCATAATCCAGGGATTTTAGATTTGTAGAGCCACTCAATTGCTGATATTTGTAGTCTCAAAATTAATACTCTCAACTCTTTCCCAGTCATTCACAGACAGCAAGAGTGCCTGAAATTTTGAGTTACTAGATGTCTGTGTTCTCAGTGGACCACAAAGCATCTTTTTGTAAAAAAGATGTTTTGTAAAAATGATTTATCTTTTGCTTGCATGTATGTCTGCTTACCATGCACATGGAGGCCAGAAGAGGGCATCCAGACCTTGAAACTAGAATTACAGATGGTTGTGAGCCACCATGTGGGTGCTAGGAATTGAACCTGGTCATCTGGAAGAGCAGCCAGTGTTCTTAACTACTGGAGCTATCTCTCCACATCAACAATGTAGCTTCTTGCTTGACTTCTTCTACTGTAAGCACAAGATCTAGTCAAGATCTATACATAGCCAGATTTTCAACATTTTTGCTCATGATTTCATGGTTAAAATGATTGCCCCTAGCCTCGTGTTAAAAAACTATATGGAGTGTCTCTGCAGATGAAGTCTCTTTCACAAAGAAAGACATTGGTCAGAAACACTTCACTGGGGCATAAGCCCATACTGTTGGCTGTAAGTCTGTGAATATGAAGCAGCATATATTAAATAAGATATACTTAAACAGAAATACACATGAGGTAATGTTATTTATAGTGGGAAACTACCAATACGGAGCCAAGTAGAAATACAAGGGTATTTAATAGGGAAAAGCCTTACTTACAGAGCGACTTAGCCAGCTGGCGTGGTATCAGTCTGTACACAAGCCGAAAGCAGGGTCAAAACTGAAAGTGAAACTCAGCCAACTCAAACCCTCGGAGGCGTGGTCAGGCAGACCTGTAGCCAGCCCCTAAGCAGGCGTGGCTACAGGTTCCCCTACAGTTATGTGTTGATGAAAATGTGACAGAGGCCTGCAGAAACCTAACCCTGTGATCCCTTTAAGCACAATGGCTCAGTACTAGATAGTTTAGAGTTTGCTACAACTTTGTAAAATATAGTATCTCAAGTCTGACAGTCAGTTTATTAAAGACAGCTATTTTTTCACAGATATGTATAAGATGGGTCTAGTTGAAGCTCATGTGTTCCAGACTTGGTACAAAATGATGACATTAGCACTGGCCCTAGGCTGTTCCTTGTAGTGCAAGAACTCAGATGGTGGTAAGTCAAGACTCCATGGAATTCGATCTCAGCCCAGAGTAGCTGTGGGACCTCAGGCCAGTCCCTCCCAGGACCAGTTTCCTTAAATGTACCCAAGGTGAACCACTGTCATGACAATGAAGGGCAGTGCCAACCACAGAAGCTCTTAGCACATGAAGCATGTCACAGAGGGGGTAGGACTTCCAGCAGGTGGCAAGATAGCCTTTGAAGACTAAGTATTTGGTCTGAGCAAGCATGAAGCATGAAGAGATAGAACCAAACCTTCTATCTCTCCTCCTGGCTCTGCCATGCACTGGCTCTAGCGTGACTGTCCATCAAGAGTATGGCCTGTGGGTCAGAGTCAGGTGTTCACCCCCAGCAGGCCAAGCCTATACTGCAAGCACTGTCATACTGCAGGCCACCTCTCTTTGCCTTACGTCTGTACACAGTGACCATTGATAAATTAAGAGATTTCCTCATTAGGTGAAAATCCATTATTTCTGGCTTATTTTGAACAAACCCTATAGCTCTGTAGGAATATTCCAGAATAGCAATGGAGGCTGAGGCTGTGAAGTGGCTCCTTCCAGGAAGCTGACAAGAGCTCTCCTGATTGGTCTGGTTGCTTTGTTAGCTGTCTGACAAGGTAAGAATTTCTGCTCTCTTCTAGAGAAATTTTATAGACAAAGGATCTGAGCGTGGGGTACAGGATGGCACTTGTCCAAGACCCTAAGGCCATCAGTGGTAAAGTTAGGATTTGGAGCTTATGCTTGTGGTTTAAAACCCTGGTGCTGTGATGGACGGTGGCTAGGCCGGCCCTGCAGTGTTCTTTCTGCTATTGCCAGAAGTTGGTGAAAATGTTGGACTGGGCTGAAAGGGCAAGGCCACCAGGGCTGCCGAGGAAACAGAACGTGCGTCTGGCTGCTCCAGGCAAAAGCGCTCTTCCTCCCTGGAGCTGGCGCACAAGAGCCCCACTCGGTAAAACAACTCGCCCTTTGCTGGTTCTTTTGACACGGGGCTCCAGCACATCCTTCTCACCTGCCTTTCCTAAGAGCACACAGGAGCGGTGTCACAGGGACTCTGGTATGGCAGGAAGACAATGTGAACTGTCCTAGGACAGGACTGAGCTAGGAACCTAACTTTCTGCTGAGGACTGGACATGAACCTCAGCTGCCCTCCCCACCAAGTGAGGGTCAGCTACAAAGACCTGCTTAGTGATGCCTGCAGGAAGCCACAACACCTTACAAAACAAGACACTGGGATACGCATACCAGGAAGGTCCCACGCTGCAGCTTCATTTGGACTGGGTTGGACTGGGTCAACTTTTGTCTCTGGGGGGGCTGGGTGTTGTGTAACCCAGACTAGCCTCGAACTCAATTCTGAGGCAAGTCTTGGACTTTTGATCCTCCTGACTCCACCTCCCAAGTGCTGGGTGAGTCACCATGACTTGGTCACTCTTAAGTTAAATATAGTAGTTTATACCTTTAAAAGAATCCTCCCACCCTCCACTAAGCGCAGAATATTTTTTTCCTTTTGTTTTCCAGACAGAATTTCTCTGTGTAGTCCTGGCTGTCCCAGAACTCACTATGCCGACCAGCTCAGGCTGGCCTCAAACTCAGAGATCCTCCCATCTCTGCGTCCTGAGTGCTGGGATTAAAGGTGTGTGCCATCACCATCTGGCTAGTGTGGAGTATTTTCATGAGAAGGGTGCTGTTACTGTTTCTGCATGGTTCTAACCATAGTATAGATACAATTTTGCATCTTTAAAAAATTTAACATAGTTTAAGAATTGTCCACACGGGCGCAGTCTTTATAAAAACGTGATTTGTGGGGGCTGGGGAAATGACTCAGCAGCTAAAGTACTTGTGCCAGTGTGCAGAGCTGTTGGGATCTCCAGAACCCATGTAAATGAGTATCTGCCATCCCAGTGCTTAGTGAGAAGGGAGTGGAGGCAGGAGAATCCCTGGAAGCTTGAGGGCAAACAACCTGGCAAATGCAGCTATAGCAAGAGTGAGGACTGACACCCAAGGCTGAAGGCTGTCCGCAGCCCTCGGCACAAGGGCTGGGGCATGGCTGTGCCTATACTCACCCATGAATATGCGCCACACACTCACATTAACAAAGACACACGCACACATACATGCATGCACGCACAGTGTTTTATGGCCTGCATCATCTTCTATCACTGGTCCACGGTGGTTAACTTTGCCTTCGGCTGGACACTAGTACGTTCTCATTATCAAAGCCAGTGCAATAATTGCTATCTTTGTCCATAGCTATCTTTCTACATTTAGTGTTATTTCCTCAGAGTGGATCCCTGGGTGGATTCCAGGATCAACAAATCTGAGTGTTCCACCAAATGGCTTTCTTGAAGGATAGGTTGCCAGCTTACTCCTCCCACCCATAACATCTGTACAATGGCTAGAGTTTCCATCTGGCAAAGCCATTGGACCTGACCAAGGCCTTAAAGGGCAAAATCAAGCTCAGACACAAGAGCCATTCAATACAAGTTTGCTTTCTGTTTTCCCTTGTGACCAGTGTCTTCACACCCATGTGGCAAGGGGGAAAATTATGGCCAAGCTCAAAACTGACCTAGTCCCCAAACTGAAAGCAACCCTGCCACCATGTTCTCCCCTCCCCCAATCACAGCACCTCCTGGTGTCTCAGGACTTACCAAGCATCTGTGTCTGGTGTGTCTTGGCCTCCTATACCAATAGTCCAAAGCATCAAGGCACAGGTTGGGAAGGGACTTGGCACACAGTCAGTGTTTCTGCAGGAGTCAGAAGGGAGCCCTGGAACAGGGTTCTGAAGAATGCATAGGAGCCGAGTGTGGAGGGTCTCTCCAAGTTTAAGTGTGTGTGTGTGTGTGTGTGTGTGTGTGTAGCAGTTAATGTTTCAGAACACTGTGGTGGCTGTGAGGCCTCCCATGGCAAGAACAGAGGGGCCACAGAGAGCAAGGCTGGGCCAGGAGGTATGTAGGTGTATGCAAGTGCTAGTAAGTTTAACATTAAGTCAGATTTAATGCTGAAGGTCAGGTTTACATTAACAGATGGCCTTGCACCAGAGATGAGGAGGAGAGGCTCTAGTGGAGCAGGTAAGAGATGGCGAGACACTTAAAGGGGCCTTGGAAGCTAAAACAAGATGGAAGGAGAGAGGCCAGAGCAGAAATGACTTCAAGAGGAATTTAAAGGTCAATTCTTCTGGGCCCAGAAGAAATGGCTCATATACACTGAGTCTGAAACTCTCATCGGCCCTGGAGGGTAAGTCACAGACTAAAACAATATTTGCAAAATGTAAGTATTTGAGAAAGAAATGAGTAACTGCAAGAACTCAGTTGTTAACCCCTTTTATGGGCAAAATATCTGAAAAGACACCTCACCAAAAATGATACATGGGCTGTAAATAAGCACAGGGAATGTTCCCACCATCGGTCATTAGGAACAGCAAAGGAAGGTCATGGAAAGGCACCCTCACAATCGTCCAGAACAGTTACACCCCAAGTGTGTGAGAGGACATGGAGGAACCAGAGTCATGTGAACCCATATGGGATTGTGAACTGGGAGTGTCTTAGTTAAATACATGCTTATCAAATGATATGCCCATTTTAGTTATAGACATTAACTAAGATAACAATGTGTGTGTTCATTGAAAGATCTGTGTAAAAATGTTCATAACAATCTTGTTTGTAGCAGAAAAAGAAAAGAAAAAAAAAAAAAACCACATGGATAAACCAGTCGTGGTTGATCTTTTCCTCATACAATGGACTACTACCCAACAATAAAAAGGAGCAAACTATTTTTTCTTTTTTTTTAGTGTGTGTCTGTGTCCATCCAGGCATTTGTGTAATGTATACCTGTGTGTACACATGTGTTTATGGATGTACCCACCTGTGTGTATACATATAGACATCCAAGGTCTACTTTAGTCCTTGACTTGGGATCTCTAATTGAATCTGGAGCCGGCTATGTTGACAAGGCTTGCTGATCCCCAGGCCCCACCTGTCTGTGCTTGCCAGTCCTGGAGCTACAGATGTGCACAGCTCCACCTGGCTCCTACATGGGTTCTCACCTCAGGTTCTCATGCTTTCTCAGTAGGCACTTGGCCCACTGGTCCATCTCCCCAAGGCCCCAAAGGCATCATCTATTCACATTTACAACATGACTCTAAACAATTTGGAATGAATAAATTCTTGCCCTCTAGAATGTACACTGTGGGATTACATTTATAGAAACTTCTGAGAACACCAGTGATGGGAAGCAGGAAGGTCGTTGCACAGGCTTGAAGGGTTGAGACTAGAGAACAACACATTACAATAGGCAAGAGGAAACTTCTGGGGGTGAGGCAGGTGACCATTGTCTTAATTATGGGTGTGTTTTGCCAGAATGACCTAACTGTACACTTGAAATACATGCTGCTTGCTGTTTACTGACTATATTTCACTCCAGCTAGGAGGAGGCAAGGGCGGGAGAGACGGGAGGGGGAGGAATATTGCCAGCAGGAGGAGACTTAGGAAGCTCACACACAACACACATTTGCACTCACTGAGGATGAAGCTGCCTCTGGGGTAGCCTCAAAACCCTGCTGGCCAAATATTTCATCTGGTAGAGATGCCAAGGCTGCTTGTCATTCCCTCAGCATTTCCTCAGAGTACTTCCTGTATGCCACACTCATGCCAGGCTCAATATTTCTTGTGGATACTCTTGCCCTAGGAAATCCACCCAAGCAGCCATGGTGCATCTTTCCCAAATCTGACAGAAACAGACACCTGCTCCAACCACCCCATCTGGGTTCTGTTCCCAAGGCTCCATAGAAGCTCTTCTTGGGTGGGATTTTATAGCCTTGCTACTTCTTGGAAGAAAATCTTCAATTAGCTCATGACTGTAGCAGAATTCTGCCTTTCATCATTGTGAAACAGACATCCAAGCTGAACCCTGAATGACTTCTAATAATTGGCTAATGGGAGTCAAGTCTTCACAGAATCACATAAGTTCATAGAAGGAAAGGGCCCGAGGGTCCCAAAGCCCACCATCCAGAGTGATTGTCTCTGAATGCTCACTTCTCTGAGTGGTCTTTACTCTAAGTGACCATCTTGTCCTGCTGGCACCCAGCCTGTTTAAACCCCCATGGTGAGGAGCAAGCTCACTACCAAATGAAGAGACAAGAGAAACAAGGGTCACAAACTTTTCCCTGGAATTTATTGGCATCTACTATGGGCTGTACCCTGTAGTAGCACAAATGGAGTTCCCAATCTAGTTTAATTTCACTCCAGTTTTGCTCTTCTGAGGTTAAATTTAATTACATTGACCAGTTAACAATGAGGTAACAAGACCAGACAAATTAAGTGACTTGTTCTCAGTAGAGGCTAAAAGGGTTGACCTGGATACTATTGGTGCTTTCCACGTCCATGGCTCAGCGAGTGGGGCAAAAGGCCCAACACAGCCTCAACCTGAGCCCTCCTCTCAATGTGATGGCTGATCTTTGGGACCCTTATAATATCCCCCCCCTCCTCTCAGTCCTAAGCGACCCAGAAGCCAATATGCCCTCAGTCTTGGAGCTCCACAAAGAGCACCTTTTACTTGGAGGTAGCAAGGGGTCATCCCACCTCTGACCACACAGAACCCAACATGATAGAGAAGGGCCTGGGTTCTAAGGAGGAGCTGTGGGGTTCGGAGGAGGATTTCCAAAAGACAGCATTTGAGTTGGGCCTCGAACGCATCAGTAGCAGGAATAAAGTTACATAAAGAGAAACGGGGTAGGTAAAATAATAGAGACGGGGAGGAGTACAGAGGGGAGACTGCCTATCTGGAAGCAATCAAGTCCGGGGTCACTTAGGGACTTCTCTGGGGTCACATGCTATCAGGAGTCCTTCCTTAGCTCTTAGCTTGCCTTGGCCATGCCTGTACTTTGAAGAGCTGGGGTGAGAGCTGAGGAATGAGGAATGGATGTGCACGGGTCTCCTCTGAGAACAGAATGAGGAGGAGAACAAGCAAAAGAAAAAGAGGTGAGAACAGCTGTTTGGGGAGGCAGCCTCCATATGGTATCGTAGGATCCTGGACCAGTTGCTTAAATTCCCTGTAACTCAGCATCCATTTGGAGAAAAATGCTGTCCTTGGTGGGCTCTCAGGAGGGAGCTGTAAGGTTCCATGTACCTGGGCCTGCATGGGTAGTAGTGTTTTCTGTCACTTGGGGCTTTGAGAGGGGTAGAGGGGCTAAGGCCCCAGAGAGGAAGACGATGGGAGGCAGCTCTGGGGGGCTGACTGCTGCACACTGGGCCTTTTTCACATAGGGCATCAGGAGAGTGCCCCATATGTTCTCTGGAAGGAACAAGTGGTCCTTCTCTGGTAGATGAGAATGTGGCCAAGGGTGGGGTCACACGATGTATCTGAAGTCCCAGGCTAACAAACAGCAGATCTGGAAGTGAGCCACACCTGACTCTGAAGCCAGCGATCACCCTAAACAGTGAGAAGCTCCAGAGGAGCCAGGATCACTTCAGAGGATAAATCCAAGGCCCCTCCCCACAGGCTCAGGACCCCAAAGGTGTCACACGCCTGTGTGTCACCCCAGAGGTGATGTTCAGCAGGCCTCTCTCACACTTAGCTCAGTGTCCAAAGTCTGTCACTTCCGAAAGGGAAGGTGGTGGTGGAGGTGTGTGTGTGTGTGTGTGTGTGTGTGTGTGTGTGTGTGTGTGTGTGTGTGGTGTGAGAGAGAGAGAGAGAGAGAGAGAGAGAGAGAGAGAGAGAGAGAGAGACAGAGAGAGAGAGAGACAGAGACAGAGACAGAGACAGAGACAGAGAACACTGTACACAGAAGAAGAGAGGGATTCGTGGGAATGAGAGGAATGGCACCAAACTGCTAGGGGAAGACCTAGGATCTCCAGTGCCTTCATTGCCAGAGGGAACAGGGATGTGCCCTCTGCACCAAGCTGGGGATCATTTGCATTATAGTCCTTCTTTCCCACAGCCCTCACTCTGCCAGAATTTTGTGTCCTCTTCCTCTAGTAAGCCTTCCTTGAAATACTAGCTTATGTCTGTCCTTTGGAACTGTGAGTGGTGCCTACTGCTTGCATCACTGTGTCCTGTCCTGGAATTGCAGGCCCTCTGCACTGCAGGATGAGTCACGCTCAGCTGCCACTCACTGTCACACCTTCTCTGGAGCTCCTTAGGACATCCTGGCCTATGCGTGCAGCCCCAGTGCCAGAAGCTAGCTCTGAAGATGCAGTTTTGTTATTTTCTGTAGATTTCTCTTTAGAAATGTAGAGCTGTGTGCAGATGCTCACAGAGGTCAGAGGTGTCGGAGCCTGGGAGACAGTTACAGGCAGTTGTGAGCCTCCAGATGTGGGTGCTAGGAACCGAACTTGAGTCCTCTCAAAGAGCAGCACCTGCTCCTAATCGCCAAGCCTTCTACCCAGCCCCAAATGTGCCATTATTGGGAGATGGCTATTGCTAGATGGTTATGTTTGAGAATGTGCCCTAGATTGTGCTAGAATTTTCCTCCCTTGATGGCACTTAGCAAGTGCTGGCCTAGGGCTTGCCTTCAGTGGTGTGCAGGCTACCTCCTGTGACTGGGCTTTGAATGCCTTCAGGGGATCCCTTTGCCCCTGTAGAGTGAGTTCTTTTCTATCTCTACAGTGTAGGAAGCCAGGAGGTCAGAGTCCTGACCCTGTCACTATGGGTATAAAACCTTGGGTTAGCTCTTCTCTCTAGGAGTCCCAGTTTCCTAAACTATGGCAATGTGCTAATCCATGAAGTAGTATCCTTGGTCCCTGTGGTTATCAAAGGCAGTTTAGAGGGAGAACACAGCCTCCATGACAAAACTGTGTGGGTTCTGTTATATGAGAGGCATGTAACCTTGAGCAATTGCTTCCCCTCTTAAGAGTCCTGGAGCTTTCCTCTATAAAGTGTGGATAACCTACAACAAAGGGCCTCAGTTGGTGGTTTTTTTTTTGGGGGGGGGAGTGGGTGGGTACTGAAAATTGGATCCAGATATGGTCTGTTAAAGACAAAAACAGCTACTCCATCTCTGACCAGTGCTCCTGAACCCACGGGCAGCTTGGCTGCTTTACTTTCTTCCAGCCGGTCCATATTTAGGCATGCCAAGTCTCCCAATGTAACATGGCTACTTCACTAAGTGGCAGACATGGTACTGTCAGCCAGGTTCCATGTCCTCTCTAAAGCTTACATTCTGGTGGCCAGTACCTAACGCTCAAAAGGCATAGGCCAGTGATGGCGATTAGTATTTCTGATTCCAGGCCCTGTATATCATCCGTCCATCCATCTTCAGCCAGGCTGGAAAGCTCCCTGAAGGCAAGGAGCACACCTTGGACCTGAGACAGACACTCAGTAGGATGGATGTAAATGAATAGATGTATCTTTGCCTCCCCTGACATGTCCAGAATGGAGCCTTATCACATTAGGTTGCTTGATGAATATTTGATTAACTGGGGCCACAAGAATGCAAACTGCTATCAGTGGCTTTGTCTGAGTCTTGAAAGGCCCTGAATCCATGTTTATGGAGTTCTTCCTGCTAATTATAAGTTCCTCAGAGGCCCACTTTCCCCATGTGGCCACATGACAGAGCAGTGTGCAGACTGCATACCTGCTGGCCAGGTCATATTCCATTAAGTAGAGAACAGCAGTACCTCAACTCCCAAAGACAGACACTGCTCCATCAGGGGCCTTTCCTCTTATTTCAAAGTTGAAAGGGCCCTGAAGTTGGCACAAGACACCCCAAGAGCAAGTTCTCAGCACAAAGAAGATTTATTTTCCCCAGAGGGACAGAGGGCAGGGAATAAGAGACAAAGACAGCAGACAGAGGATGAAGGAGAAGGGGAAGGGAACTAGGGAAAGCGGGGGTGGGGGTGGGGGGGGGGGGTGGGAGGTGAGGGGGTGGGGGTGGGGGAGTGGGGGGTGTTTGTCCAGAAGGGACAAAGGACTGCCTCTGGATAAAGAGGAGACAGAAGTGGCCCATAGGCAAATGACAGTTTATAAAGGGAAAAAGGGAAACCCATTAGGCTGAGTTGGTTTGTTTTGATTGGGCATGTTAAGTAGGGCAGCCAAAAGGGGGCTTTTGATTGCTGGACTTCAATACTTTGATAGCTGGACCTTGGTAGTCAGTCTCAGGAGGAAGAAGTGGCCAAATAAGGGAACAGTCGTTGGTGACTAGTTTTAGGAATGCAATCTAATGGGTTTTAGCAAGGCAGAGGGAATGTGGGGGTGGGGGAACAAGGCCTGGCAGAGCCATGTTTGCCATGCTTGGACCTGCTAGAGCCCCTTTAAAAGTGGCTGTACCGGGCTTCACAGGCCACTCAATAAGACCCCCTGCTAAGGCTGCCAACCAAGCTTTTGGAGCCTCTATGGTAGGAAGCCTGGCTAGGGCCAGTTTCAAGCGGGTACAGAGATGCCACAGGCCTCAGTCCCCAGACAGTCCTGACAATGCTGCTGAAAGTGAAGGGCACAACTAGCAACTAGGGCTTTGGAGATTGGGGGAGGGGAGCAGAATCAATGAGTGCAAGCTGCCAAAGCAAGGCAAACTCCCAGCTTTGCAGAATGGGCCTACCCTGTCCCGTGTCTGCCAGACCATTTTCATTCTCTGTAGGCCAGCCAGCAACTGCCGAGAGCGCTGTGTGCCTCACACCGAAAATCTACTTCGGGGGGGTCACCAACAACCTAACACAGACATAGTTCAACATGTGCACTGGGAATATTGTGTCACGGGTCCCATTTTTAAAGATGAGCATCGTCACAACAGTTATCCAGGCTCACACATCAGCAGAGCTGAGAAGACTGGGCTGGCATACCTGCAGCCCAGAGCGGCAGAGCAGGAGGGCGACTGCCTCTTTCCAGAGAGCACTTGGAGCTGCTACAGCCCCGTCGGTCTGCTTTGCCTTCACAGAGAACTGCAACTGAGGACCCTTGCTTTTGGCTTCTGTTTTGGAGAACAAACCTTCTGTTTGTTTCTCAGCAAACAGAAAACATTATTCCTATTTCACAGGACAAGGAAACAGACTTGGGAGGGGTGAAGATTAAAATCCAAGCAGCCTGACTCCAGCCAACAACCCAAGGATACTTGACTGGGGCAAACTAACCCAAATATGGGCAGCGAGTGAGGGCTTTTTAATATATTATTTTGGAAGCCAGAGAGATGGCTCAGTGGTTAAGAGCACTGGTCGCTTTCAAAGGATCCAGGTTTGATTACCTGAACCCACATGGTGCCTCATAACAATCTGTAACTCCAGTTTCAGGGGATCTAATGCTCTCTTCTTGCTTCCATGGACACCAGGCCATGTACAAGGTACACACAGGTGGGTAAAACACCCATACAAAAATAAGATAATTATAAAAGGTATCAGCATCATCATCTGTGGCGCTGGCGAAGGACTCCAAGGATTTGTGCATGGTGAGCAAGCCCAAATGTACTCAGTTTGTGTGGTATCTTTCTTTCTGGGATTGGAGCCCAGAGGTGTTCAGGGGCTCTTCTCTTGTGATATCATAGTAAACAGAACTCTGTTTACTATCACCTGCAATGTCCTTATCTGGCAAAATAAAAAGCTGGTTAAGCTGTACCAGACTCTCTAAGGTGTAGACCTCTGTGAACTCAAGTCCTTGCTACACAGCCAGCCTGTCCCCACATGACAGCAGGCTCCTGCTCCTCCTCCTGATTCAAATCTGAACACACAGGAATCCATCTATCCATATCTGTAGCATTCTATCTTACAAGAGGTGGCTTTCAATGGAACCATTGCCAAACATCATCCCTCTAGCTAATCCACAGAGTGTTTGTTCCTGCCTCTTGTTATCTGAATCTTCCTCAAGTTACAGGCACCTGCTCTCTATCTAACCCCACCCCCAAGTGGACACAGGAGTAAACAGCTGTGAAGTCCTTAGCCCATTGGAGCTTGAAAGAACCTCATCCTTAGCCACCTCTTATTCTGAAGGTGTGAAGAGGCCTAACCTCAGGTCCCTTGAGTGGACAGCAGGGGGCAGGGAAGGCCCCAGTCTCAGACTTCTCATGCTGGCTCTTTCCACTGCCTCTGTGATACTCCTTTAGGGTTGGCTCAGCACCTCATTTCAGAGGACAGTGCTGGGCATGTGACAAACACTTCATAAATATCTATCCATTAAGAGATGTAGAACAGCCTGGAACACAGACTTCCCTCTGCTAGGGCTCTTGGCTCAGTGTTCCCAGCACTGAGCACCAGCTGCCCACCCCTAGGGCCTGGGTGGCCTAGACACAGAAAGAGCCCATATGACTCAGAAATGCAATTCCTATTGGACGGTTCTGGCCCCTCCCTTTTGAGAAACCTTTAGCAATGACTCCACTTCTCAGTGTGATTGGTTCTTCTTCATGGATTAGAGGCGGAGGACAAGCTTCTGAAACTTCCGGGTAGTCACGGGTACCCAACAGACTTTGTAACAACACAGAGAAGTCACACTTCTGCCGAGCATGGCAGCACACATCCATAATCTCAGGAGGCAATGGATCATGAGTCCAAGGTCAGCTTGAGACCTGGTCTCAAAAAAAAACCAAAAAAACAAAAAACAAAAAACAAACTTAGCAGATCCTGCTTCTAGAAGCCTCTCCAAGGACAGGAAAGGGTCTGATTCACCTGAGACAACCTGACTAATTCAACTGAAACAGTATCACAGAATGATCACAGGTGGTCCCTCAGACTCTGTTGCTACCTTCTAAGCTGCTGGGAGAAGAACTCACAGGCCTCTAACACACTGGAGCTCAGAAGAGTCTTATCATTATTCCCAAATTCAGCACAGGACAAAAAGATGCCAATGGCATCAGCTCTCTGGGTCTTGACTCAGACTCTTCTCCTATTCTTCCTACTCTTCCTACTCTTTCTCTACCCCCAGTCCCCAGTTATAATGTGTGTCAGTATGCCTCCTAGACAGCCTCTCATAGCTGCATATTGGGCTTCCTGAAATCATGATTGGCTCCTGCTCTTTCCCATTCCCATACAGTTGGCCCAGAGCCTAGCTAATGAATGATAACAAACACTAAGCCCTGTTCAAAAGGACCAGGAACCCCTCCACACTGTTGGAATAGGGTCATGTTTAGACTTTTAGTCAGCCAGAGCATTCAGTCTGTTTGAGCAGTAGGGACGCTGACTCTCAGAGGGAGACTGGCTTACCCAAGGTGACCCAGTCTAAGGCAGGGCTCAAACTAAATCACCTCCTTGATCCCCCAACCCCACCCCAAGACAATGTGTTCCCAGCTCCATCCTCTCCAGGGTCTATAGTATGTTAGTTGTCCAGCTCTGGGCAACACCCTCAGCCTGTCTGCTGGGCTTCCTCATTGCAAAATGGGTAAATGATGTATGGAGTCTACATATTTGGATGGTCTGAGGAGTAAATAATTGAGACCATGTTAAAATAGCACATAAGGATTACTCTAAAAGCACATTTGTCATGCCTGTCATTCAGACCTAGGCATTCTCCTTGAGAAGGGGGAACCCTCCATCCATCAGCTAAGCAGAGCTCATGGCAAGAGCCCTGCAGCCCTGACTCACACACTCTTCAGTTCAGCTCGGCACATCCTCTGCAGCAGTCATTCGGGAAGAAGCATGATCAGCCCTCATGATCCTTCCCAGCTTTCCTGGCTCTAATTCCATGCCTGTGTGCAAGGACACACACACACATGCACGCGCGCACACACACACACACATGCATGAGTGCCACACACATGCAAGGTATACGTGGGAGGAAGGCAGTAGGACATATGAAAGGGGTGGTGCTTCTGAGCTAGACAGACCACCTCTTCCTCCTAGGAATCCCTATTCTCCCTAAGCCCCAGCTTCCTCCCTTCCTAATAGGGACAACTGTTCTAAGGACCACCAACAGTGCTCTGGCACTCCATACATGATATCAGAAATAATAACCATCCATCTTTATTTTTAAAAGTCTTCTTAACAAAATTTCAGAACCAGGCAGAGCTCAAGGGACCATCTAGTCCAGTCTCCCCAGTATACAGATGGAGATGAGCGCACACTAAAGAACTAAGCCAAGGTCACACACTGAAGTGGCATTGAGGCGGCTGTTGAATGGTCTGGGACCTGGATCTTCTGACCTTCTACTGTTTTCTTTCTTAGCTTGATTAGTTCTCTCTCCTGTGCAGCCCTCCCTTGTCCAGCAATGGCTGGGATCACTCTCCTCAGTCCCCTTCAATCATGTCTCACTAGCCAGGGCCATCTGGACCCTGATTGCCAACCTCAAGTTCCCAGGCACATCTGGCCCCTTTGTCCCTAATGAGGAGCCTAGAAGTGCAGATAAAATGTCTGGTAGCTACTGCCGATGACAATAATGAATATTGGTAATCTCAATGTAATGGCAACCAATACCTATGTAGTGCCCGACCTTTGGAAGCCAACTCACCTCAGTTCTTTCCCATTACAGTTGGTTTGGAAGTATCATCCTTTCAAATGTATTTAACTCAACACACATTAAGCACCTACTTTATGCCTTGTCATGGGCCAGAGGCTGGAGACAGAGAAGCAAAGCCTGGGTCTCTGCCAGGAGAAGCTCGTGGTCTAACAGGGATTTAGGGCAGAAGCAGGTGGGTGGGTGGGAGGTGCATCACACTTTCTTTTGACCTAACTGGTGCTGCAGCAAAAGCTCCGCCCCACCCTGTGGGGAACCTCCTTTATGCTGCTGCCAAAAGGCAAAAGGTATCTGGAACAAACTAGAACTAGACACAATGGATGGTAGGCTAAAAATGACAGCAAGAATGAGCTAGAGAATGGGAAATGTGGGCACCCACAACTTGGTCCTTGCTTCAGTGTCAGAAGAGATTCCAGGGAAGGCAAGGGTTGGTGTGAGATCTGCAAGTCTGGCTTCTGCTCTCTGCCAGCACTCAACACTCAAGTGCTTCTGTTCCCTGAGTGATGCCATCCATGGATGGCAGGGTCTTCCAAGCCCATGGCTGGGTAATATGCAACCAACCATCATTTGCAAGAACCATTGCAGCTCTTGGGTTGGAAAAGCTTGCATCTCCTGGTTGCGGCCCATTATCAATCTCCCCCCTCCCCCCCACCCCCGCCCCAACACCCCCACAGGGACTCCTCCTTCAGGGCTGTGGAAGAGTCTGGTAGGGCAGAGGAGAACTCCTCTCTTTCCTAATTTATCTCCAAATTCTGAATACTTGAGAACCTACTGTGTCAGTCAAGCCGGCACTGCCTCAAGAGTTCCCCTATGACTCTCAGGACAACCTTCGGAGGCAGGTACCCTTCTCCCCACGTTTACAAATGAGGAAATTAAGGCTCGGGGAAGGTAAGTAACTTGTCAGGGCAGGGATGTCACCATAGACTCGACTGATGCCTCCATGCTGTAAGGCCCACAAGGTCAACATTTCACTGGAGAAGTCCAGAGTTAAAGAGATTAACCAAGGGGACCCCAATTATTTCAAGGTCTAAACTTAGATTGTTTTAATAGATGAGACTCCAGAGTTCTTGAAGCCATGCTCAAGTGGTATACTGAAACTGTACGGACCGTCTAGCTCAACTCCTGCACTGAACAAACAAGCAGACAGACACCCACACCCCCAAAATAGTAAGATGGCTACTTGGGGCCAACAAGCAGGTTAAGGCTCAGAACCGCAGTGTCTGGCACTTCCTTATACCCCTTGACTTGCAAAGACCAGCATTTCCTGGGAAACTCCTGCAGCCCAGCCAGGCCTACACCCCCAGATGGGCAGAGAAGGGCAAGGAAACTGGCACTATGTGACCAGCCTTCCCACCCCTGCAGAGTGGCGGCACGGGGACTGTGGACTTTTCAGGCTGGCAGGTGTTGTAAGCCGTCTGGCTCCCCGCTAGGGAGAGGAAACAAAACAGCATATACCGAGGAAGCTCCAGGGAGACTGAGGCAAATGATCCCACTCTAGGGATCATGGGAAATTCTGCCAGATCTACTGCGAGCTCTGATGTTTCTCAGCGGGCAAGATAGGAAGGAAGCAGTCATAACACTTGACCTTGGGGTGGGTGTGCGGTTCCAAAGAGAAGCTCACATGTTTGCGGAATGCCAGAAGAGGAAAACAAATAGGAGGGGCGAAGTGTTAGTTCCCCCAAACCCACCTACTAGATGTCAAGGAAGACCTTGGGCGTCTTCCCTACTGAAATCAGCATCTCCTAATTAGTAAATTTCAAGCAAGCAAGAGGAGTGCTTAGGAGGATGCAGGGGGGATGGAGGGAGGGTAGGAATGAGTCACGATTAATCCCCTCCTCTGCTGGTGCCCCCACCGGATTGCGCCGCAGCAAGTGGTCTCAAGCCGCCCCCGGTGGCCACGGAGCCGCGCAGGCCCCCTCCCGCTCCACCGCGGCCTCCTCACCTGGGTCCACTCGCCCTCCGCAGTCCCGCCGGCTCGCACGACTCCCGCGCCGCTTGGCGCAGCGCCTCTGCAGTCGCTGCAGCAGCCGCCTGGCGGTGATCAGCAACCTGCGGCGGTGGGGAAGAGAGAGACAGGGGCGGGTGAGCGCGGGTGGCCGCAGCCCGCAAGCTCGGAGGACTCGCTTGCCCGCCACGGGCTAGGGCAGCTCCTGTGCTTGGCCGGCGCCCCGCACCCCCGCACTTGCACTCCTGGGTGCGGCGGGCGCGGCTGGGCGGTGGGCCCGGAGGTCCCCGGGGTCCTTGTCATCACCTGCGAAGGCTTCCATGGTTTGGGCTGCCCCAGGAGGGCAGCCGGATTGCTCCCCGGAGCCCCAGCTGGAGGTGGCTAGCCGGGTGCTTGCTGGGGCTGGGGCTGCTGGGAGGGACAAGTGGAGGGCGGGGAGGAGAGGTGGATGGAGGGGGATGAGCCAGTCGGCAGCTCGCCTGCAGCTGCGTAAGCCGCTCGTCTTTACTTTCCTTCTTAAAGAGATAGTTGGTCTCGCCCTGAGAGCCCTGGAGCCAGGACAACCGCACCGCGGTAGAGGGTCCTTTATTACCCACAACGAGCTGGGGCACAGAGCTGGAGGATGGGGAGGGGTACAAAGGGTATCAATCCACTGACTTGCCATGTGACCCTGGGAATGTCTGTCACTTTCTGGGCCTCAGTGTCCTCACGCCAGTCTCACTCCTCGACACACAGACATCTCGCACGAAGTAGTAATACCTGGACACCTTTCGGAACATTTTGGACTCCCCTAAACCAACTTGTGAATGCCAGAGTTACTTAATGGGAGCAGCTCTTGGCTTTTTAAATAAACGATAATAGAAACCTTAAATACCCGAGGGCACTTAAGAAACGTTCTTCTTTGCAGTATTAAAATAGTAAGCTGGAAAGATGGGAAATATAAGTGATAAAAGCTAAGTGATCGAAACCCAAGATCCTTGTTGTGGGTTTCTTCCCTGCCTTCTGCCTGGCATCACAGAGTCCGGGAAACGGAATTTTGAGGGTCCACTTTTTTTTTTTTCTGTTTGTTTTTCGAGACAGGGTTTCTCTGTGTACTTTGGAGCCTATCCTGGCACTCGCTCTGGAGATCAGGCTGGACTCGAACACACAGAGATCCGCCTGCCTCTGCCTTCCGAGTGCTGGGATTAAAGGCGTGCACCACCAACACACGGCTTGAGGGTCCACTTCTATCCCACCCATATCAGACTGTGTTAACCTGCTGGCCTGGCTTTTTGCCAGCTTCACTGGTTGGATGGGAAGGGCTCTTTCTTCTTGAGTCAGCCCTGTGCCTTTGCTCACAGCCTGCTGGGAATTTTGTCTACCACCTTGCTGCCTGCCCTTACTCTACCCTAACTCTGGTGTCCTCTCAAGTGACTTTGCCCGTCACTCATTTCGCTCTCCACTAATTGTTCCTTGCTGGGCCTCCACTCCCAGGCCTTACTTGCTGTTTCGTGGGTTTGGAACACCCCAGTTTGCTCCTTGGCTTCCTCCAGGTCTCTGCTCAGACAGCACTGTCCCAGGGAGGCCTTCTGCCGTGGGTAATCTTCACCGGCAACTTGACTGGATTTAGATCACCTAGGAAACGTGTTTGGCGGTGTTTGTGAGGGTGTTTCCAGAGGTACTTAGCTAAGGATGACCCACTTTGGATGTGGGCTAGTGCCCGAGCTGAATAAAAAGGGAAAAGAGAGAAAGCTCCTTCATTCAGTAGGAGTGCTCATCTCTTTGCTTCCTGATTGGGGACATCCATTTTCTGCCATGTCTTCTCTGTCACAATGGACTGTATGTCCCTCAAACCACTGCCAAAATAAATCCTTCCTTCCTTAAGCTGCCTTCTGTCAGGTATTTGGCCGAAGTATTTAGAAAAGTAATATACCTTCCTGGATCAACCAATAAAACACACTGACTTCCTCTTCCCTCACTGACTTTTTCTTACCCTGTGTGCACACTCATGCATGTGTGTAAACGGGTGTGTGTGTGTGTGTGTGTGTGTGTGTGTGTGTGTGTAGATCAGAGGTCTTTTTCTGCTGTTGTTTGTTTAACCACTCTCTACCTTAGTGGAGATGGTCACTTAGTGGACCTGCCTGGAGCTTCACTGACTGTTAGACTAGTGTTGTCCTGTCTGCTTTTTACATGGGTGCTCAGGTCCTAATGCTTGCTGGCAAGCACTTTAGGGGCTCAACCATCTCCCCAGCACCCCCCCCCCACACACACACACTCCATGCACTATGCTCGAGTTTTGCTGTATTTAGTTATCTGTAATTGAAAAAGACAGTCTATGTACTACTTGTTTAGATTACGGCTTCCATTGGAATGTACACATAGTTATGTAAAGAACTTTTTCCTCTTGCTATATCCCTAGTGCCTAGAACAGAATCTAACACATGGCAGGTGGTCAGTAAATACTGGCTGGGACTGAGAGCAAAGCCGAACTTGGTGCCTTCTACTCTCTATCCAAGTTGAGTTTTCCAACAGAATTTGCAAAGCAACTTCACTGATTTACATTAGACTCTGCAGGACCGGCCTGTTGTTCCAAAAGTAGTTTTGTAAACCATCGTAATGTTGATGAAGAAATAATCATTTTAATTTTCCTATTCCTTATGAAGTCAAATCTTTTCCTATAGTTCATATTTATAGTAAATCTACCAGAGGGTTACTTACTTTCTTTTATCTTTTCCTTTTCTTTCTTTTTTTAAGAAATAAATGCCTATTTGGGTGCATTGTTACTTTGAATTCTTCTGTCAACTTACCATCATTATATATTCATTTTGGAAAATCATGAAAGAATGATTGTAGCAAGAACACATTGCAGTTGAAAAGGTCATGGGAAATGTCTAAAAAAATCTAGTGCTACTCTCTAGAACTAACTGATGACATGTTTCATCTATCTTAATGACCATCTAAATTAAACAAGTGATTTTTTCATACTTAAAGCAAAACAAAAGAACACCATGTAATCATTGCAAGTTTATAGGGAGAAAAATTCTGAGACTGTCATCTATCTCCATAGCTCCTTTCCTGTTATCACCCCCACCTTGGTACTTGAAGACTACATTTCCCAGAAGTCTCCACTAGCAATGTCCCCAAAGCAGGAGAGCTCTTCCACCCACACTACTCTCATCTGGAATGGTGTCAGCCAGTAAAGAATTCTCCTGAGCCTCAGAAAGCAGGTAATTGAGAAGAGAATCAGTGTTTAGTTATAATGTAAATTGCAACAAATGAGGATTATAAACATAAAATGAGATAAAATTATTCCAAAGAAATCAGTAATTTTGTTTTGTACTAATTAGGAAATATTTAAATTTCTTTTCAGTTTCAAAAGCAATTTTCATTCCAGTTCTGGGTAAGCACCCTGCTCACTGAATGCAGCAATAAAATCGGAACAAAATACATACACATGGAAGCTATGTGAGGATGCTTAGGGAAGCCACCGGCAGGACTAACTAAAGAAGGCTAGCGGGGTGGCAGAGGGTTAGCATTTTTGTTTCCTTGCATACCTTCCACCCTGGCCTCAAGACAACAAACCCTGGAGCTGGGAACCAGCACAAGCCCTTCAGCTCTGCCTGGAGATTCCGGAAAGGAGTCGTCTGAGGCTCAGGATGAGTGGGAGAAGTGATTTCTTTTCAGATCTTTCTCCATTTTCTCACAACTCAGTTCTCAGACAATCCTGCCTTGGCCTTTGGAACAGCAGGAAACTACAGGTGGCTAAAACTCAAGGGAAGAGAAGTTACTCTAACAGAGTGGGAGTGGCCCTGCAGGAGGTGAGCACCTGCTGGCTTTTGTCTCTTAGCGTCTTACCCTTAGCTCTGATGCAGGTGCATATTCGGGAAGTTGGCAGCCGGCTTAAAAGAATAGTCAACCAGATTGGAACACTTAGCAAACCTACCTTTTAAGAATGGAAGTAAAACAAGGACACTCTGAGAGAAATGAAAGTTAAAAGCACCACTGGTGACCTTGTTGTTAAGAACTGACGGGCTGGAGAGATGGCTTAGTAGTTAAGAGCACTGCCTGCTCTTCCAGAGGACCTGGATTTAATTTCCAACAACCATATGGTGGCTCACAACTGTAACTGCAGGTCCAGAGGATCCAACACCCTCCTCTCACACAGACATACATGCAGGCAAAACACCAATACACATAAAATTAAAATAAGTAAATAAATAAATAGTAAGAAAAAAGAACTGAAGACAGTTCTTCAGACAAAAGAAACAGGAGGAAAAGCATCATGAAGGAAGGGCAATGGGAATGTTAGCTATCCAAGTAAATCTAGCAGACCACTGCAGTTTTATTTTATTTTGTTTTGTTTTAACTCTTTGCTCTTTGGGGGTCCATCACCCAGTTCCCAAATAAATACACAGAGACTTATTCTTACTTATGAATTCCTGGCCTGAACTTGGCTTATTTTCTTGGCAGCTATTCTTAAGTTATCCCATCTGCCTTTTGCCTCTGGGCTTTTACCCTTCTCTACTCTATATTCCTTTCTTTACTTCTTACTTGATGGCTAGCTCTGTGGCTGGATGATTGGCCCCTGGCTTCCCCCTCTCCTCCTTTTCTCTCTCCTCCCTTTTCTCTCTTATTTATTCTGTCTTCTGCCTAGCTGTTGGCTGTTAAGCTCTTTATTAGGCCAATCAGGTGTTTTAGACAGGCAAAATAACACAGCTTTATAGAGTTAAACAAATGCAACATAAAAGAATGTAACACATCTTTGCATCATTGAACAAATGTTCCATAGCATAAAAGAATGTAACACATCTTTGCATCATTGAACAAATGTTCCACAGCATAAAAGAATGTAACACATCTTTGCATCATTAAATATTCCACAGCCTAAAAGAATGTAACCATCTTAAACTAATATTCCACCCTTCTCTTCTCAGTCTTTACAATGTTGTGGCAGTTATGACTGTTGACAGCAACATTATGTCTGCCTGATGTGGTTTTTGTTAGCATGCATTACTGCAATCTAATACAGCTCCATCCATGTTTGCTACTTTTCCTAAGGAGGAGGAATCACTTCCCCTTGTCATGTGCTCTGAATCAAAAGGCAGACAGAATTTTTAAAAGTTTAAAAGATTCATTTTAACCCAAACCATTGAAACTTGCTTTAGTCAGGATGGAAGAATCTTGGAGTCCCTAGAACTCCTGCATTCCGAGACCCCAGGGCCACAAGAACTGGGACTGGAGACACATTTTGAGATGGACCTTGGCTTTGATGTAGAAACATGCAAGACCCTTGCTGCCAGACTGGATCTGAAGGAGGGAGTTGAGACTTGTTTCATCCAGCATAGATGTGGAGCAGGAGAGACCATGGGCCTTTGTGTCCCACCTCAGCCCAGCCAACCTTATATTCTGTCAGTGCCATGCACCTGGGGCTGCCACTCTGAAAGTTTTCAGCTCAGGTTCCCTTTCATGAACAACAAGGAGTCCTTGCAAAGAGATCTATAGCCCTGGGTGAGCAGGACAGCCTGGGCCATCTCTTAGAGCCCTTGGCCTCCCAGGGCCACCAAGCTCCCCACAATGTGGAAGGCATTCCAGAGACTTTGAGTCTCTGTTTCAACATCTCTGTACCAAGACGGATATGACTATGGCAGACAATGAACCAAACCCCAAAGATTTTTACTCTAAAGAGACAGCATCTAATATGCCCCTTAGGGTAGTGGTTCTCAATCTCTGGGTTGTGACCTTTTCACAGGGGTCACATATAAGATGTCCTGCATATCAGATATTTACAATTCATAACAGTAGCAAAGTTACAGTTATGAAGTAACAATGAAAGAATTTTATGGCTGGGGGTAACCACAACATAAAGAACTGTGTTAAGGGGTCGAAGCATTAGAAAGGTTGAGAACCACTGTCTTAGGGCCTCATCTAAAGGGCCTAGACTTAGGGATTTCTGCCTCTGTCTACACTGACACCCAAAATCAGATGAAGGCAGGTAGCTGCAATTTTTATTTTTGTCTTTTTTTCTAGAAGGTAAGTGTAGTCCAGGATAGCCATCAACTCAAAATATGCACAGTATGACCTTGAACTCTTCATTTTTTTTGAGGCAGGATTCCACTGTATGGGTGATAGGCCTGGAACTTGCTTTGTAGATTAGGTTGGTCTTGAACTCACAGCTCTGCCTGCCTCTGTCTCTTGAGTGCTGGAATTAAAGGTATGTACTACTACTACTACTACACCCTGGCCCTTTTAACTTATTAAAAACAGAATCCACATTTTAAAAAAGTGTTTTGCCTACACTAACATCTGTGAACCACTTTCATGTTTGGTGCCCATGGAAACCAGAAGAAGGTGTCAGATCCCCAAAACTTGATTTGCAGGTGGTTGTGAGTCACCATGTGGGTGCTAGGGATTGAACCTTGGTCCTCTGGAGGAGCAGCCAGTGCTCTTAACTTCTGAGCCATCTCTCCACCCATCCCCGCCTCTCCCCCACTCCCTTTTTAAAAATAATTTTTAAAATGATTTTATTTATTTATTATGCATACAGTCTTCTGCCTGCATGCCAGCAGAGGGCACCAGATCTCATTCAAAGGTGGTTATGAGCCACCCTGTGATTGCCAGGAATTGAACTCAGGACCTCTGGAAGAACAGTCAGTGCTCTTAACTGCTGAGCCATCTCTCCAGCACCCCCACCCCTTTTTTGAGACAAGTTTTTTCTATGTAGCTCTGGCTGTCTGGAACTTCTTATATAGATCAGGCTGGCCTCAAACTCTCAGAGATCTGCCTGTCTTTGTATTTTGAACACTGGGATTAAAGGTGTGTGTCAACACACCTGTCACTCTTTAAACCCTCTTTAATTTTTTTTTCTGGTTCAAAGTCTCACTTTGTAGTCCAGGGTGGTCTAGAACTATGAGTCTCCCTTTGCCTTTGCCTCTGGGGAGCATGACATTTCTTAAGCATTCATTTTGTGTCTACAGCTTTTTGTTTTTGTTTTTGAGGCTGGGTTTCATGCCCCCTAATCCCTAGGGGGATTTTTGTCCATTTTTTCCTGTTTGTTAGGATTTTTTAATTGAATTTCTAGAACTCGGAATCGCACATTGGCAATGAAATGAAGTTATTGGTAGAAACTAAAAAAAGAAAAAAATCAATTTATGAAGGTAACTAAAAGGCCATTGAGATTGCTGAACATCAAGATGTAGCCTTTGAAAGATGTGGTGCGTTTACACAATGGACTATTACTCAGCTGTTGAAAAAATGACATCATAAAATCTGCAGGCAAGGACGAGGGACAAGTGTGGGTGGGGACAGGAGGGATCAGGTCAGGGAGAAGGGAGAAGGGGAAAGAGTATGGGGAGAGACAACTGGAATTAGAGGGCATCTGGGGGGAGACCTGGAAACCTAGTGCAGTGGAAACTCCCTGAAATCTACAAGGGTGACCTGAGTGAAAACTAGGGGACAACTGCGTTTGTAATGGGGGACCATTACAACAAGTCTGAACCAGCTATATTCTGTAACCAGGCAAGGCTTCCAGTGGTGGGACTGGGAAACCAACCCAGCTACCATCTGTCCTGCCTACAAGATGTGCCTGGGCAATGGTGGCCCAGAGTTTATGGGAGTGACCAACCAATGACTGGTCGAATTTGAGTCCTATGCCACCAGAGGGAGCCCATGACCTACACTGACCAGGAACTGAAGGTTGGATAGCCCAGGGACCTAGGGTAGAACCAAATACAACTGGCAAAAAAAAAAAAAAAAAAAATCAATTAAATGATTCCTAATAATGTTGTTATACTCATTGATCAATGCCATCATCAGAGGGGTTTCCGCCAGCAGCTGATGGGAGCAGATGCAGAGACCCACAGCCAAACATTAGGTGGAGAGAAAGAGGCCAGGTTGGATCCCTCCCCTTGGAGCTTGGGGAGCCCCATGGAAGGAGAAGAGGAATTGTTGGAGCCAGGGAGGTGGAGGACACCTAGAGAGTATAGCCCACAGACTCAGCTAAGCAGGGTTGAGGGGAGCTCACAGAGATTGAAGTGGCAGTCTCAGAGCCTGCATGGGTCTCTGCTAGGTTCTCTGCATTTTTGTTATGGTTGTTGGCTTGGTGGTTTTGTGTGACTCCTGACAGTGGTAGTAATTGTGTCTCTGACTCTTTGTCTGCTCTTGGGACCCCTTTTCTTCTCCGGGGTTGCCTTGCTTAGCCTTGATGTGAGGGGCTTATGCCTGGCATTATTGTAGGTTGTTGTGCCTTGTATCTTTATCTTCCTGAGAGGCAGGCTCTTTTCTGAGGGGAGACAGGGGCAAGCAGTGGATCTGGGGGAGAGGGGAGGTGGGGTAAGTGGGAGGAGTGGAGGGAGGGGAAACTATAGTAAGGATGTATTGTATGAGAGAATTAAAAAAAAGATGTCCCCCTTGAAAATGGCTTAAATAACTGCTTTTGAAAAAATACAAAATTAGCTAAATTATTATTAAGGTGCCAATACCATCAATTCAATCAGTGTCTCAGGGTTTCCACTGCTGTGAAGAGACACTATAACCATAGCAACTCTTATGAAGGAAACATTTAGTTGGTGCTGCTTGCTTACAGTTTCAGAGCTTTGGTCCATTATCATCGTGGAGAGCAGGCAGACATGGTACTGGCTACATCTTAATCAGAAGGAGACAGGAAATAGACTGTAACACTGGGTAATATCTTAAGCATAGGAAACCTCAAAGCCTGCCCTCACAGAGACACACTTCCTCCAACAAGGCCACACCTACTCCAACAAAACCATGTCTTCTGATAGTGCCACTCCCTATGAGCTTATGGGATTATGAGGGCTAATTACATTCAAACTGCCACAATCAGTATCTTGTGCCTTCCAGGTACATCCATGTGCTGACCTATAGTGACTAGGAATGTGACCCAACACAAAATGGTGTACTTAAATTATTATGAGAGTTTGGGGGCAGTTTTCTTTTTTTCCAAACTGAGTATGAAACTCTCATAGGCCTTTGAAGGTAGGCCATGGACTGGAAAAAATATTCACAAAATATAAATTCCTGATGAAGAATGGGAATCCAAAATGGGTAACCAACTGGAGCAACTCAGTAAGATAGTGACCCCCCCTTTTTCTGGGAAAAACATCTGATATAGGGCTGCAAAAAAAGCACAGAGAATGATCTGCCACTGTTCATGGAAAGGCAAATGAAGGCCACAGAGAGAGAGAGAGGCAGCATCGTGTATCTATTGGACAGCTCAGGCTAAAGGTATTCATTGCAGAAAACAGTATCTATCGAAAGAATTATAGAAGAATTATACAAAGATGTTATTTGTAAAAACAAACAAACGCTAGAAAACAACAACAAAAACAATGATCCCCTGTATCCACTTGGCTACTCACAATTGACTGTAAATATCACACTCTCTTCTGGCCTTTGCTGGCACCAGGAATGCATGTGGTACCCAGACTAATGCAAATAAAAATACCCATATGTGTTTAAAAAAAAAGGGGGGTGGGGGAGAGCTAGGTGTGTGTAGGGAGAAACCCTGATTGCAGGTACTGCTGCTTGGGCATGGTCACAGGTAAATAGCAGGAGTTTAAGAGCCATGGGAGGCCAGCACACAGCCCTTTTGCCAGGTTGAGCCGACACTGGGAAGCATTTCTGGGTCCGTCCTGCTCAGGTGCAAACCTGGTCACTGGTTCCCTTGTGTGAGTATTTTCCCCTAATAAATTGCCGGTTATTAGCCTATCTCTGACTACACTTTCTATTCATCTATAGGTGTGTGGTCCATGCTTTTAATTACAGAACTCTAGGGACAGAGGTAATCAGATCTCTGTGAGTTGGAGGACAGCCTGGTCTACATAGCATGTTCTACGACAGCCAGGGCTACAAAGAGAGAACCTGTCTCAAAAAACCAAAATCAATAAAACAAAAATGTCTATGAGGGGATGAAATGATAAACAAATCATGTCTATACAATAGAATACAAACCAGTACAAAAGAATGACATACCCCTTTCCTGTGTGCACACACAACATGTGCTGGTGTGCTCACCCATGTGTGCATATGTGGAGGCTGGAAGTCAAAACTGTGCCTTTCTCTGTCACTCTCTACCTCCTTTTTGAGATAGGGTCTCTCACTGAACCTGAAGTTCATCAATTCAGCTATGCTGCCTAGTCAATAGGCTCCAGCGATCTACCTATCTCTATGTCCCCAGGACTGGTATTATAGGTATAGTATGCACATGACTTTTATTTGGGTGTTGAGGTTCTTAATTCAAGTCCTCATGTTTTCATGGCAAGCACATCACCGACTGAACCATCTTTTGCAGCCCTAATTTATGCTCCTTGTTGCTCTGGATAATTTGGATTTTTCCCCTGATATAATATTGCTGTTATTTGAAGTAATTTTAAATGCTCCTCTTACAGCAACTAAAGTAATCCCACCCAAGACTGCCCTTTGTAAATTAGAGTCAACACTGCTGAACATCAGCTTACCAACCAACCGTTGTCACAAGAGTAGGAAAGACAAAGTCTCCACATAAAACTCCAGTTGCAGGATGTGATCTGCTGAAGGATTAGTTTCCACAGATTCCAATTGCTGAAAATCTACTGCTCAAAATTTGTAGCTTATGCATTTGTGCCATAGTCTAAGCATGTAGGCATCCCAGAAAAATCATCTTGTCTAATAGCAGCATGATAGGAATAGTAGGAAGTCCTATGAGAAGGCTTAAGAGAGAAGGAGACAGAATAAGTAGAAAAATGAGAAAGAACAAAGTACAACATCACAGACACATGAAGATGCCATAACAAATCATATTACTTTGTATATTCACATTAAAAAATAGAAAAGAACATGGACAACAACTAGATCCAACTGGCATGATTAATGTTCACCTAACAAGAGTATATCCTTTTAGAATGCCCCTGGACCACTCACCAAGACATATCCTATATCATCAATCAAATCTTAAAGTTAAAAGATCAAAATCGTCCAAAGTATATTCTCTGCAGAGAAGGAAATAAGATTGGAAATGTATTGATGAAAATATCAAGAAAATCACCCTTGAAAAGAAAACAACATAAAGAGTAAGAATTGAGGGAAATTGGAGAACATTTTTATCTGAATACAAGCAGAAATTCATAATAGACTAAGCAGTGATTGGAGGAAAGTATACAGGTGTGTGTGTGTGTGTGTGTGTGTGTGAGAGAGAGAGAGAGAGAGAGAGAGAGAGAGAGAGAGAGAGAGAGAGAGAGAGAGAGAGAGAGAGAGAGAAGAGAAGGGCAATTACAAGTCAATTTTATACCTTTATAAAACCAGAAAGAGAAAAATAGGCTCAAAGCAAACAAAAAATGTAGGATCAGAAATCAGTGAAATAGAAAACAGAAAAACAGCAACAAAAAACAAACCATTTATTAATGAAACCAAAAAGGTTTGAAAACAGCCAATAAAATTTTAGTGGGGATGGGTTAGGGGAGGCTTTCAGGGGACTCAGTTGGTAAAGTGCTTGCCACATGAGTCTTGGTCAAAGGAAGACATACAGCAAGCAAAGCCTGTTTCCTAAGATTCATCAATAATCATCACTGTATCTCAACAATTCCATTTCTTTCACTTGTTTAAAACCCAGACAGATCAAAACGGTGACTGGAATATAAGACAAAGGGTCCTGTGTGTTGACCACTTTGCTAGCTTTCTTTCGGATGTGGAGAAGATGAAGCAAGAATGGAATGATGACAGAGAAACTGCTGAGAGAGAAGAATGCACACCTGAAACCCAGTGATGTTTCGGTTTGTCATCATCTGCAGCCTGAGAAGGGGCTTGCCTACAAGTCTCTGAACTTACATAAGCAAGGTTCCTTAAAAATATTTTTTCAGTTACCATAAAATCCCTGAGCAACATCACTGAGTAGAACTTCCCTAAATCTATCAACTATGCTGTTGAACAGAATCTTTCTTCTTCTGCTCCTACTTCCAGCTTTGACAGGAAAGCCTCATCTCCCCAAAACTGCCTGCAAACTAAAGGTTTCTGGATCACCTCTAAAAAATCAGAGACTGTTTCATTTCATATTACAGCTGACTGTAATTTGTTAAATTATAAACAAGTTTAATACATAATGAATAAAATGAGCCCCATGCCTGTGTAAAAGCCATTGTGTTTTAATTATGAACTCAAAACACCTGATTAGTAAATATGAATTAGAAAAATTAAGGTTCTAAATACAATGCTAGAAAATTTCGCAAAGGGAAAGTCAATGAAAATTCTTTTCTACATACATTATGATTAATCAATTAGTAAATCTTAATCAGAATAAGACAAAAATAGTAAAACCATAGTTTCCTCCTAATAAATTACATCATCTTCTATAGGGACAGCTATCATACATGGAGAAACAAAAATATGATCACTCTACTGCATTCCCAGGAGCATCAGCCAATCTCATCTTAGAATGATCTAGTCATCTTCCTCTCCATCATCTTCAGCAGCTAGTTGCCTTTTCTCTCCCTGAAGACCACCCTCCTCTTTATCCTTTCCCTCCTTCATCATCCTGAATTTCTTCTTTCATCAAGTGTGAGACCTGCTTCTTCCTCTCCCACTTCTGAAGCTCTCTCATCTTCCTCTCCCTCCTCTTACCAAATTTCAAGTGGATTAGCTTCATCTTCCTCTTCCTCTTCATCCTCCTTCAAGTCTGGTGCTTCATTATCCTCCTGCCCCAAACACCCAAGTATTTGCTGCAGCAATTCAAAATTCTTTCTCTGTAACCCTCCAGGTTTGTGACCTTACAGTTAAACAAGTCAGGGCCTCAGTTCTTTTAAGATTTTGCAAAGTTTCTACTGTACTGAGATCTTTGATTCTGTTTCCACTCAGATTGAGGTAGGTAAGGTTTAGACATTTCTCTGCCAGGACTTCCAAATGGAAATTACGTTGCTACTACGTTCCAACTTTCCAAATTTATTTAATCTGGGAAGCCAAGCCAATGAAATTAATTGCATATTAACTAAACTCAAAAACTCAAGTTCTTTTAAAAGTGCCATTCAGACCTTCAGTTTCCTCATTCACACACGAGAAATTATCAAGGACTGTCACCTCCTCCAGGGCTCATTTCTTCAATTCCATGTCCTCATTCTAGATTTCAGCTACTATGCTCCTCCTTCCCCATCTCTTGCCTTTCCCACTACCTCTAACCCTAAAGAAATGTGTAAAGCAATGCAAGTACAAATGTCCACTAACACTCAAGGCATGGGGGAGAAAGAAAAGAAGAGCAAACAGAGTCCAGTGAGTTGAGATTCTAACACACACACACACACACACACACACACACACACACACACACACACACAGTTCCTTCCCCTTCAATTGATACTTGGAGATTGATAGTTGTTTTTTTTTTAAATTAATTTTATGTGTACAGGTATTTGCCTGTGCATATGTATAGGCACCATGTGCTTGAGGTGGCTAGAAGATGGTGTAGGATCCCCTGGAAAAGTGCAGTTAGAGATAGTTCTGAGCCTCTGTGTGGGTGCTGGGAATTGAACTTTGGTCCTCTGTTAATTCAGCCAGTGCTCTTAACCCGGGAGCCATCTCTCCAGCCCCTGATGGATGGGTTGATGCTCAACAACATGGGGGGATTCAAAAGTGTTTTCATTTGTGCCCAAATTTGCTTAACTGATGTTTCTCCTTATTGTACAGCTTTTGATTTAGTATACTTCTAAGTACAACTGTATATATACAATTTCATCTTAGAAATTAGATTGTACCTTAATATTTTATATAAAGAAAATTTCGGTTTTTTAAAAAAGGAACATAGATACAAAAATAGTATGAAACCTCCAAGTGTGGTGGCACATACCTTTACACAAAAATTAGGAAGTAAAGGCAGGAGATTTCTGTGAATTCAAGGTCAGCCTGGTCTACAATAGAGCTCTATGCCATCCATAACTACATAGTGAGACTCTGTATCCCAAAACAAATAAAATCACAAATGAATTGACGTTCTCATATTTTATTAGTATAAATGCAAAATTGTACAACTTCTGGCAAATAATCTGTTATAAATTTAAATATATATTTACATATGGTTTGAAATGCTACTCTTAGAGAAATAAACACTTTTTCTTTGTATAAAACTATATATGCTTACAGCTCCATAACCATCAAAATTGGAAATAACAATCTTTTAATGGGTAAAAGTATAAATGAGCTAATACATCTAGGCAACAGACTACTCAGCCTTTAAAAGGAACAAAATACAGAAAGAGCGTGGATGCATTATCAAGAGTACTACACTGAGTGAAAGAAACCACTCTCAGAAGGTTACATGCTATATAATTCCATTTATATAACAGTTCCAAAGAGACAAAAGTGTAGTTATGGAGAATAGTGGCCAGCCATTAGAATGGGGGGACTACCACAAGAAGATAACCTGAAAGGATTTCTTAGAAGATGATCTGACTATGTGTAGATTGTGGTGATGGAGGTATGTATCACACACACATACATACATATATAAATTATAGGCCTGGACACCAAAAATCAAGCCAATTTTCTGCACTAATTTAAAAATAAAAATACTTATGACAAGCTGGGCATTGGTGGCGCATGCCTTTAATCCCAGCACTCGGGAGGCAGAGGCAGGCGGATCTCTGTGAGTTCGAGGCTAGCCTGGTCTCCAGTGCCAGGATAGGCTCCAAAGCTACACAGAGAAACCAAAAAAAAATACTTATGACAACTCTGTTATTTGTATCTTAGTTAAATATATTCAAAGAATCTCTTTAGAATTGAACTGTTTACACTGTAACTTCAGTACCATTATTTACAGTGCCATAGGCCACATTTTACAGTGTACTTTGCAGTTCATAGATCTTATGAAAAAATTTGACTCAAATATCAACTGAGAAAAAAACAAATGATTTTACTGTCAAAAATGCTCAGTACACACAAAGTAAAATAACAAAACATCTGTTTCAGTGGTCTTACTAAGACTGAATGTGCAGATAAAACAGTAACAAGTATCTGCCAGTTTTTGCTTTGTTCTGTTTCTTAACATAAGCAGATTTGGTTTTACAAAGATATTAATAGTGACAATAAAAGTTATTAAATATTAAATGAAAAAGTTAAATGTCCCAGACTAAAAGTAACTGAGGTATTTAAAACAAGCTTTGTAAATCTTTAAGATATTAGATTAAAATCCAGGGAATTAGGTACTATCAATGATGATACAAAGTAGATTAAATAAACTAATGGCTACAAGTAAGAAAATATTAGCTATTCATTAACCCCACAAACTTTAATAATCCAATGTAAAACAGTCTTTAAAAAACACCCTTGAATGTTTCCTGGAGCTACACTGTATTTTATAATGAATCCTAAACACAATCTAAATGCAACACTCAGATCAGAGCAATGATAAATGCCATACATTCCAATCAGTTAAGTTAAAAAATGACTTAACTGTCCCCACGTAGGTTTCCGATTCTGGCTGTGATTGTTCTGCTCTCTAGATAGAAAATGGGCCAGACCATCTGCTGCTTCCAGATCGCTTCTGCAGCAAACTGAACAGTCTATGCAGAAGTGCCAGTGATGGCATAAACTGCATGCTCTGGACTTCTTTCACATCTTATGGAACATGGGTCCCACGGTAGCTATAATATCTGCATAGGGGACACTCTGGCTCAGCTCAATAGCTTGATGTTTTTTCAGGATAAGAAAGGTATAAAATTTGGCAGCTGCCTGTTTTCGGTCACTATTTCTGCATAGATTTATCAGACTAAAGGACTGCATTCCCTTCTTGTTGGATTCCTGGGGAAATAATTAAAAAGAGAAAAGAAAAGGGGAAAAATTATTAGACAGTCTGTGGATGCATGACGAACAACAAATACTGCAGTTTTTGATGTTACTATGATATCTTTAAAAAGAGAAATAGAATGACTCTAATAAGCATGTAAAAACATAGATCACTGACACCAAACCTGTTTTACTGAGAAAATGCACACAAAACTACTTACTAAGTTTTATACAAATGCATGTGTTTTATAAACGTTAGCTTTTTAAAAGTGACATTAACTTAAGTATCTTATGGAAAGTGCAATTAGTTTAATCTTACAAATAGGAAAACCCACAGGACTTTGTGAGGTACCACATATATTGAATCATCAGTCATTGCCTGTCTTCGCCTTAAAGGCATTAGAGATGCCTGTGAAAAAACCTTTGTGGTAAACATGGAAGTGCATTTGCAGGTTTCAGTGGCAGGGGAACTTAGCTATGTAAATATCTCCTGGTTGGAGTCATCACATGGTGCCTATGTACATACTAGACATAAGTGAGATACAATATAGTATTCAATTGTGGAAGAGACTGGGACTTGGAATCAGATTAATGAAAAGTACAGTTCTTATTTAGTCAGAAATATTAGACCAAATACTTGCCATTATCTTATGTCCACCATACTTCTGGGATGATTGTAGAGCACTTTTAGGAATGTTAACACAAGTTTTTGACAGTCTAAAATACTTGATGAATTACTAGGCAAAATATTTTATTGTGCAGCAAGCAACAAGAAAGCAGTCTAATTATGAAAATATTTTATGTGTTTGGATGTTTTGCCTGCATGTATGTTGCACACTGTGTGTGTCTGGTGACTGTGGAGGCCAGAAGAGGATGCCAGATCTCCTGGAACTGGAGTTACAGATAGTTGTGAGCCACCATGTGGATACTGGGAATCAAACCTGGGTCCTATTCGAGAGCAAGCACTCTTAACCAGTGAGCTATCTCTCCAGCACCAAGAAGTTCAAATTTTAAAAACTACTAGAATATGAAAATAGTGATTAAAACTACCCAATACAAAGCAATACAATGAACACAAACAAACAAACAAACAAACAAACAAACAAAGAACCCCTTAGAGTGCATTATCCTGAAATTTCAGAGCGTTGGGGAAAAGAAAAAATCTAAAAGCTTCCAGAGAGAAAATAAAGATGACCACAGAAGATCATAAAACAAGATAGTGCATAGCTTCAATAACAGCACAGAATATCTGATACAAAACTTTATCAGATAAAGTATTTCCAAGTTATATAGAGACAACCAATCAAACTCAAGTTAAAAATAAACAGATCTTCAAGCTTTGTTTGAAAAGTTGCTATCTCCTATACATCATTTATTTTGAGAAGTTATGACATAGTACTGACAAATAAGATTTAAGGTGAAAGAACAAAGCACAAACAGACAGAGAAACAAAGAGGAGATAAGGAATTTTCCATGTTTGTGATAAAGGAATGTCCCAAGACAAAAGCTGTGGAGACTTAAGAGTAACTGGTATGGATTAGACCAAGAGTATAATGAGATGCAAAAGGAAACGTTATCTCTGAGGAGAAAGTGGGAAACTAATGGGTCAATGGCACATAATAAGAGGTTTTATTAAATTGTCAAAGAATTTGAAAAAATAATTATGGATAGTTACACAGACATTAAGGAAATAAAATGATGTAATAAAGGGCTAGAGAGATGGCTTAGTGGTTAAGAGCACTGGTTTTCTTGCTGAGGACCAGGTTCACTCCCAGAACCCACATGAAGAGTCACAGTCATCTGTAACTCCAATTTCAGGTGATCCAATCCTCTTCTGGCCTGTGCAAGCATTGCATACACACGCTGTACATATATATGCAGGCAAAACAACCTTTGTTTAAAAAGAGGTAATAAACCAAATAACACAACCAGAAGATTTACATGAAAATAACTGTAATCACACTATGAAGCCTCATTGAAAACTGATTATTTACATAACCTTTGCAACAGAAACTGACAGTTATCCTTTAATAACCCTTCTCTGCTGTGTTTAGCCCTAGGTATATCATTCAAACCATTTCACTCCAGTGGACTTTGGTTGTTATCAACAAAAACATAAAAATATTTTGTTTTCATAAATATATAGATGTCCAAATCAATATATTATTTATTTTTTTAGAATAAAAATCAAGAGCTGTGGAAATAGTTCAATGGATAAAGTGCTTGCTCTGCAATTATGAGGACTGGAGTTCAGATCCACTCAGAGACAAGGGTTCTCCAGGGCATGCTCACTAGCTAGACTGGCTAGAATCAGTAAACTCTGGGGTCAGTGAGGGGCCTTGTCTCAGGAAATAAAGAGCAGCATGACTGAGGAAGCCATTTAATATCTATTTCTGGCCTACAATATACAAGCATCTGAATATACATGTATCCCCATACTAAAACATGCATTTACATGCTACACATGCATACACACAAAAAAATAAATAAAATAAAATACCATCTTACCCGTAGTTCATTTAATGTCTGAAATAATCTTTGATTCCATTTCTCTGCCTCAGTATTTTGTTTGCTGCCTGATGACTCCTGTTTGAATGATTGATAAATATTTCATTTAAGCACATTGAAGTTTTACTATTCACCAAGCATTAGCCACTACAGAAACACAACTGTAACACAGTCCTGTTCTAAAAATGTCTGGCTTGATGAAGAGGAGAATGACACAGTTTCAGTTTCCTCAAGATTAAAACATTCTATTCTACAGGACATACTCCTTCCTATAAACCCAATAAAACTTGCTAGTTCACCAAGCTAGATGGTGGCGGTGTCTGTACTGCGATCTATTGTGGGTTCCCTGTTTGGGGTGAGTAGACATGTGTATTGTGTATCCCCAGCAAAGTTGTGACACACAACAAAACCCTGTGCAGGGCTGTGCCTCACCTCCAGGAATGTCTTCTGATAAAGAGATCCGAAACTGGAGACTGTGTAGTCTTTACTGGTGATGCAGCTCAGAGCTACGCTCTTAAGTACTTCGAAAAGCAAAATTCAAAGTCTCTTTTGGCTAGGATTTTCAGTCTGGCCAATCTGAACTTCAGTGACAGGAGTAAAGAGAAAAACTGTAGAAAATCTGTCATTGCAAGGCTTGTAGATGAACTTAGTTGATGAAATAAACACCCTTAAAAATGGTTTACGAGGCTCTTCCAAAGTTCCTGAGTTCAATTCCCAGCAACCACATGGTGGCTCACAACCATCTGTAATGAGATCTTGTGCCCTCTTCTGGCATGAAGAGACACATGCAGGCCGAACACTGTATACATACTAAATAAAAAATTTTTTTAAAAAAGTCAAAAACAATGGATGGAAAAAAATGGTTTAAGAGACGTTTCAGGTTTTGAAGCACTTTGTCTACATAAGGCTAACTCCTTGCCTGCCAGGTCGTCTGATTGGTTTACTCTATTTTGTCATTTAAACTGAATCACTTCCAGAGACAGCTCATTATTTAGTCTAATCTCTTACAAACTAACATCACATGAGTTAAGAATAGGGTCTTGGCTCAGGAAAGGGTTTGGTCTGTCTGATCAAAACAACAGTAGCAATAACAACAAGGAAAACAGAACAGGCTGCAAAGGGCTGTGGGTGAGAAGTGATAGTTCTAACTTACTTTATCAGTTTTCTTGGCTAGCTCTGACCAGAGCACACAACAGCAAACAAAGCAATGAAACAATTAAGAGGCTATAGAGAAGGCACAATGTTAAAAGTGCTTACTGCCCCTGAAGAGGACCTGGGTTAGGTTCTCAGAACCACATCAGGTAACTGGCAACTATCTGCAACCCCAGTTCCTAGGGATTTAATGGCCTCTTCAGTTACTGTGTGCATATAAATTCATGTAGGTTTACACACATGCACATAAATAAAAATAAATCTAAAACGTTAACGCCAGGACTTAATAGGTGATTTGATAGATTCACTAAACATCTTCTGGTAAAATTTCTTTAAGTTAAATGCCCTCAGTACTCTGGGTTAAGATTCAAAGTATCTGGAGAAATGACACTGGTCACTCTTGCAGAAAACTTGGGTTCAGTTCCCAGCACCTGCTTACAACCACCTGTTACCAGAGTAAATAAGACAACTTTTAAGAATATCCCTTTCTGCTGGGCAGTGGTGGCACATGCCTTTAATCCCAGCAATTGGGAGGCAGAGGCAGGTGGATCTCTGTGAGTCTGAGACCAGCCTGGTCTACAAGAGCTAGTTCCAGGACAGCCTCCAAAGCCACAGAGAAACCCTGTCTCAAATTCCTTTCTTCCTACTTCCATGCCCCTTTTTTTTAATATGCTGAGTTCAGTTAAGGCTTCCTAGAGTTGGTGGAAGATATGCTAGAATAATGGAGAGTATATATGATTTCCATATACACTTTGTTTATGTATGAAGTAGTCAAAAATTATGTTAAATATAAAAATAATTAACATAAAAAACTCGCCCAAAGACAACAAATATATTTACCAATTCAACTGGACAATTTTCTCGGGTCAAGGAGGCATTCATTGAAGATAATCCCTCAGCAGCTGGAGAAATCCTTTCAAAAATACCCTGCTAAAGAAAATTCAGAAATTACAGGTAATTCTGCTAGTGGTTATAGTATGAATAGCTCAATTTTATTAAATGATTTATTAACATACATGATAATTTTTGAAACCAATTTAAAATATTGTCTTAGGGTTTCTATTGCTGTGAAGAGACACCATGACTATAGCAACCCTTATAAAGGAAAACATTTAATTGGGGCTGTCTTGCAATTCATAATCTAGTCCATTATCATCATGACAGGAAGCATACAGGTATGCAGGCAGACATGGTGCTGGAGAAGGAGCTGAAAGTTGTACAACAGTGCAGGCAACAGGAAGAGAGTGTGACACATTTCTTCCAACAAGGTCTCCTAATAGTGCCACTACCTATGGACCTATGGGGACCATTTTAATTCAAACCACATTCCACGCCCTGACCCTCATAGGCTTGTAGCCATATCATAATGCAAAATTCATTAGTCCAACTCCAAAAGTCCCTATAGTCCATAACAGTCTCAAACTCGTTTAAAAGGCTAAAGTTCAGAGTCTCTTCTGAGACACACGTAATCTCTTACTAGTAATTCCCTATAAAATCAAAATGAAAAAGCAGATCACATACTTTCAACATATAATGGCACTGGATATACCTTACAATTCCAAAGGGGAGCATAGTGAGGAAAGGCTGGACCAAAACAAGACCAAAAACCAGCTGAGCAAACTCCAAACTCTGCATCCCCATGTCTGATGCCAAAATGATCGTCAGATCTCCAACTTCTTTCAGCTTTGTTGATCGAAACATACTTCTTCCTCTTGGCTGGTTCTCCCTTTGTAGCAGCTTTTCATGGCAGGTATCCAACAGCTCTGCCATCTCCAACATTTTGGGGTCTCTGAGGTAATCCAGGCTTCATCTTCACAGCTTCACACAATGGCCTCTTTAGGCCTCAGTAGCTTTCCTTAGTCATGGAGGGATATTCCATGACCCATTTTCTGTATCTTTGACTCTAAATCCAGAATCATGTAGTCAAAGTCGCCAAGTTCTGCTGCTTGCTGGGGCTGGAACATGGGTTCCCCATTCAATTACATCTTCACCAGCTTTCTGTTTTTCATGGTTTTCTTCACTGCCTAAGCTTGGCTATTCTGAAACTTTCTCTGTAGACCAGGCTGGCCTCAAACTCAGAGAACCACTTGCCTCTGCTCCTGGAATGCTGGGATTAAAGGTGTGCACCACCATGCCTGACCATAAACTTTTCTTTAATTCCTTTTCGAAAATTGGAAGCTTAGATGGGTAGGGTCTTGCTCTGAGGTCATCACTCCCTTTATTACACTTAGCATCATGCTTTTCTTTCTGTTTACACTTCCTGGTGCTCCTTTCCCCCTCAAATAGTACATTTTGTATTTTTCCTTGATCAGCTTTCTACTTTTCATTATAAATATGCGTAAGAGTGAACACTAATAACCACACCACAGAGTCCAATAGGATGTTTTGAGATTTCCTTTGCCAATGCAATTAATCAAAAACTCTTCAATTTAGCCCCAAGCAGATGTTTTTGGACAAGGGCAGAAAGCAGGCACATTCTTTACCAAAATATCACATACTAAAATTCTTCTCTTCTGAAACCTCTTGAGCTAGGCCTTCACAGTTTAAATCACCCTCAGCACTACTCTCTTCTTTTCTCTTACTAGGATGGCCCATTGAGCCCCACTTAAAGAGTTCAACTGCTTTTCTAATCTGAAGTCCCAAAATTCACATTCTTCCAAACAAAAGCATGGTCAGGCCTATCACAGCAACACCCCACTCTGACTTAGTTAGGGTTTCTATTACTCTAAAGAGGTACCATGACAACAGCAACTCTTAAAAAGGAAAATATTGAATTGGGGCTGGCTTACAGTTTAGAGATTTAGTCCATTATCATCATGGCAGGAAGAATGTCAGACATGGTACTGGAGAAGGAGCTGAAAGTTCTACATTTTGATCCACAAGCAGCAGGAAGACAGTGTGGCACATGTCCTACAATAAGGCCACACAGACTCCAACAGGACCACACCTGCTAATAGTGCCACTCTCTATGGACCCATGGGGACCATTTTTATTCAAACCTCCATAAATGAAGGACTCTGCACACTACTTCTTCCTTTCTCCTCTCCACTGCAGGCTCCATGTTGGAGCCTCTATTGCTGTGCTGTTGAGATTGCTTTCCTTTTGAAGTATCTTGTTTAGTAGTTACTCAGGCCAGCACCAGGGTTCTGAGGCAGGAAAGAAACATGCATGGCAAGCAGAGGGGCGAGAGTGACGGCTGGAGCATGCATATCCCTACCCAGGACTGTGACATGACTCTACCACCCCTGGAGTGGTCACTGAACAACTAAAAAAAATGACCTGTGTCATCCAGAAAGGGAGCAAAAACAAAGGAAGAAGGAAAAAGAGAGAAGGCCAAAAATGTTCTACTCTCTGCCATCTCCTCCTCTTTTCACTGCTTTAAGGCATTGGTCCCTTTCGATTCTTAACCTGTCACTAAGCTCTGTTCCTCAGCTGCCATCTCTGGTCTTGAGTACGTCAGGAGAATTTTTCTATTATACTTTCCTCACTTTTTTCACTTTAGCTTTAAATATTTTAGTGACGAGAAGGCACTGTTCTTTATTCTTTAGCATATATATTTGTCTTTTTCCAATATCTATGAATATCCTATATTTTAAATTTGTAATTACTGTATACAAAAATCCTGTTTTTTTGATATTTTAAAATGATTGACCAGAACCAACTTTTTTCTGTCTCTTTAAACTCAATGTGTATGATCTCATACTTTACTATATTTCCTATTTCTTTGCCATTTTAGAAACAAAGTAAGAATAGAAATGAAGATTAGAACATAGAATAGTATAAAGGAGTAAGAGTCAAAAGAAATAGTACAGCACAAGGAAAAAATATCTATTATTTCCAAGCAAGTGGTTGATAACTGCACTTCCTTCCCCAAATCATAAATTAAACAAGTTTTCCTAATGAGAATTTCAGTAGGTGCATTCTAGGAAATGTCCAAACCCCCAAAAGGCAGATAGCATAGTAAATCACCATGTAAGTTTGCAGTATATTATCAAGTATTTAGTAAAATATGTTCTGTTTTAATGTATTCTGAAACTGTCTTTCCTCCCAGGGCATCCAGTTTCAATGTGGTTAACTGAATTCCCTGAGTGGTTATCCAAATACAATGATGTGGACTTCTGCTTCCCAACTTTCCCCCTTCCCTGCTTTGCAGAGAGTCTTTATCTCTGTGTCTCCCATGTGTGTTTCCTTACCCCTAATAAAAGTCTTGGTTAGAAAAAAATTACAGTGATGAGGGAACAGATCTGAAAAGCACTGGCTTACTTTTATCAATAAGATCCTAATATTTAGGTGACAAATGAGAAAGAATTTTATTTTTGGAAAACAGGGCTTCTCTGTGTAGTCCTGGCTGTCCTGGAACTCTGTAGACCAGGTTAGCCTCAAACTCAGACGTCCATCTACCTCTGCCTCCTGAGTGCTAGGATTAAAGGTGTGCACCTCCATGCCCAGCAGAGAAAATATCTTAAATTTAAAAATATCTTATAAAATTATTTTAAAAATACTTTTCTATGTTTTCAAATACTTAAGCTTTTCAAATAAAAAAACTGTCCTCAAAGAAAATTTTTGTTTTCCTGTTCCTTCAGAGTGACAAAATTAGTTTGATTTAGTCATAGACTTTTAGATAGTCTTTCAAATTAAAGGTAAAGACAGTTGGGAAGTTTAAAATGTTGTTCTTAGATGAAAAAGATGGGTAAATTTATGATGAGAGACAATATCCAAACATTTGGTTAGAGTTCTAAGAGATCCCATAATTTATTCAATGTAGGGCTTAGTAAGGTTCTCAATATACAACCAGATTCAAGCACAAACACTCATTTACTATGTCATATAAAATGTTACTTCATCATGAAACTATGTCATCTTGTGATTCACACTCTAAATTTTAGAGGAATATTGTCTTACAGATTAAAATTATGTTTTATCTTATAGTAATGACACTTAGAGAAATTGTTGAACAACATGAGATGAAATATGAACAATATATGCAAGAATATGTATCAGACTCTCAATATTACCTCATCAGAGTTGCATAGTATTTTAATGATTATCTCTGGTTAACTTACCTCAGAGTTAATATTCATATTGATGTCCTCCTGAAAGCTACCCATAGATCCATCAACCACACCATTCCAAGCTTGGGGTTGATCTAACTCTCTGTAGGAATTTGGCTCTTCTATCACTGAGGGCTCTTAATTATCAAGGAAGTAAAGAAAATGTTACCAAAGTGCATTTCAAACTTGAATTGGCATATGGCTTTTCAAAAAGAAAACTTCTGGCCAGTAACCTAGAATCCAAGAATTTAAGTAAGGAGTACACAACCTTCTCACACTCCCCCATATCTCACATAACTTATATCTTCCCTTTCCCCTCCTCTGCTTCTTTATCATTCCCACTCCCCATCATCCTCCAGTCATTCTCCTTCCCTCCCTCCCTCCCTCTCACATGTACCCCCAGGACACAGTTAAGTTCACCATGGCATACTATTCTGTACATTTTAATGACTTCAGAAATGGTCACTGGGAAAAGGAAGCTTATTCATCACATAAATTGGTTTCATTACTTTATAATTGTCAAAGCAATAATGAGTGATTATGAACATTCTGTGAACTTCATTTAGGCAGACAGTGATATTTGTCTCAGGATAGCTATAATATTTAAGTACTGTTCTTATCACTATCTGAGTTTCAGGTTATCTTTAAATGAAACATTATTCTGCTAGACACAAGGACTTTCTTTTATAAAAGTTGATAAGTAATGCCTTCGGGATGGAGGAGGTTAGAGAAAGATGATTAAAACAGTATATATATTTCATCTTTTGGATGTGTGTAGTGAAGATACTGGGGATGAAACCTAGGGCCTTACACATTCTAGGCAAGTCAAGTACTCTACCACTGATCTATACCACCAGCCCTCTATAGTGTGCTTTAGTTTGAGACAAGGTCTCACAAAGTTGGCTCTGAACTTGCTCTGTAATCCTTGAATCTGAAATCCTTCTGCCTGAGTAGGTGGGATTACAGGCCTGTGACACCAGGACTGGCCTACATTTCATCTTTTCAATGAAGTCTTGGGGGAAGAAATTAATGAGAAAGGCAGAAAAAAGCTAAGGTAATATTTTAAGCTTAAAATAGTCTCCTACAGATAGTGATTATATTTAACAATGTAGATGTGAGCCTAGTTTTCATTCTGAGACTAAAGTTCAGTTTTTGTTTCCACAACATTCCCTCGCCATTAACAGAATTAAGAAATCTTACCTAGAATGCTTTTGGTTCCCACTTCTTTCCTTACTGATTCCTTCTGTATCAATTTTGCAAGTTTAAAGTCAGAGGACAGGAAGCATTTTGCAAACAACTGTAAAAACAGATTTATATTCTTGATTTTATATTAGGAAAGCAATCCAATAAACATGAGCGCATATACTAAAAAGTAAAAGCCAGTTATACACAAAATTTAAAGCTGGGAATAGTGGTGCTCGCCTTAAAAGCAGAGGCAGGTGTATCTCTGTAAATTCAAGGCCAGCCTGATCTATGTTGTGAGTTTCAGGACAGTAAGAGATACATAGTGAGAGCCTGTCTTGGGAAAAAAAAAAGCAATTTATACACAATTATTAAATAAATCGAGTTTTAAAACAATGGTTTCTTTTTCCCACATGTCCAATTATGATGTAAATATGAACATATTTATTTAGAAACAAACATCATATTCATGCAAAAAGGATGGAAACAATTACCTTCTTCAGTTCCTCATGAATCAGATCCTGGGTAGCAGTTGATAGAAGAGTATCTACTCCTCCCCTTTTCTTCCACATCATCAATCTTTGTGTGGGGGGTGCAAGGTCCAGAACCATTAACGTGTCCACAAAGGAAGTAAGTTGCTTATGCATAGACTTGCTACTTATCTCCTTGACTGGATCTATGAGCAATCTCCTCTTTTTGCTTTTCTTTCTTTCAGCAATGTCTACAGAGAAACAAGCATAAATGGACTTGGAAAGTTGTAAAATGGTATTCTAGGCTACTACATATCTAAGGATAGTGTATCACAAATAACCTGCAAAGTTGCACTGGGAAGAAAACCCTTCTGTTCCCTGAAAATAAGCTTTGCAAGATTTTTTCAAAGTTAAGAGTATCTGAGCAGCCAAAAGCTGATACTTTTTTCAAGGTTTTGTTGAAGGGGCTTAGGAAGGACTCTGTTCACTTGTTACTCCAGCAGCTAAAGAAACATGGCAAAGAGTAGTTGGGCAGTTAAGGAGTCTGGAGCTTTTCTTTTCTTTTTTAAAAGAAATGTGTAACAGGATAATGTTTCAAAACAATGTGTATCTCTCGAGTGTATTTCATGCTCTCCCACTGAAATTCATGTATGAATTCAAAGTAGGCAGCTAATTCCAGACCATGCAAAAGGCAGAAGTCAAGCTTTTCTTTAATAATGCTGAAAATGTTTTACGTTGAACTCAGTTTTTAAATTTCTAGTTTCCAAAACTGGACATAATGATTTGAACAGGACTAGATGTATTGATAATTATCTCTGATTTCTTTCATATTCTTCTTCTATTCAATGCCCAATACTATTACCATACTGGCAGTTTTCTATAACATCCTATGGATTGTTTGCATTACTCGAAGCAATTAAGATAGCACTGTTCCAAAGATGAAAATAAAAACATGAAACCTCAAAAGGCGGTGGTGGTACACACCTTTAATCCCAGCACTTGGGAGGCAGATGCAGGAGGATATCTGTGAGTTCAAGGCCAGCCTGGTCTACAGATTGAGTTCCAGGACAGGTTCTAAAGTTACAGAGAAAAACCAACCAACCAACCAAACAAACAAACAAAAAATAAAAAACCAACCAACCAACCAACCAAACAAACAAAACAAAAAAACCAAACCAAACCAAAACAACAACAAAAAACCCATGAAACCTCTTACCTAAACCATCAATTGGGTCAAGAGTAAACCCTTCTTCTTCATTTGATAATAATGTTGTTTCATCTAATTTTTCATCTTCAGGGAGGTATTGGTCATCTAAATTACCTGGTTCTACTAATAAAAGCAAAAGCAGGAGCATATGATTATGCTACACATTAGAAGACAATATGAGAAATAAAGTAAAAAAATAATTGATGACATACTGCTAGCTGGGATGATACATAAATTCTTAGAATCATGAATTTTAACAGAGGCAAACAAGTTCAGTAATACATGATCTGGGACCTACAACATTTGAGTGAGTCAAGTAGCATCACCCTCATTTGCATATGAGACATCTCAGCTTGGTCTACAGCCACACAGAAGTGAAAACAAAACAAAAAATGACCAACATAAATGACATCTAAAGTATCTATGTTTTGTTGAACCATCAAGTAACTCATAAAGAACCATAGCTAAGTTTTGATTGCCCAATACTTTTTATAGTTTTAATTTTGACAATTGTGCCAGGAAGCAAATGTAACATCAAACATTGTGAAAAACAAAAATGAGGTATGTTTTTAATACTTAGGGAAAAAAAATCTATCTTAAAGGCATCAACTCATCTGAGATACTTTGGTAAGAATTTTGAATAGAGAAAAGTATGCTCACTTGAAAATTTGCAATTCCTCTCAACTGTATATGAATCGTTAAGCCATACAACTGGTAATTTTTCTTCCCATATAACATATATTATATTTTATGATTTGAAAACATACTGATTGAGAATAAATATGATCTACTAAAGCCAATACTGGTTAACTACTTTTTCAGAATCTAACTTCCTGTTCTATATTGTCTAGTGTTAGCTTAAAAGAATTTGAAGGGCAACATTCTTCATTACAGTGCTGCTAAAACTTAGATGTTTCGAACATCAGAATCTACACATTTTCTAAGCAAAAGACTTCAACATACCCATTATACTACTGGGAAGCTCAGGAGGCAGAGAAGTTTCTTTGTTCAAATATATGTCTTCTAAAAGGGTAGTCTCATCTTGCAACAGATTGTCTTTAAAAACATAAATAAATACTTTTTATTCACTAAACATTTACTAGCATTAGCTTACACAAGACATTATACTTCTAAAATTATTTGTCTTCACTCCATATGGGTCACGTAACTCAATTAGGAGGGGTTGGGGTGTTGTGAAAATTTTGGCAACAAGGAAAACCAATTAAAAATAAAAATTATTTCTGGCAGTGCTCACCCATGGTTCACTTTGTCACTTCACTGTGGCCTTGGTTCTGAAGACACAATGTGCACTTTGCACTGTGTGTGCTATCACATGCCATACAATGCCAAACACTGCCTAAAATACCTTGGCACAGATTAAAGATTACAGTATGTTATGAACTGTATTATTTTTACTATATGTGCAACATTTTCTGATCTAACAGAAATATGACTTCATTATAGTAAATAGAGACATTTAATATTTTCCTACCATTATTCCTCACAAACTAGCACATCTTTAGATTATAACCAAACATAATTTTATTGGTGGGGGATGTCCTTCTGTATGCTGCGAGTATATGTTTCTCTTATTGGTTAATGAATAAAGCTGTTTCTGCCAATGGACAGGCAGGATGTAGCCAGGCAGGAAGAATACGTGGGGCTACCAAGCTGGGGGGTCAGAGAGAAGGAGAAAACCACCGCCACACCTTATTTCCTTAGTGTCTCAGCAGACAAGAGAGTGAGTTCCTGTTTCTTCCTGCTTGTATCCTGTTTCTGCCTAGCTACTTCACTTCCTGTCTGTCTGTACGGACCGCTAGACCTCTATGGTTAGCTAATGGCAAGTTCCATTCTCTGACCTTCAGACAGGCTTTATTTGTACAAGCAAGATATCACCACATTTTATCATCTTGTACGATATTTATCCAAATTAGTGTTCTTAGCATTACAAATTTTAAAATTGAAATATTGGTCAACTCTGAAAAACACTGAAAATGCTCTATATCTTGGAGTATCAAAACTTTATCAGAGACTTAGTTTTTTAATGTTAAAGTAAGCATATTATCTCAATTTCATGAATATTTATTTTAATAAATGGAAAATTATATAGTATACCAATTATTTTAGAATAAATTTATTTATTACCAATAAATACTTGGTTTGTATACACATTTTAGTTTTTTAATTTTTAAAATGTAAAATGGGTGTTTGCTTGTATGTATATCTGTGTGCCACAAATGTGCAGTGCCCATGGAAGACAGAAGAGGGCCTTGGATCCCCTGGGTCTGGATTACAGATGGTTGTGAGCCTTAATGTCCTGGGTACTAGGAACCAAATCCACGTCCTCTGGAAGAGCAATCGGTGCTCTTAACTGCTGAGCCTTCTCTCCAACCACATATTTTATATACCAGGACCACATAAGAATTTATTGGGCAAATGGGGGTTATGGATGGAAACAGTTTAAGAAGCCCTGGTTTATACAAAGGATAACCACACTTCTTTATTTCCTTTCTCTTCTCTTCTCTTCTCTTCTCTTCTCTTCTCTTCTCTTCTCTTCTCTCTTCCTACTCCCTTTTATCTTTTGAGATAGGGTTTCATTATGTAGCAACCTGACCTAGAACTCCTTTATATAGCCTAGGCTGGCCTTAAACTCATGATTCTTCTGCCTCAGTTTCTCAAATTCTAAGATTACAGGTATGAGCTGCCATGCCTGGATGATAACTAGACTTTTAATGCAAACTGAAAAAAATCTGTAAGTGCATTTCACATAACTAATAATCTTTAAAATACATACTTTTGTTTTCCCAATGTCTCTCTAAAATGTAATATTGTAATGTGAATTACCACTGACCTTGAAGAATATCTATTTCACGATTTGTATTAAAGACAACGTTACCAGCATATAACATAGTATATTTTGTGAAGAGTATACTAATCTCACTTCTTTCCAAAGTTTAAGAATACAAATAAAAATAGGCAAGAGTTAATAGCTTCTATAGAACTGTGTTTAAACAGATGACTATTAATTTTGGTCTAGACTAAATATACTATAGACTCTGAAAATGTATGTGAAAAATAATTTGACTGTGGTGATATTTTGTTTATGACCTAATAAAGCTTGCCTGAAGAACAGAGTACAAAGCTAACCACAGTCATAGAGGCCAGGCAGTGGTGGTACACACCTTTAACCCCAGCACTCAGGAGACAGAGGCAGATGAATCTCTGTGAGTTCAAGGCCACCCTGGACTACATGAGAGTGAATCAATCCAAAAGAGAAACAGAGCTCACACCTTTAATCCCAGCACTTGGGAGGTGGATACAGGAATGATATGGCTGGGCAGAGAGAAGAATATAAGGTGGGAGGAGACAGTAATGCATTGTAGTCTCAGTGAGTCTGAGCAGCAGTGTAGTCAGGAGCAATCTGAGGTTCAGTGGATTGCCCCTTTAGTCTGCGCATTGGTTGAGGTGAGAACTCCCTAGTGGCTGACAGCTTTGCTTCTCTGATCTTCAGCATTAACCCCAGTATCTGCCTCTGTTTTTTTTTATTATTTGTGCTACATTTGACCTACAGGCACAGATATATATCTGAAAATTCAATTTGATATAACAAAACAGATACAGTAAAGTGATTTGATTAAAATAAAAATTTGATATTTTAAGACCAGAAAACATACCAATCATTTCTCCTGCAGCTCCTTCATCTCCAAATCCATCTCCATTGTCAAGGAACAAAGATTTTTCCTCCATGAGGCTTCCAGAACTATGTTCAACTACAAGACCACTGGAGTTCATTAATATGTTGTCATCAAAGAAGCTATGTCTTCTGAGGAGTTCAGGTTCATCCCCTATATAAATGTGTATTATTAGTGCCAAGCTAATCATATAAACATATACTTTTAGAGTCAGGGTAAGCTGAATTATTATCTAGTATAATTCATCCTCATTCTATGAGGAAAATAAAAGCTTTAAAATTATTGAATTATCTAAATGAAGACATCCAGTTAATCAACACAGACTAGATTTCAAGTTTAATACTCTGTAAATACAACAGGAAAAAATGCCAGAGCATTCAGTAGAATTTGTAGTTATAGTTTAGTCATGTCCTAGAAGGTCAGAATGCTGTGGGAGTAGATTGATTTCCTATACATTATATAGGTCATATTCTGTTTGACCAAGTATTATTTCATATCATTTTATATAGACAATTGCTTGAACAGTTTATGCTTAAGAAGAATTTGGAAAATCTACCTAGGGTTACATAGAAAAACCCTGTCTCTGAAACAACAAAAAAGGGCAAAAAACCCAGCACTCAGGAAGCAGAGGCAAGCAGATCTCCTGGAGTTTGAGATCAGCCTTGTCTACAGAGCAAGTTCCAGGACAGCCAGAGCTACATAGAACCCTCCCCACCAATGTATGTTAAAATAATCATTTTATGATTATTTTATAATCATATTTATAATTATAATAATTATAAAATAATCTTATAATAGTCATTTAGTAAATATTTATAGAATATCCTAGGAGTTGGGAGATAGAACACTAAAAAGAGCATGACCAGTCAGCTAACATTAACTGAGCACTTAGTTAATTGTAGTATGCAACAGAAAGCATAATTCTCATTGTACAAATAAGAAAATTTATCAGTGAAAGGCTTGAAGCTGGATCTAATTTGTCATTAGGTATACTGATAGTTACAGAGGACCCAAAGTCAGTTCTGGAATTTTCTTACCAACCTTTTGGTTTTACAGTAATTATGTCCAGGATTCTAAACCCTGGCAATCAGAGGTTGGTCTTCTTTCTTGATAACCCATGTTAATTATTATACAGTAAAGAAAATCATGAAGTAACACCCATATTGCACATTCATCTATGGACCTATGTAACATGAATTATAAAAAACCCAGTGACAGATATTGGGGTTCAAGCTAAAAATCAGAGAAGCAAAGCGGCCAAGCAACCAGAGAGCAACCAGAGAGCTCTTACATCTGCCAAGGCTGGGAGATCCTATCCTTAACATGGCTGAAGACTAATTGCTGAATACTGAATACTGAATGCTCTGCTCTTATCTTATATACCTCTGATTAGAGGCATGGGATCTGCTACTCTTTTAGATGGTTTCACTCTCATGTATCCCTGGGGGGCCTTGAACTCATAGAGATCCATCTGCCTCTGTCTCCTGAGTCCTGGGATTAAAGGTGTGTGTCACCATTGTTCAGCTTCTATGGCTGTGGCTAGTTTTGCACTCAGATCTTCAATGGCTGTATTAGATCATAAACAATATATCACCACAGACCTGCATCACAAAGAATTAAAGATTTTCTAAATAGATTTAATGATTTTTTTGAGAAAGAACTAACAACCTGTTTAAATCATCCAGGGGCAGCTTTTTCCAAAACGGAAAGCCAGCCTCACTCAATCAAGAAAACACTCAGGAACAGACACTAAATTCTGAGTGTTGGACATTTCAAAAGTCTGACAGTAAAGTGGTTATTGTTCTGCACACTTAAAATTCCAGCACTCAGAAAGCTGTAGCAAGCCAATCTGAGTTCCATTTAAGACTGGGTTAAGTAGTGAGACTGTTGTCTGTCTGTCTGCCTACCTGCCTGCCTACCTACCTATCAAACCTGACATTACAGAGAAGAAATAACATAACCTTCAATTTTATATTATAATCAGGAGGAGGATAGATTAATAGAAAACATTTCTTAAGGTTTGAGGGGGAAAATCACATTATTGGTGGAGAGGACAAAAGGCAAGAATAAAGAAAATAATCTGTGATGTTGCTAGTAGGATTTCAACTTTACAGTTATACATGGCCTTTATAGGGCCATGAGGCTCTGTTAGGTTATCTGCTGTATATATACAGCAAATTGATAGAAAAAAGTCTAGATTCAAAACTAGGACTGCACACTAATACGTTTCTCCACTTTTCTGAATTATGTAAGATACAGAACTGTGAACAACTAAGTTGAATTGATTAGATGGTAAAATATATGCTTTGGTAGAGAAAAATGCTTATGTTGAGGTTGATAAACTGATAAAGAATGATGAATTGGAAGAGGGCATTGAGGAGAGGAATGTCAGGGGTTTGATACAGTCACAGAACCCAAGGTGCTTAGGTAGAAGAATGATAGGTGGACAAAAAAGTACTTTAAAGACAATTACTCTTGCAGAAATGTGTAAAATACAGGAAGAAAATGGAGGAAGATTTTCAGGAAGGTAGTGTAATACTGTAGTTATAAGAAAGCAAGAAGAAGATATGCTCCCATATCCCAGTTCAGATGTTTAAAAAAAAATCAATCAATTGCTGGGCATGGTGGCACATACCTTTAATCCCAGCAAGGGAGGCAGAGGCAGGCTGATCTCTGTGAATTTGAGGTCAGCCTGTTCTACAAAGCAAGTTCTAGGACAGCCAGGGCTACACAAAGAAACCCCCAGTTTGAAAAAACAAAAAACAATAACCAAAAAAAAACCCCCAAAACACATGCCTTTTCTAAACATATTTTAACATTTCAAAAATTATTACATGTTTCATAATCAAGCTGTACATTATTTACTGTGGTAGCATTTCTTCCTCCGCACTCTCAAGGTGACTTAAATCTGTTTTATAATTGATACCAAACAAAATATATTTGAAGGAATTTTATACAGCATACACATAACATCATATATATATATATGTATATATATATCAACTGTTAATCTGGATATCTCTCCTATGAGGGCAGAAACTACTTTTATTTTTTGTGGGGGGGAGGAAATAAGGGAGACAGGGTACTATAAAGCCCTAGCTGGGATTATAGGAATGTGCTACCACATTACCTCAGAACTTACATTTTAGTGTTGTCCTTGTCTATAAGAGCACCTGACGTATAATAGAAATTAAAAAATGGTTGTAAAGAAATAAGCTCTAATAAAGGGTATTAGTATCTAGACCAGAAAAAAGAGAAGAAAAAATTTTGGAGGTGTATTTATACATGAAAACATCCATTCTCTATATCTATTGCCACTATTTTCATACAAAATGCAAATATAATTGATGATGTCTTATAATTTTGGTTTCTCAAAAATTCTCACCAAAGCTCCCAGCTTGGAAAAGTAGATCATTGCTATATTCTTCTCTAAGTGTGATTTCCTCTGGTCTGCTTTGGTTCTGAGCAAGGGGCTCTGAAACATCAATCTCACTATAGAGAAACATATTTAGGAAATGTATGAGTAGAACACTATGGTTTTACAAGTTAGTGGGAAAAACTTAAAATGAACTTATAATAAAAGATTTTTACTTTATAAATAGTATTTCATGCACATGAACTTTTACACACATGTATATACAAATAATTTTCAGGTTATTAAATCCAGTTGTGATTCTTAGTTGCTACCTGACTTGTGCATTTGAATAGATGCTTTCTCTTGCTATGGCTTGAATGTTTGTGCTCCCTCCTAGTCCAAATATTGAAATCTACTTCCCAGTGTGATGCTATTAGGAGCTGAGGCCTTTAGGAAGTAACCACATCATGAGGGCTTTGTTTTCATGAACAGAGCTTGTGTGGCCCCACACTACCAGCTTGATCCTTATATCATGTGAGGATGCAGTAAGCCTTTGGATTTTTGGCATTTTGACTTTGGGCTTCCATTGTTAATGCTATGACAAGAACTGGGTAATTTATAAACAGAAATTTATCACACAACTTTCTTGAGTTTTGGAAGGCCAAGACCACCTTGATTTTAGTTTCTAGTATATACCTATTCTCCATAGAAAACACTTCTGTGCTGTATCCTCAGATATTGGAAGTACAAGAAAACTTCCATAGGCGCTTTTATAATGCCACTGACCTTATTAAGGAGGGCCCTTTGTTTTCAAAACCTCAACACATTCAAAGGCTCCCACTATTTATACCATCACCATGGGAATTAAGTTTCTACATGTGAACTTAGAGAAAAATACACATGAATTCAAACCCAAATATATGTTGCTCAAAATCTAATTTATTTCCTTTTTTTCTTCAACCTATCATCCTTTAGTTATCCTGGTTTCAGTAAGTGGTAGCTCCATTTTATGCCTTGTGATGGTTTGAATAAAAATGACCCCCATAGGCCCATAAGGAGTGGCACTATTAGGAGTAGGCCTTGTTGGAAGAAGTATGTCACTGGGGGTGGAGTTTGATGTCTCAGATGTTCAAGCCATGCTACCATGCTTCCTGCCATGGCCATAATGGACTAAACCTCTGAAACTGCATGCCAGCCCCAATTAAATGCTTTCCTTTATAAGAGCTGCTGTGGTCATGGCATCTCTTTACAGCAATAGAAATCCTAAGATATGCCCCAAATCAAGTAGTCATTCTGTACTTCTTTAAGGACATATCCAATTCATCAACATATCATGTTTACTCTGCCCTTTATAGATACCCATTAATTTGACTGCTATCATCTTAATAAAGTGAAGTTTGAAAAGTGATTACATACTGCTTCATATGGACTTACTACAATAATCTCTCAGGTTTTCTTTTTCCTTTCTTTCCCAGTATAGTGAAGTAGCCAGAGGGAGCATGCTGAGACCAAGTGAGATCTGGTCACTCCCCTATTCTATATTCAAAATTCTCCTGCACTTCCTCTTCCAGCAAAATAAAAGCTCTATTGTAGCCCACAAATCCTGCCTCCTTATCTTCTGCTCCTTTTCTGACCTCATTTCTTTACTACCCAGACCCTTTCATTCCATTTCATCTCACTTGCTTTCTTGCTGTTCCTGAACATGTCCAATGAACTCTGTCTTATATCCTTTCCACTTGGTTCCTGTATTTCATCTGCCTTGCTATGCCATTCCCTCAGAGACTTTTTACTTCACTGGGTACTTCCACTGGAACATTCTCCAATGTTACTGTCAGTTTGTTCTCTTATAGCTCCTTCAGGCTTGTATTCTTTCTTGATCAGAAAATTATTTACTGACAATCCTATTGTTTGTTTTAATATTTATCTTCATGTTGCACATTTATTTATTATCAATCTATAACAACTAAAAAGATCCATTAGGCTAGGAACTGTTTTATTCATTGCTATCTCTGCAATGCCTAGAACTGTGCCAGGCATAGGAAAGGCAATTTTTAAACAAATATTTACTAGCTGAATATACTGTCAATACTAACATTCAATAAATATGAGACATTTTTGTTTTCATACTTTTGAATTTCACACTATAATTTAAGCCTTTGTCAACTGTACTTGTTCAGTTGTTATCTAATTAAGTTGCCATCATTAAATCTGAATATGGAAACAAGAAAGCAAAATAATTTACTTCATATTATAGATGTCAAAATCATGAAATTCTTCTGGTAATGTGATTGTATTGTAAGCCGCTTCAAAATTCTCTTTCGGGAGGTCAACCAGTCCTGAAAATAATGAAAAAGAAACATAATAAGCAGGGAACCTTTATGAAACATTAAACTTCCAATGAAATCTTTATCATCTCTCGTGGGCTTCCCTATATCCACTCCTGCCCATCAGCAGTCTATTTTTTATGAAGTAGGCAGAATAACAGTTTCCAAAAGCAGATAGATCAGATAAGTCTCATGCTTAAAGACCTAAGCATGAATAAAGCAACTTCCTCACAATAAATTCAAATTTCTGACTGTAGATTCTGTATCTCTGCACTCTTATACATCATCCAAGGATATTCTCCCCTATCATTATACTCCACAGACATATTAGACATTTTGTTCCCTGAAAAAGGCAAGCATTTTTCACCCCAAGACATTGTACTTATAGTTCCATTTGTCTATGTTGTCATTCTCTTGGTCACTACTTATGTACCAAGTATGTCTCATTTTTCAAGTGTGAGTTTAATTTCTATCCCCTCACAATCATTTTCCCTAACTAACCTATAAAATGGACTCTGTTATTTTTTGTTGTAGTTCTTGGTTTAGTTTCCTTTATAACATGACCACTAACCCTTAATCCCAGCATGACTACAATCTGTCATTATTTTTTAAGTGAATTTTTATTTAAATTAAAAACAATCTTATTTTACATACCAATCCCAATTCCCTCTCCCTCCTGTCCTTCCATGTCCCCCACCAACCCCCATCTCAACCCCCATCCACTCCCCAGGGACGGTGAGGCCTCCCATGAGGGATCATCAAAGTCTGACACATCATTTGGGGCAGGACCTAGTGTATCTAGGCTGAGAGAGTATTCTTCCAAAAGGAATGAGCTCCCAAAGTCCATTTGTGCACTAGAGATAAATACTGGTTCCACTGCCCGAGACCCCCTAAACTTCCCAGGCTTCTCAACTGACACCCACATTCAGGGGGCTTGGTTCAGTCCTATGCTGGTTCCCCAGCTGTCAGACTGGGGTCCGTGAACTTCACTTGCTCAGGTCAGCTGTTTCTGTGGGTTTTCCCAGCATGGTCTTGACCCCTTTGCTCATCACTCCTCCCTCTCTACAACTGGATTCCAGGAGTTTGGCTCAGTGATTAGATGTGAATCTCTGCTTCTGCTTCCATCAGCTACTGGGTGAAGGCTCTATGATAGCGTTGAGGTAGTCATCAACCTTATTATAGGGGAAGGGAATTTAAGGTAGCCTCTCCACTATTGCTTAGATTCTTAGTTGGGGTCATCCTTGTGGATCCCTGGACATTTCCCTAGTGTCAGATTTCTCTTTAAACCTATAATGGCTCCCTCTATTAAGGCGTCTCTTTTCTTGCTCTCCTTCTCTATTCTTCCCCCAAATCGATCTTCTGTCATTATTATACTAAGTTTTAAAAATATTTTCATTATTTGAGTTACTCATTAGACTGAAAAGGAACTATTTATCTTGCTTGTTCTTATATTTTAAAGCCTAACAGCATATTAATCACAAAGTATGAATCAATAAATATTTGTGGAGATCATAAATAATAAATGGACAAGTAAAAATTTGCATATAAATCTAATGAAAGACTCTAAAACTATTTTAAATAAGAAAGATAAAAAAGAGTTATCAGAGTCCACAAATGTTGATGGAGGGATGGTATATGAAAGGCACTAACACAGGAACTGTAAGAGATTAGGAAAACGCATTAGATAAACACATATGGTTCCTTTTGGGGAGCTCTGAAGACCAGTGATGGAGGAAAAACCTTTATTTAAACAAGTATGACAAAGGTAGAAAATGATGCATATCTTAAAAGTAGAACAGACATTACAGAAATTTAAAAATTTAGGCATTATATTTATGACACATAAAATGCACTGAATTCTAAAAATTTTGAAATACTTCATAATTACCATGTAATTTAAGAGTTTCAAAAATTCTAAAAACAATTACAATTATCAATATTTAGATTTTTGTCATTTTCTAACTTTACTCTCATAAAGTCAAAAAACAGATATGGCATACTAAATGAAAGTTTATCAGTTTCTTACACAATCATGTTGATTTTAAGCATATTTCTTATATATACATAAAACATAGCAAGTTTTGAAAAGTATAACTATTTCCTATAAACACAGGAAAATAACAAGGGAAAGGATATATAATTATTTATATGGAAACTTAAGATTCAGTCAAAATGAAGTTTAAATTCATTATATACAATATGCTGTTACTTAAAAGAGACCACCCAATACAAAAATGCCAAAAGGAATCAACAGTGACACAAATTAACATTGTATGTATACCTGGGCGAAACGTCATCTTCATCTTGAGAAATGCTTCACTGCAATCAGCCAAAAGATATTTTGCCTTCCTATTATAGATTCGAACAACTCCCAAAAGAAGGTGTCCTGAAGTTCGGAGTGCAATTTTTACCTTTGAATAATTTTTAAAACATTAGAATAATAAATATTACATTTATAAATCATGTTCTTTGAAAATTATGGAAACCATAATTTCTCTTTGAAAAGAAAATACTATATTCTTAATAAATTAAACCACTTTTAACCTCACCATATAAAATGACAGACTTTTGTCTTTGCTTATTCAGCAAAGCCATGATCACTTAAATGATGCATTAGAGTGCCTTTGTGAGGACAATAAATAATTTGGGGGAGAATTAAAAGAGATCATTTGAGAAGCAAAAACTATCTTGGAAAAGTATTTTAATTCTTCTACAGCAGCTATGGTTAGTACAAATGATCATTTTAATCAGTTACATACCTTAGGTGAAAGAATTTTTTGAATGGTTATCTCTAGATTGCATTCAAACACATGGGCCTTTGTGAGTTTCTTCTCCCAGTGAGCTGCAAGCCATATTTTGGCTAGTGGCCCTCGTTTACTCATAAGCACATGAGTGTAGAACATGTTGCCTGTATTCCTTAATTATATTCAAGAAACTAGAGAGAACACAAGACAAATGTCTTAAATTTGATAAGAAAACTTTTTTGGTATTTTACTGTGAGCAAAAACTTGTCATTATTATTCTACAAAATAATTATTATTCTACAAGTTTAATTGTTCTATAAAATAATATTCAAATTATCTCCTAATCCAATATTAATAATTTTCTCATTAAAAAAGAGAATCTCAGTGAGTGGTGGTGGCAGATACCTTTAATCCCAGGACTCTAGAGACAGAGGCTGGGGATCATTCTGAGTTTGAGGCTAGCCTGGTCTACAGAGCTAGTTATAGGAGAGTCAAGACTACAGAGAGAAACCGTATCTCAAAAAAAAAAAAAAACCAAAAACAAAAAAGAGAGAGACAGAATCTCATTTAAAATATTATCAAAACTAAGGCTAAAGCCCTGTCTAGAAACTTGTGAACCACACCCAGTTTAAATGTACTCTAATCAATGATCTCAAATTTTCTTTTATTCTACATAGAAAATAATTTCTCTTTTTAGTAATATATAAAATAGGTACATGAAGGTTTCTGTGGGCAGGAGGAGAAAGACACAATAGAAAGAAATAGAAAAAAACTAAGAAACAAGTCATCTGATTTCTAACAATTAAGAATTTGATGTTGGATCATTAATTTATATCCAGGTATGTAACCTCATTTTTCTCTTTAGGATGCTAAATATTATAGATATTTATTATTATTATTATTATTATTATTATTATTGTTATTATTTGAAATAGGGCCTTGTTTATTGACAAAGGTGGTTTGGACTTCCTGAACTTCCTGTTGTTTCTTGAAAGTGCTAGAAGTACACATATATATCCCATGCTTGGCTTTAAATGTATTAATGTTGATATTAAAACAACAGAATTCCAGAGGACTATAAAATGAAAAACGAAAAGAAACTACAGAAAACAGATCAGAAGTCAGAAAAGAAAACACCACTGAATCTTAATATTTTGGAGTAAGGCTAATACAATTTTTGCTTAACAAAAAGACAGGAAATAAATGGATATTGTACAACTTGCACTACTGATGACACCATAAGGCTCTATTTCAAAGTAGAAAATGAGGACAGACATCATTATCACTTTGACTTGGAGTACAGATCATTACTTTTATGCATCATCTGAAATGCCCACATAGAAAGCTTTTTCCTACCCTAAGTTTTGGTAAAAGAGAACACTGAGCCAAAATGGAGACAAACATAAAGTCATCACAGAATTAAAAACTTAGGTCAACTTTGATCAATACCCATTTCCGACGCAAGAATCAAACTAAATGTTACACTATGTATCAAACCACAGTCCCTTGTGAGACACTTCGATATGGTTAATGCTTGTGCCCTGCAATGGCTCTATTTCCTTTCAATGTCTTGGAAATGATTCCAATCCTAAATTTAAAAAGAAAATGCTTCAAAAAAAAAATGCTTCCAGCCTGGTTTACACAGAGTTTTCCAGGTCAGAAGGGCTATCTAGAGAAACCCTGTCTCAAAGCACCTGGTATGTATGTATGTATGTATGTATGTATGTATGTATGTATGTATATATATAATAAAATGATCTCAAGTGTGAGACTGTTAATTTTTTTTCCAGTAATAGATTAAAATAATAAGAAAAAAAAGCCAAATGCTGGGATTTTACATTCTGGAGACCCTGCTTTACTGGGCATGTATATCCACCTCACCCTGCAGACACTAGCTCCTCCTCCCCATCCCTCCAATACCCCTTGGGTTTTTTTTTTTGTTTTTGTTGTTTTTTGGTTTTTTGGATGGGGCTGATTACTGGAAACCCATACAGGGAAGGGAAGGCCAGGTGATGTGGCCTGGGCAGGTGTCTAGAGGGCCTTGCAAGCAAGCTTGGTGGGTAAGGCCCTGAGGTGAGGGCAGGACCTGAGGTGAGGAGGAGGATGAGTGCCTGAGAGGAGGCGCATGGTGAGGGCCTGAGGAGAGAGCGTGAGGTCGTGAGGTCGAGGGGAGGGCGAGGCCTGAGAGGAGGGCATGGGGTTGAGGGTAGGGGTCAGGGATGGAGGGGCTGAGGGTGGAGAGGCAGCCGGGGGCGCTGGGAGGTCCAGGCTGTCACATGCTCCCCACATGCTTCCACTGCGGGAAGCCCAGGCCAGAGCTCCTGTGGCGCGGGAACCCGCAGGACCAGGTCGCCTCAGCAGGCGGGCCTCAGGGCTTGGAGCTGAGTTGCCAGGCCAGCGCATCCCCGGAATCACCCAGCCCCCCTACCGCCCTCAGGCTGCCTGGCCCCGCAGGCCCCGCCCTACTTTCAGTGTGGAGTCAGAGCCGTGAAGCCCCTCGCGCGCGCGCGCACACACGGAGGGTCCCAGAAGCTGGTCCGCGGGCGCCGTCAGCTGCTGCTGGTGGTGAAGGCGCCAAGTGGACACCAGCATGTGAGGGGGCGGGGGCGCGAAGGGCGGGGCGCGAAGGGCGGGGCTGAGTAGTGTGTGGTGCTGAGGAGAGTTGGGCGGGGCAGATGAGGGGGGCGGGATAAGCGTGAGGAGCGTGGTGTGGATGGATGGGCGTGGCGTAAAGTGATGAAGGAGGCAGCCTGAGAGGTTAAGGCTGCAGGAGGCGCGAGGGGGGCGGGGCTGAGTGAGGCTTGTGGGGACAAGAGGTGGGAGGAGCGGGGCGTGAGGGTGGGGCGGCGCGAGGGGTGGGCGGGGCGCGAGCATGTGGAGCTGTGTGAGGCCTGTTGCGATGAGGAGGTGGGAGGGGTTGGTGTGGAGGGCGGGGCATGGTATAGAGGGGGCGGGGCGTGAGGTGATGGAGGGTGGTGTATGAGAGGTTGAGACTGCAGGAGCAGGTCAAGAAATGCTGGCGAGGCTCAGGCATACAGGGTGGCTGCAGGCAGAGCTGAAGCGTGAGGAGCCGGCGTCCGACTTAGCCTACCTGCTCAGTTATCTGAATCCTGGAACAGAGCCAGGCGTGGTGGTGTGGTGACATACGCCTCATCTTTGTGAATTCTTGGCCTGATCTAAATTTGCTCCAGGACAACCAGGACTGCATACAGATACCCTGTCTCAAAAACAAACAAAACAAACAGAAAGCCCCCAAAACAATCCCTCCCAGCCCAAAACAAGGAACAGACCTCTGACTAAAGTGCAAGGGTAGATAGAGCAGGGACAGGTTTTAGGTCCTATGGTGTTACTGAGAAAGATGAGATCTCTCTAAATTTCCTTAGGTTGTGTGTTAGTCGTTTCCACTTACTAGCTCCTCTTACAGGACTCTCACTAGAGAAAAACACTCAAACATAATCTATTCAAACTTTATTTCAGCCAGCTGGTGACTACACTTGGGTATTCAGGACTCAAGTGCAGCCCGGGCCTTTCTCTAGGTCCATATTTAAGCTGGAAATTCCTTAAGGTTCCCTTCCTGCACCTGTAAGCAGATAGCTTCAAAAACTAAAATATGTGATTGGCAAAAATAGTGAGGTCAGGCTGATCATTGCAAAGAGCCCATATTTGTTTTTCTTTCAGGAAATGTTCTTAAGTTCTCCCTTACAGTTAGTTAATGGCACTCTTCTCAGCAAGACAAAATGGAGTCACCATAGTCAATTTGCCACTCATCATCCCTTTGAACTTCAGTTTTCCTCACCTGTAAAATGGAAAGTTGCAGAAAAACTAATGAGATGATGTATGTAAAGAGCCCACAGCCATAAGTGCTTAACAAATATTGGCTATTATTGCTTTTATTATTTGAAAGATCATTCACATTGACATCCTCTCTCCAGTTTTGTAGGCAGTAAACATTTTCAGCCTGAATTAGAACTTTTAATAGCTAAAGCCAATTGCTTGAATCTGAGGAAAATCATAGTAAGTATCAACAATACATCTTGAAACAACGATATCCAGTATGAGGCTATAAACATGGCCCAGGCTCCTTCCTGGAGGAAGAGATTGCCCCATTTAGTCTAACAATCACACAGTAGTTATTAGTTTTCCTTTTTGTGAAATAAGGAAACCTGTAAGAGAGGAAACAAAACCTGTTCAAGGTCACATTATTGGGAATGGAAGAAACAGGGGTCACATTCCAGTGTAGTTCCTATTTCCTAATTTGGGCTTGATGTTACAACCATCATGCAAGCAAATATCTGGGAGATATCCTTGATGCTGCCTACACCACCATGGCCAAATGTTTCTGCAAGCTTCGTGGGAGCTATATTTATCTGTAATCCTTTAAGATCAATGATTTTTTTTTTTCACTTCAACTCTCTGTCACACCATGTTGGTGAAACAAAGGAAGCAGCCAAGACAGATTTAATTTAGGTTCAAAGAAATCCATGCATCTATATGATGGTATTTTGTTTATCATCTAATTGAAGGTCAGAATGCAAAGCTAGCCACAGCCATAGAGGCCAGGGAGTGGTGGTACACACCTTTAATCACAGCATTCAGGAGACAGAGGCAGATGGATCTCTTGTTAGTTCAAGGTCACACTGAGCTACACGAAATGTATCCAGTCTAAAGGAAAAACAGAGCTCACTCAAGGTAGATCTCAGCACTTGGAATCCCACACCTTTAATCCCAGCACTAGAGAGGAGTGTAAAGTGGGAGAAGACAGGAGTTGAGAATTGACAGAGCAGTCTGAGGTTCGGTGGATCATTGCTCCTTCAGTCTGAGCATTGGTAGTGGCTGGCCACTTTGCTTCTCTGATCTTCAGCTTTAACCTCAATATCTGTCTCTGGGTTTTTATTACTCATGCTATGCACATGGGCTACTGTCAGTTTCTATGTATGGTTAAGCCATTGCTATCCATCTTAGTATGGGAATGGCTTCTAAATACACAGTAAGCTCCTAGACCAACCTCCATGGGAAGGAGGGTCCAATGCCAAAAAAAAGAAAAAAGAAAAAAGAAAAAAACGGTGTTAATACTTAGCATCAGGAGTACGTCCACAGGGCAGGAAACAAGGTTGGAAGCCGGTCCATGAAAAACACTTCTCACCATCAGACAGAAGATTTGGCTTTCACAAAGGCCAGTTAAAGAAGAAACCTAGGGGCCTGAGTTCAAATCCCCAGAACCCATGTAAAAACTGGATACATGGTGTAAGTGTCTTTAATTCTAGTGCTCCTACCTAGAAATGGGAGGTGAAGACAAGCGAATACCCAGAAGCTCCTAGACCAGCTAGACTGGAACAACAAACCCTGTCTCAAAAAAGGTGGGAGGTGAAAATTCACTCCTGGAGTTGCCCTTTGATTTTCAAACACTTGTCATGGCAGGAACATACCCAGATTCACATGCAGTAATATGTATGTAAGTGCACATGTACACACACAGCAGAAATCTTCTGTTGACGCAGCATATGCAGTCATTGGTGTAGTATATATTTTTCTTCCTTTCCAATTAAAACAACAATAAAACCCAAAATGCACAGACTTGTGTTTGTTGAGCACAGACATGAAGCAATACTATAAGCAGCCAGTAGGAATGTTTGTTGTATGATCTCATTGTAGTAGGTCACATCTTGTGTGGCGAGGCCGCCTTGGCAATGTCTGATGCCCAACAGGGGAGATGTCCTGTAGCACATAACAAACTAGTAATTTATTAAATGAAATAGGTATATTCCAAGTCAAAATGATGAGCATATTATTGCCCATTTAATAATCTAATTAATTTAAAGAAAGGCCTGTCATGGTAGAGCGGACCTTTAATCCCAGCACTTGGGAGACAGAGGCAGGCAGACTTTTGTGAACTCAAGGCCAGCTTGATCTACAAAGAGAGTTCCAGGACATCCAGGGCCACATAGAGACCCTGTCTCAAAAAATAAAAAATTAAAAGTTAAGAATCAGGATTGAGTATGAAAGCACACACCTTTGATCTCATCCCCAGGAGGCAGAGGCAAGTGGATCTCTGTTCGTTTGGGGCCAGTCTTGTCTACAGTGAGGACTATATAGTAAGACTGTCTCGAAGAAAGAAGTGACTCATAAATGTACTAAGAAAAATTTAAGCTTTTCTATTTTCTGACATAAAATGCTGGCATGGCTGAAGAAAATGGCTCTTAATATACCACAACCTTGGTGACATAAAAATAGCTGGTTAATGTGCTGTCAGCTCAAATAATACTTAGAATCAGTCACTATCCAGTATGGCTTAAGAGTTCCAATATGAAAGAAGCTTAGGGATCTCCCCAAATTTACAATAATCCTAGGAATTTACATGTCATTCAGCTTTACAACATAAAGAAAACTGTTAAATTATCCACACACAGAAAGTTAACCTTGTAGGACGGAAATATTTCCCTAGGTTCTTTATGGGAAATAATACAACAAAAGCATTGTCATGACTAATCAGCAAAAAAGTAAGAGAGAAATTAACACAGAGCCATATCATCATCCAGTTAATTAATAAAAGCATGTGTTCATTTTCCAATGTGGTGACAAAATATTTGAGATGATCAGCTTAAAAGAAGAGAAATTTTGCTTTGGCTAGAAGTTTCAATCCATGTTGCTGTGGCACATTGTGGAAGATTATGGTGATGAGACCTGGAAGAGCAGGTCTGTTCACCTCCCTGTGTCTGGGAAGCTGTTGGGAAGGGGAGGGAAAGGGGAGAGGGAGAGAGGGAGGGATGTAACAATAAATCTTTCGCCAAACCACCTGAGCCCTGCTGCCACGTGGGCGCTTTCCGCCAGGCCTCCCAAGTTCTGCCCCCCGCCACGTTATGGTCCCAAGTAACACACAGAGACTTATATTAGGTACAAATGCTGCTTGGCCAATGACTAGGATTTCTCGTCTGCTAGCTCAGTCTTAATTATCATAAATCTATATATTTTATAAGACTTATCTTATCAGATGCCAGTGGAAGCGTCCTGTCTTCCCAGGCTCACGTGGTGACTCTGCACTTTCTCCTACCTTTCCCAGAATCCTCCTTGACTTCTAGTCCCACCTATCTTGTTTTCCTATTGTCCAATAGTACTTTATTTATCAACCAATAAGACAATCATATACACAGAAGGACCTCCCCCATCAGAGGGAGAATGGTAGAGAGAGTGAAAGTGATAGGGTTTTAGCAGGAGATATCCAGGGTCCTCATATCTCTTCAAGGACTGTTCCCCAGTCACCTAACTTCCTTCCACTAGGCTCCAGTACTAAAGATTCCATTACTTTCCAATAGTGCTACAGGCTGCTAACCAAGGCTTTAGCATATGGGTGACATTTAAGAGCCCAGCCGCAGCATCATGTCTATATTTTGTGCTGTTTGTGATGTCTATCAGCTTTTGAGATTTTGTGACTTGTTGCTGCCCTCATTCTAACATAACAGTACCTTCCTAATTGCATTCTGTATCTGTGACTTCACATTGATTTTCCTAAAGAATGACCTAAATTTTCTAAGTCCCACAAATATCCTTATGGTCGTGGCTTAGGAAGCCCCAGTCCCTAGTAGTAGCAGGAACATATTATCAGAATCATACTTATAAATGAATGGATACACCACTCAAAGACCAGAAATCTAGATTGTTAGCTACATGGAAGCATGAACTTTACCTGTTTTATTCATTTCTGCATTCACAGTTCCAAACAGTGCCTCGTACGTAATAAAGTTTTTGTGTTTTCTCTGTGGTGCTGGGTATCCAACCCAGGGTCCCTGCATGTGGGTTGTGCCAGCCTGGCAGCAAGTAGATTTTAGATGAACCATTGGCTTCTTCATGAGAGGAAGACAGGGCAAGTTCTCAAACCCACTGCAGAAAGCTTCCTGAAGACAGGAAGAAACTGTAGTGATGCAGCTTCAGGTCTAGAAACAGCAAGATGCAAGTGACAAGTTCTCCCTGTCAGCCTCTGGAGGGATTCAGCCTGGCCAACACATTGATCTTGGGTTAGGAAAATGGACTTTTACTCAGCGCAAGAGCTAACTGTGGGCTGGGGAGGGCGAACAGGACAGAGAGGAGAACAGGGTAGAAGTGCCACCCAGGGACTAGGGCTTGAGACTGCTGAGGGCAGGAAGGGCATGCATGATTGAGGACACCAGGTTCTGACTTCAGCATCGTCATACTAGAGTTCCATTTACAATCGCTGAAGACCACTTTGCCCCAGATGGAGTTGCAGGAAGGGACAGGAGCCATGCTTTGCTGACAGCCCTGCCCCTTCTGTCCTGTGGCATGCCTCTCCACAGTGACTGATAAGAGCCTCAGAGCATGACAAGAACTCTGTTTAGACAGGACATGGGGCTGAGACTGTGTTGCTCTTACATTCCTTCATTTGTAAAATGGGGCTTTAAAATCACTTTTGCAGAGATGTTGATTGTGTTCAGTTCAATAAGATCATTACACATTTCGGTGCTGTGATTGGTACTGGAAGTTTGAGTGGATAATTGAAGATGACAATGAGTAGCTTGTGTGATACTTATGTAGTCCTTACTAGGTGCCAGGCACTGGTGTGAATACTTTATGTGTATTAATTCATTTGTTCCTCACAGCAACCTCAGAAGACAGGCAGTAGTAGTGTGGTTCTACAGACAAGTAAATTGAGGCACAGAGGGTTTAATGGCTTACCTAAGAGCACACAATTAGTAAATGACAGAACTGAGACAGAAGATATGCAGTAAGGCTGTACCTTCAACTACTATATCGTCCTGACTTAAAAATTATAGCTGTCAGGGTCAATGAGATGGCTCAGTAGATAAAAGCCATGGTCATCAGGCCTGACAACCTGAGTTCAATCCCCAGAATCCACACAATGAAAGAAGAGATTTGACTCCTGCAAGTTATCCTCTGACCTCCATAGGAGAGTTGTAACATATGTGTGCCCTGCCCCCAATGAAATAAATGTAAAAAAGCTAGTTGTCATTATTTTGTGTATATGTGTACATGTGTCCATTGTGTGAAAGCCAAAAGTTAACATCTGGTGTCTTCTCCAGTTGCTCTCCACTTTATGTTTTGAGGCAGGGTCTCTCACTGAACCTGGAGCTTGTTGATTCAGCTAGACTGACTGCCAGGGACCCTCAGATATTCTCTTTCTCTACCTCATCAGGATACAGGTGTGTGCCACTGTGCTTAGGTTTTAGTGTGGGTGCTGGGATTGAATTCAGGTCCTCATGTATGGAAAGCATTGTTTTGACCTAGTCATCTCCTCAGCCCCCAATTGTTATCAATAATGCCAAAGATATACTGAGTTCTTCTTATGAAACAGGAATTTGCTGACATAGTGCATTTGCTTAAGAGCCCCATTAGGTTATTTCTTTTATTATCCCCACTTTACAGAGGAGCAAACAGAATCACAGGAAAATTATATTACTTGGGCTGGGAAAAGGCTGGCTTAGTGGTTAAGAGCCCTTGTAGCTCTTGCAGAGGACCTGAGTTTTATCCCCAGCTCCCACATGGTGACATATAACCATCTATAATTCCAGTTCAAGGGGATGTGACACACTCTTCTGACATCCATAGGCACCAGGTATGCATGTAGTACACAGACATACATACAGGTAAAACACATCTAAAAAGTAAAAGACCACACACCACTTTTCCAGAGGACCTGAGTTAGAGTCCTAGATTCTGCATTAGGTGGCTCACGACCACCTGTAACTCCAGCTCCAAAAGATCTCACACCTCTAGCCTCTGTGAACACTTGCATTCATCACATACCCATACAATACCCCCCAATTTTAAAAATTAATAGTAAATTAAAAATTATATTGCTTACCCAAGATGAGGAAAACCTATTGGAATTCAAACCCAGGTATCCCAGTGTGAAAGTCCTCATTTTTAATTGATCTTATTTTGTTCCCTATATATTGAGGAGTGTAGACAGAAGTTTCTGTCCCACCTGGTCCTACAGCCATTTAGTCCCAAATAAGCACACAGAGGCTCCTATTAATTTTAAATTGTTTGGTCAATGGCTCAGGCTTCTCATTGGAGAGCTCTCTCTTAGTTATTAACCTATTTCTATTAATCTATGTATTTTCATGAGGTCTTGGCTTACCGGTGATACCCAAGCCACTTTCTTTCTTGGCAAGCTACATGGAGTCTCTCTCGTGACTCACTCTCTGCATTTCTCTTTCCAGCATTCTCCTAGCCTGGTAGCCCCACCTATACTTCCTGCCTGGCTACATCCTGCCTGTCCATTGGCTGGAACAGCTTTATTCATCAACCAATAAGAGAAACATATATTCACAGCATACAGAAGGACATCCCCATCAGAGGAAGAAGAAGCTGATATATCCTGTACTTTATCCATCATCCTGTCCATGTACTAGGAGTTGAAGTGATCTATCAGATTTCTTCTCTCTAGATTTCGACTTTAAGAAGTAATAGGAGGATCAGGGAGATGGCAAAGTGCTTATTGTGTAAACCCGAGGACCTGAGTTCATATCCCCACAAAAAAGCCAGGGGCAGTGGTGTGTGTCTGTGGCCCAGCCTTGGCAGAGCAGACATATAGATCTCTAGATCTTATTGGCCAGCTAGTCTAGCCAAGTTAATAAGCTTCAGGTTTGGTGAGAGACCATGTCTACAAAACAATAAGGTTGTCAGAGGAAGACTGGGATGTCAACTTCTGGACACATGCACACACAACTGCGTTATCTATGAACATGTATAACATACACTGTGTGCATGAATACAGCAGTGTGGTTGGTGGCTTTTTTATCCTTTACTCTTACGAGACCCACCACCCAGCTCCCAAACACACACAGACACACACAGACACAGACACACAGACACACAGACACAGACACACAGACACACACACACACACACACACACACACACACACACACACACAGAGAGAGAGAGAGAGAGAGAGAGAGAGAGAGAGAGAGAGAGAGAGAGAGAGAGAGGCTTATTATTACTTATGAATGCCTGGCCTTGGCTTGTTTCTGTTATGTCGTACGTAAATCTGGAACCCGAATCACCACCATGAGACCGACTCCGATACAAAGAAAAGTATTTATTTATTTATTTATTGTTTTTTTTAAGACAGGGTTTCTCTCTGTAGCTTTGGAGCCTATCCTGGCACTCGCTCTGGAGATCAGGCTGGCCTCGAACTCACAGAGATCCGCCTGCTTCAGCCTCCCAAGGCTGGGATTAAAGGTGTGCGCCACCAACACCTGACTAAACAGTCTTTATTTGTGAGTTAACTCGGGTCCCTTCATCAGTCCAAAGCGGTGGCAGTAGCTACAAGAGCAGCAGCAACAGGAGCAGAGCTGGAGAGACCCAGAGGAGCCTGAAAGGGGATTTATATAGTATTCAGGCAAGAGGGAGGGGCTTGGGGAAACAACAAACCAGCCTAGCTACAGGCTTGTAACTGGCTCAAGCCCTCCAAAACTGCATAGTTAGAGCCTCGGGATTGGCTCAAGGCTGGACTGGGCTGTTTGGCTGCCCTGGGTCTAGGGGGAATTCCAAGCCTTTGGATGGTGACTGGCTGTCCCTATGAAGTGGCAGGAATTCCCAGTCTAGGGGAATCACCGCCTGAGGAGATTCCAAACCAGGGGAATTCCAACCTTGCTGGCCTGGGATTGGTCAGTTTTTGTAGCTCAGGGATTGGCTAATTTTGAGTCAGAGGCAGAGATGGCTCCAATTCCAGGGCCAAACTGTGTTTCTTTCTATGGTTCTTTTTGGCTTTTTTTTTTTTTTTTTTTTTTTTTTTGCTCCAGTTCTAGGGCCTGGGTGAATTTCTTTTACATGTCCAGAATCTAGGGTCCAAGTGTGTTCTTTTGGCGCTAGTTTCGGAGTTAAGGTGTTTTTTCCTGGCTCTAGGCCTAGAGTCTCTTTTGTTGGCTTGGGTAGCGAATCCAGGATGTGTTTCTTTTACTTAGTTGAGGCTTGGGGCTGAACTGTTCGGGGTCTGTGTAGGGAATTTTCTGGGACCTGGGTCTCTCAGTTTCTAGTCAGGTTTTTCTTAAATTATCATGTTTATCTTTTGCCTCTGGGCTTTTATCTTTCTCTATTCTATATACCTTTCTTTACTTCTTACTCTGTGGGTGGGTGGCTGGCCTCTGATGTTCTCCTCTCCTTCTTTTCTTGTTTCTCTTTCTTCCCAGATTTCTCCTTTTATTTAGTCTCTCCCTTCTCTTGCCTAGCTATTGGTTGTTCAACTCTTTATTAGACCAATTAGGTGTTTTAGACAGGTAAAGTAACACAGCCTCACAGTTAAACAAATGCAACATAAAAGAATGTTATCTTTGCATCATTAAACAGATATTCCACAGCATTAGCAAATGTCACACATCTTTAACTAATATTCCTCAACACAGCAGGACAGTGGAATTCATTGACAGTGGAACTAGAACTGAGAAAATGCAGAAAAACTAGGATGACTATCCCAGTTATGAACTAAGGGAGCTCAACCCTGTGTTGTGAGAAAACCCAGGCCATGAGAGGGTCCTGTGTGGGTGTTCAATCTGACAGCTTCAGATAAGGCCCCAGACAACAGCCAGTGCCACCTGCTAAACCTGCAAATGAATCTGCCTTTGAGATGTGTGCAGCCAAAGGCCTATCTGACGGCAACCACATGAGAAACTCAAAGGGAGACCCACTTGGGCAGAGCCCAGGCAACTTCCAGACCCAGGTGAGATGGTCTATACCAGTCAACAGTGGCTGTGCATAATACGACTGTTGTCATTTGACTTTTGAGGCAGTTTGTACACACTGATACATGCTTGGTCATATGTCATGTATGAATGGCTCAATACCTGAACCCAACCTGATCATTTATCACTAGTGTGAGCCCTGCCCTGCTGCCTCAAGCCACTCTGGGTTTCGTGTATTGAACCAATGTCCTTCCTGCACCTGAGTAGTTGGCATCTGACCACATTGATGCATCTGTTTGCCAGCTCTGTTCCCTCCTCGCCGCAGTGGACAAAGGCCCTGGCTATTCCTTTCGAATAGCATGATCTTTGTGCTCCCCCTGGTGCTCACTGCTTGCCCTGGATAGATTCAATTCTCAGCCTTCTGCAACTGTGCGCAGGATGTTGTTCCCAGCACCTGGGCTCAGTCTCAGTTTGTCCTGACTGTAGGAAGCCGGTTCCTGCATTATAATGGTGCCTAAAGACACCAAGATGTGAATTACTTCACTGGCGCTGGGTAATCTCCATTCCTTTGATCTCTGCCTATCCCGTGGCTCATTTTTGCCTGAGGAGCTAAAGCCATTCATAGGGTAATACGTCCCAGGCGGCTGGTCAGCCTTTTATAAGGGATGGTTTTCTTGGTTCAAATGTCTCTGCTCAGTCTCTGCTCAGTCTCTGCTCAGTCTCTGCTCAGTCTCTGTTCAGTCTAATGCATTAAAGCTTGTCTGCAGAAGGATCCGAATGTCCTGCGTGTATTTCTTGCTGGCGAGGAATACAGAGCGGGCGCGGGACATATGGTGCCGAAACCCGGGACGCTTAACATCTCCAGCACCATGGAGACCCCTTGGCTACAAGGCGGATTCAGAACTGCAGGATGGTAAATTCGGAGAGGTATGATTTTTCTGGACTTTGGCTTGGGACAATCTTAAAGAAGTCCAAAATTACATATCAGAAACCGAATGTAATGAGAGAAATTCGGAGAGGTATGATTTTTCTGGACTTTGGCTTGGGAATGTTACTATTGTGGAAGGTTAATATAGAGGCTTCTATGCTTTTACTAGGAGCTATTTTGACTTTTCTCACTGTTGTAGCAATCTTAAAGAAGTCCAGAATTACATATCAGAAACCGAATGTAATGAGAGATGGGGCGCGCCTAACAATAAAATATAAGAAAAAAGGACCTCCCGGGGTGTCTAGTGACAAGGGAGTGTATACAGCAACAAATAAGAAAAAAAGACCTCCTAAAATGTCTACTGACAAGGGAGTGTATAAAGCTTTAAATCTTAATAGCTCTAATAACTCTAAAAGCTCAAGAGATAAAGTTTTAAAAGAAACAGCTCAGCTGGATGAGGGAAAGACAGAAAAGAAGGGAAAAAGAATGGGGAATGGCCGGTCACACCCCGGTAAATTTAGGAGAGATGAGGAACCTAGCCTCTGCCCTACAACGAAACTGGAAGCCTTGGAGCTGAGCAGCTCAGACTCTGAGATTTTAGACTCTAACAAAAAAACAGAACTAGAGAAAAAAGCAACACGGCCAAAAATGCCAGCGGGTATGCTTCCATCAGCACCCCCACTATTTGGAACCGACTCCTTCTTACCATCAGAGGAGCGAAGAAAATTACAGATGGCTTTCCCAGTCTTTGATAGGGGAAAAGGCCATGCCTGCTATTCAACACTTCTTAAAGGCCTGAAATGCCTGGGGCTTTAAAGCCTCATTAACATTGACGCTCGGGCCAAGCGTCTCACCTCAAAAACTAAAAGGCCAAAAGAAAATGGTAAAATGGAAAGATATCTTAACTGATTTTTGGAAAGGCCCGGATCCTATTCTCATAAGATCCAGGGGAGCGATATGTGTTTTTCCACAGGATGAAGAAAATCCTCTGTGGATCCCAGAAAGACTCACCCGAAGAGCCTCTGCAGACCTTCAAAAGTCGAAACTCCACCCTCTACCCCCGGGAGTTGAGAGCCGCTATTGTTATCCAGATTAACTCCTGCCCTTGGCGGAAAAGGGGTGGAGGTGTTTGTTCGATGCAGCCGTTTGCAGATTGCTGTTATTTTTGGCTGGTCTATGAGAAAAGGGGTGGGTATAATTGTTTGATGCAGCCGCCTGCGAAATGCTGTTACTTCTTTGGCTGGCATGTAAGCTCCAGGGCTCAAACCAAGAGATCATCCAAGCGCTTATATTTTTGGCTACTAGCAATAGGCCGCCGGCCAGACAGCTCTTGCACACCCGGAGCCTAGGCTCACTGCACAGGGTAGAGTGTCTGGTTTGTGCAGCCCCAAAGAGGGATGCTGAGCATAGGCATCGCACAGAGTTGCCTATTATACAGGCTTCTCTGGGAGGTACGTTGACCTGCATAAGGGTTACCTGCCTTGAGAATTTCCCTTTCCCAGAAAAACGGCAGAGGACAGGTCGGGAGTACTTCGGGTCAAACTGACAGCCTGATGGTGACTCTCGTACACAGTCTTAATGTTTGATTTTGGGAAGGTCAACCCCTGCCTCTATCCCTCAACATATGGGTGACCTATTTGCTTGTAATAATATAAAGCCTTTTCATTAATTAATAAAAAAAGGGTGATATGTAGGAAGCCGGTTCCTGCATTATAATGGTGCCTAAAGACACCAAGATGTGAATTACTTCACTGGCGCTGGGTAATCTCCATTCCTTTGATCTCTGCCTATCCCGTGGCTCATTTTTGCCTGAGGAGCTAAAGCCATTCATAGGGTAATACGTCCCAGGCGGCTGGTCAGCCTTTTATAAGGGATGGTTTTCTTGGTTCAAATGTCTCTGCTCAGTCTCTGCTCAGTCTCTGCTCAGTCTCTGCTCAGTCTCTGTTCAGTCTAATGCATTAAAGCTTGTCTGCAGAAGAATCCGAATGTCCTGCGTGTATTTCTTGCTGGCGAGGAATACAGAGCGGGCGCGGGACACCTGACCTAGCATCAGAACTGAGACCGCTTTTAGGTGGGGAATCCTGGAGCAGGGAAGACATCTCACAGAGGATCAGCTGCAGGGTTCTGGGTCTACTAAGATTAATGTGGAATTGGGGGTTGGCAGGGTGTTTTGGTCTGTGGGACAGCTCTGGGAAGCTGGGAAGCTAGAACAGGCAGAGGGTAGTAGTGTTGTCGCTAGACATGGAGACCGCTCTCCTTTCTCCTTTGCATGGCCAGGCAGGTGTGTCTTTTGATGACGATTGTCAACAAGCTTGTCCATTTATCATTATCATAGTTTCACAAGTTAGCGTGCATTCCCACAGCAAGAAGAACATGCTGCTAGTTACTAGTTTTTCTAGGGCAGAGTGCTGTACGAAATGCTGTATGTGAATGACTCCACTTCATATGAGAAGTGCTATTATTGTCACCTTGTTATACATGGGGGATAAGGTGAGTGAGGTTCAAAGAGCCTGGGGCAACTCATGTAAGAACAAAGCATAAGAAGTGAGGGGCCCGTAGGGATGGCTCTGTCCATGAAGTGCTTGCTACACAGCGTGAGCATCTGAGATCTGATCCCAAGCATCAGTGTAAAAACCAGGAGAGGCTGGAGAGATGTCTCAGTGGTTAAGAGTGTTTGTTTGCTATTCCAGAAGACCCAAAGTTTGGTCCCCAGCCCTTGGGTCAAGTGCCCAACAACTGCCTGTCGCTCCAGCTTTAGGGGACTGTTTTTTAACACTTTCCTCCAAGATTAAAACTTTCCATCCTGCAGGAAGCTCCTTAAACAGGAAGGTAAACAAACTCAAAATAACTTCAGGAAGTCCCTGAAACTGACCAGATTCCCTAGTTAGCTTCCTGTAAGAGTAAACACTAAGAGCTGAGAATGACCCTTGGATAGAAGGAAGCTGAGCTGCCAAGAGGACTCTGAGACCAGACCAGCTGCCTGGAAAAGCAGAAACCAGCTGAGCTGCCTGGATGAGATTTAGACCATGGCACCTGGGAAAGACATACTCCAGTCTGCTGAGTTGCCTGCTGAAGGGACCAGGGCCAGTTTGCTAAGACCCCTGCCATATATCACCCCACCATCCTATGTTGACTCATGTCTGGCTTCCATCAGACCCTCAGGAAGTACATTCAGTCTGGTGGCCAATCAGAGTCCTACCTGGCCACAAACAGGAACTGTTCTTGCTATCTTCAGTCAAATAGACCCCTTACACTGCAAACAGCTGCCTAACACTGCAGCCACAGCTGCTGACAAGATGTCATGAGCCAATCACAACATGACTCCTATACCAGGAAGGTTCTACACTCACTCATTTCAAGGTACACTAACACACCTGGAATTTCCCTAAGTGAGCTTAAAAGGGACTGTCTTACCCTCTCCCAGGGTTGACACCATTTTGTGTGGACCCCAGCATGCTGGTTTTTCTGCCTCAAGGATAAAACTGCTTTCTGCAATTTCATATCGGTTGTCTTCTGGTCATTTGGAGCTATCTAAAGACTCTAAACCTGCAGGCTGTGCAGTGAGCTCCAGGTTCCCAGCTTTGTGAGCTGTCACCCATGCTAGGGTGGGTTTTGATGATACAGCTGTCTTTGAGTTATTTCTGCTCCTGTAAGTAACCCCTCACCCATGTTCCTGTAAGAAACTACAATAAAAGTCATCTGTTCACCCAATTGGACTTTGGTGGTATTCGTACTTTGGTCGGTCATGAGTTCTTTATCTGAGGTGAGTAGACAATTGTGTTATATCTCCCCAAAAGAAGTTCTGTCATACAACAGGGATCTGACCCCGGAATATCCCCACACCCCTTTGGCCTACAGAAACAAACACAGGAATACACATTTTTTTTTTTTAAGCCAGAAAAGGTGATATGCACCTGTAATCCCAGCGAAGGGAGCAGAGACAGGAGGATTTCTGGAGCACACTGGCCAGTTAGTCTAGTTGATTGGAAAGCACCAAGCTCAGTGAAGAGACATTGTCTCAAGCAGTAAGGTGGAAGCTATTGAGGTGATACCCAACATTGACCTTTGGCCTCTACCCTAATGTGCACACCCACGCATGGATATCTACACATATTCACATACATACACACAAACACATAAGAAAAGGTAGGGTTGAAATTAAATTAAAAATCAGATGAACAACCATCTCTGTAATCAGGCATGTGAAAATCCTTTTGTTTTTCTTTTGTGATGTTAAGGATCAAATCCAGCCTCACACGAGCTAGACATGTACTAAACCCCTGAGCTACATCTCCATACCAAACTCCTCTCAACCCTCACTATGTAGCTCAGGGCTGGCCTAGAACTCGTACAATCCTCCTGCCTCAGTCTCCACAAGTACTGGGTTTATAGCCACCACTGACTATACTGGCAAAATTTCCAATTGCTAATATTGGGCCAGATTCAGAGCACACCATCTTGGGCTAAGGTCTCTCTCTCTCTCTCTCTCTCTCTCTCTCTCTCTCTCTCTCTCTCTCTATATATATATATATATATATATATATATATTCTGAAAATTTCATATACTTGCTCAATATATTTTGACTATTTTCACCCCTACTCCTTCATGTAACTCTTCTAAGACTCACCCTGACCCCCTTCCAACTTCATGTCTTTTACTTTTATCTTTTTACCCACAGAGTCCAATTTGTACTGCTCATACACTCATGGGTATGGGGCCTCCACTCATTCAGGGTTGACCTACCAGAGACAATGCACTTAAGGAAAACGGATTTCTCCTGCCCAGCAGCCACCAACATTCACTCAGTTAGGGGTGGAGCCTTGTGAGCACCTTCCCTACAGCTTCTTATAAACAAGAGCACCTCTCTGGCCTGTCTCTCTGACATATGCATCCTAGAGATTCTTCTGCAGTGGAAGACATTAGAATAGTTAGAACTGCATTGGCAAGAATAGCAAAAATGGTGTCAGTGGAATAGGTAGAAAAGAAGTCATGCCTTCTCTTTCTTCCTTTTTTTTTAAACATACAGAATTTAATACAAAGAATTGTTAAGTAAGTATAAAGTTAACTGAGCAGATGAGAAGTTCTAAAAATAATTTCAAACTAGCAATTACAGGGAGAATTTACCACCCCCAGTGCTGGGGGAACAAGGAAGCTGAAGGATTAAAATTCAAACCACACAGACAGGAGCCCTGTAGGCCTGGCCTGCAGACATCTAAGAAGAGGCTCTGAGCCTAGAGGGTGCCTCTAAGCTGGGCCCTGGACCTATACAGAGCTTGTGCCACTTGCTCTATAGTGAAGATCACTGTTGGGTGACACCAAGAGTTGCAAAAAGCCTACAAGATACTGCAGGGGACAAAGGAGCCAGTCCCTCCTTTCATCTCTTGCCCTGGGATCTAACCCTACACTGCTTACTGGCAAAGATCAATCTAGCCTAAAAGAAATCAAACTGCACCCTTGAAGTATGGTTGGCAGGTAGTCATCCCAGGGAAGAATTGTGGGTGGCTTTGTTGAGTCACATGCCCATGAATTAAGCTAATCATGAATCATGATGTTTGAGCCAACATGAGTTATAGTTGACTAGGCCTGGTTACCTGTGGTTGCAACAGGGCCTGTTGTTATCAGATAAAGGGGGCCGGGAAGGTCTGCTGGGAACACAGAAAATAGCCAGGAAGTCACTACAGGTATTCTGATTTTTCACCAAGGCAATATTAGGCAGACATCTTTGTACATCACAATCTTTAACAATTATACTGTGAAAATTTCCTAAAATATAGGTTATCACTCATGGTGATAACTTTCTAGAAACTATGTAACAGAGTTGTACGTTTGAAGCATGTATGCATCCAATAATTTATCACACACACACACACACACAGAGGTAAGTGACAGAGGCAGTTAAGAAGTAACAGATCCAAGGACACACAGCAGACACAAAATTTATACTTGTGGTGGGAGGGTTTTGATGAGTATCCTCTTTGGCCGGTTAAGGAAGGGAGCTCCGCCTGCTCTCTTCCCTTTGGAGAAGCTGGGCCAATTCCCTCGACACAGGCTGACAGCTCCTGCCTTCTGAGCCCAGTCTAGCTCGGAAAGGTGATGTGTTTCTGCTGGGCCTGGTATCCTCCCAGTGGGTGCTTTCGGCCCGAAGTTCCTCCAGGAGGCTCTGCAGGTGCCTCAGTGAGAGCAGCAGCTGCTGGTCTTGGATCTGCATCTCAGCCTAGGAGAGATGAGGCATTGATGGGAGTGAGACAGGCACAGTCTGTGTTCATTTAGCCCCGTGCCCATCACTGTCTCAGTGGAGTCAAGCCCCTACATCCTCACACAAGCCACAGATAACATATTCCCTTGAAGCCTCAGTTTGAATCCAGGAAGTGAGAGGACATTACTTACCTTCCCAAGACTCTAATGAGGACAGGGTGCATTGGAAGACATGCTCTGAAGTGTGACACAGATACCACGACTGTATCCTTTAATCTTCATGGTAACAAACAAACCATCCGTGTTCTCTAGAGGAACACACTAACAGAATATCTATCTATCTATCTATCTATCTATCTATCTATCTATCTATCTTAAGAATGGTTTACAGGCTGTGGTCCAACTAGCCCAAAAGTCTCTATCTACCAACAGAAAGTCCAAGAATCCAGTAGTTGTTCAGTCCATAAGGCTGGATGTCTCAGCTGGTCTTCAGCACATGCCAGAATCCTGAAGAAGTAGTCTCTAATGCCAGTGAAGGAATGGATTTTGCAGTGATAGTGAGAGCAAGTTTCTTTCTTCCATGCCCTTTATATAAACTGCCAGAAGTGTGGCCCAGATTAAAGGTGTGTCTTCCCACCTCAAAAGATCTGGATTAAAAGCTGTCTTCTCACTTTGAGTGAATTAGTTAAGAACAAATCGCTCACAGGAAAACCCAGCCCCTTGGGTTTTAGTTAATTCCAGATGTGGTCAAGTTGACAACCAAGAATAGTCATCACAATTATTAACATGCTAGTGGCTTCTGTCATTAACAGTGAAGTGAAGCCAACCCTGCATCTGGAGCAGATTTAGAAGTGCAAGGCTTGGGGACACCTAGGTTCCCAAAACCTTCTCAGGGGATCAGCAGTGTCAAAACAACTTGCTCTACAATAAGATAAAATTTCCCCTTTTGCTTTCATTATCTTATTAGCACACAGCTGGGTTTTTCAGAAGCCAATGACATGCAATACCTCATTGAATACAGAAATAGGAAGGAGGACATTAGTGTCATCCACCTCTAAACCTCTCATCTTCTTTCAGAAAACTTTTCCTATACTTTGCACCCTATTTTAACATGTTAAATTTTATTTTGTGCTGAAGTAACTTTTGCAACATACATTGAAAAGCCACAAAAGGGCGAGTGTCCCTCAGTATTCAAGGAGGATGGCTCCAGGATCCATCCCTGTGGATACCAAGATCTGAGGGTATCCAAACACCTTACAGAAACTGGCACCATGTTTTAACATGCCCTGTATGAGCCTCCTGTGTGCTTTAGGTCATTGCTAGATGACCTGTGTCTTAGGTTTCTATTGCTTTAATAAAGACCATGCTTCACCCTCCTCCTGAGGTGAGTCTAGGCTCTCCTCTGGCCCCAGCTCCCTCCACAAACCCCTCCTCCTTCTTCCTGAGCCTGGCCCTCCACAAGAGTGGACCTGCCCAGACAGGAAGGCCCACCCTGAGTCTGGACATACCTTGTCCTTGTCCCCCTTCTGCCCTCTTCCCTCTGCCTGCTGCCTGAGGTGAGTCTGGGCTCTGCTCTGGCCCCAACTTCCCTCATTCCCCCCCTCATCTTCCTGAGTTTGCCCCTCGACAGGAGTGGACCTGTCCAGACAGGAAAGACACACCTTACTCTTGGTCCCCCCTCCGCCCTCCGCCCTTTGCTTGAAGAGACTAAAAGAGAGGGAAAGACATCTGTAGGGGAAGCTGTAGCCACGCCTTCTTAGGGGCTGGCTACAGGTGTGCCTGACCACGCTTGTGAGGGCGTGGTCAGAGTGACGTAGTGTGACTGCGTTTGCGGTTTCGGTTTCTCTTTGCTTCTTGCTGTACAGGCTGCTGCCACCGGCTGGCTAGGTCGCTCTGTAAGTAAGGCTTTTCCCTATTAAATACCCTTATATTTCTACCTGACTCCGTATTGGTAATTTCCCACTATAGACATCACCTGTACCCACTGGAAGAAAGGATGGGAAGACGGCAGAGTAAGAACACACTCAACAACAGAAAGACCAATATGACACCACCAGAATCTAGGGACTCCACACCAGCAAGATCTGAAAAGCCCAACACAGAGGATGAAGAAGAGATGGACCTCAAAAATTATCTTATGAAGATGATAGAGACTATTAAAGAGGAAACAAGAAAATCCCTTGAAGAAACAGAAGAAAAAACAAGCAAAAAATTACATAAAATGGAGGAAAAGACAAACCAAAAAATTCAAGAAATAAACAAATCTTTTAAAGAATCTAAAGAAAGCCAAGAAAAAAAACAACCAAACAAGTGAAGGAAACAATTCAATAGTCCATGGTTTGAAAGCAGAATTAGAAACAATAAAGAAAACACAGAATGAGGGGATGCTGGAAATAGAAAAGCTGGGTAAACAATCAGGAACCACTGATGTAAGCATAACCAATATAATCCAAGAGATAGAAGAGAGAATCTCAGGTGTTGAAGACTCACTAGAGGATATACAGACTAAAGAAAATCTCAAGTCCAACAAGTCCCTAACACAAAATATCCAAAAAATATGGGACACTGTGAAAAGACCAAACCTAAGAATAATAGGTATGGAAGAAGTTGAAGAAATTCAGCTCAAAGGTACAGAAAACATATTCAACAAAATCATAGAAGAAAAGTTCCCCAACCTAAAGGAGGATATGCCTGTGAAAGTACAAGAAGCTTACAGAACACCAAATAGATTGGACCACAAAAAGAAGTCCCCTCGCCACATAATAATCAAAACACCAAACTTACAGAATAAAGAAAAAATATTAAGAGCAGAAAAAAAGGCCTAGTAACATATAAAGGCAGACCTATCCGAATTACACCCAACTTCGCAATGGAAACTTTGAAAGCCAGAAGATCCTGGATAGAAATTATACAAACGCTAAGGGAACATGGATGCCAGCCCAGACTACTGTATCCAGCAAAGCTTTCAATCACTATAGATGGAGAAAACAAGATATCCCATGACAAAACCAGATTTAAGCAATACATATCCACAAATCCAGCCCTACAGAAATTACTAGAAGGAAAACTCCAACCCAACAAAGATAACTAAAAAAAAAACCATAGGCAATAGATAATCCCACTTACCAAACACCAAAATAAAAAAAAGGGGGGGGGAATCCACACATAATAACACCACCACCAAATAACATCCCAAACAAACAAGAATCAACAATCAATGGTCATTAATATCACTCAATGTCAATGGTCTTAACTTGCCTATAAAAAGATACAGGCTAACAGAATGGATACGAAGACAGAATCCATCTTTCTGCTGCATACAATAAAAACATCTCAACTTCAAAGACAGAGGGTACCTCAGAGTAAAGGGTTAGGAAAAGATTTTCCAATCAAATGGACCTAAGAAACAAGGTGTTGTAGCAATCCTAATATCTAACAAATTGGACTTCAAACTAAAATCAATCAAAAGAGATGAAGAAGGGCATTTCATACTCATCACAGGAAAAGTCCATTAAGATGAAGTCTCAATCCTGAACATCTATGCCCCAAATATGAAGGCACCCACATTGGTAAAAGAAACATTACTAAAGCTCAAATCACACATAAAACCTCACACACTTATAGTAGGAGACATTAACACCCTGCTCTCACCATTAGATAGGACCACCAGACAGAAACTTAACAAAGAAACAAAAGAACTAACAGAAGTTATGACCCAATTGGGATTAGCAGACATCTATAGAACACTCCATCCAAACACAAAAGAATATACCTTTTTCTCAGCAGCACAGGAAACCTTCTCTAAAATTGACCACATACTCGGCAACATAGCAAACCTCCACAGATACAAGAAAATTGGAATAACCCCCTGTATCTTATCAGACCACCATGCTTTAAAGCTAGAATTCAACAACAACACATTGCAGAAACCTTACAAAATCATGAAAATTGAATAATGCACAATTGCACCATTCCTGGGTCAAGGAAGAAATAAAAAAAAAGAAATTAAAGACTTCCTAGAATTTAATGAGAATAAAGACACAACATAACCAAACTTATGGGACACTCTGAAAGCAGTGCTAAGAGGAAAGTTTATAGCACTAAGTGCCCACATGAAGAAACTGGAGAATAGTCACACTAGATAATTAACAGTGCAACTGAAAGCTCTAGAACAAATGGAAGCAAACTTGCCCCAGAGGAGTAGATGCCAGGAAATAATCAAAGTGAGGGCTGAAATCAATAAAGTAGAAACTAGGAAAACATTACAAATATTCAATGAAACAAAGAGTTGGTTCTTCTAGAAAGTCAACAAGATAGACAAACCTCTATCCAAACTAACCAAAAGGCAAAGAGAGAGAGCTAATTAACAAAATCAGAAATGAAAAGGAAGACATGACAATGGACACTGAGGAAATCCAGAGAATCATCAGGTCATACTTTGAAAACCCGTACTCCACAAAATTTGAAAATCTAAAGGAAACAGATAATTTTCTGAATAGATATCACTTACCAAAATTAAATCAAGAACAGATAAGCAATTTAAACAGACCTATAACCCCCAATGAAATAGAAGCAGTCATCAAAAGTCTACCAACCAAAAAAAAGCCTAGGGCCAGATGGTTTAAGTGAAGAATTCTACCAGAAATTCAAAGAAGAGCTATTACCAGTACCCCTCAAATTGTTCCACACAATAGCAGTAGAAAGGACATTGCCAAGCTTTTTTTATGAGGCTACAATTACCTTGGTACTCAAGCCACACAAAGCCACAACGAAAAAAGAGAATTACAGACCAATATCCCTCATGAACATCGATGCAAAAATATTCAACAAAATATTGGCAAATTGAATCCCAAAAACACATCAGAGAAATCATCCACCATGATCAAGTTGGCTTCAACCCAGGAATGCAGGGATGGTTCAACATATGAAAATCTATCAATGTAATACACCATATAAACAAACTGAAAAAGAAAAACCACATGATCATCTCACCAGATGCAGAAAAAGCCTTTGACAAGATCCAACATCCCTTCATAATAAAGGTCTTGGAGAGTTCAGGAATAACAGGAATATACCTAAACATGATAAAGCAATATACAGCAAACCAACAGCCAACATCAAACTAAATGGAGAGAAATTCAAAGTGATTCCTCTAAAATCAGGAACAAGACAAGGCTGCCCACTCTCTCCATATCTCTTCAATATTGTACTTGAAGTTCTAGCTAGAGCAATAAGACAATACAAAGAGATCAAGGGGATACAAATTGGAAAGGAAGAACTCAAACTTTCACTATTTGCAGATGATACGATGGTTTACATAAGTGACCCGAGAAACTCTACCAGGGAACTCCTACAGCTAATAAATATCTTCAGCAAAGTGGCAGGATACAAGATTAACTCAAAAAAATCAGTAGTCCTACTATATACAGATGATAAATGCGCTGGGAATGAAGTCTGAGAAACATCACCCATTATCCCTAGAGCACAAATGGACTTTGGGAGCCCATTCCCTATGAAGGGAATTGGAGCCCAGATACAGCAAGGAGAGCCTAGGCCCTACCCCAAATGATAGGATGGACTTTGAAGGTCCCTCATGGAGGGCCTCACTATCCCTGGGAGGAGTTGGGAGTGGGTTGGGGGGAACATGAGAGGATGGGAGGGCAAGGAAATGGGGGGATGGATATGTAAATATGAGTAGTAATTAAGAATTGGAAAAAATAAAAATAAAGACCATGCTTTTCACAGCCATAGCTCCAGCTGCAAGCATGTAGTGCCCTCTTCTGGCCTCCATAGGCACTTGCACTCATGTGCACAGCCCTGCCCCCACATACACATAATTAAAAATAAATCTTTAGTGTGGAGGTGGCGGGGGGGGGGGATCAAATGTAGGACTAGTAAGATGGCATTACAGGTAAAGGCACTTGCTGCCAAGCTTGCTGTGGTGGCTTGAATGTCCTCTATAAGCTTAAATGTTTGAATACTTGCTTCCAAATTGGTAGCATTGTTTGGGTAGGTTTAGAACATGTGGCCTTGTTGAAGGAAGTATGCCACTTGGGTCTGAGATTTGAGGTTTTGAAAACCACTTGTCATTCCCAATTCGTTCTCTGTTCTCTGTTTGTAGTGGTCCTGGAAGTGAGCCCTCAGCCCCTTGTCCCAACTACCATGTCTACTGCTTGCTGCCATGCTTCTGAACTATGACAGTCCCTCTAAAACTGTAAGCCAAATAAACCCTTCCTCCTGTAAGTTGTCTTGGTCATGGTGATTGTCTTAGGTTTACCGCTGTGATGAGGCACCATGACCTTAGCAGCCGCAGGAGGAAATGGTTTATTTGACTTCTGCTTCCACATCACAGTTCACCATTGAAGGAAGTCAGGGCAGGAACCTGGAGCAGGAGCTGATGCAGAGGTCATGGAGGATTGCTGCCTACTGGCTTGTTCCCTTAGCTTGCACAGCCTGATCTTTTACATAACGCAGGACCAACAGCCCAGGGTGGCCCCACTCACAACAGACTAGGCCATCCCCCACAAATACTAATTTAAAAAATGCCATAAGGGTTGCCTGCAGCCAGATCTTATGAAGGTATTCTCTCAATTAAAGTTTCCTTCTCTCAGGTGACTCTAGCTTGTGCCAAGTTGACATCAAACTAGCCAGCACAATCATCCAACTTCTTGTCAGCTTGACACACAAATACTTCACCGTTGAGCCACAATCTTTCCTTTCTTGCTCACCCCAAGATCACATATTAATATCAACATTACAATAAAAATATTTTACAAACTTAAGAAGTCCCACAGTCTTTAAAAATTCACACTTAAAATTTTAGTCTCTTTAAAAATCCTAAGTATCTTTTAAATCCAAAATCTTTTCTAAAAGTTTGAAGTCTCTCAACTGTGGGTTCCCATAAGGTCAAAAGTAAGTTAAATACTTTCTTACTTCAAGAGGGAAGAACCAGGGCACAGTCACAATCAGAACAAAACCAAACTCTTAACACTGTAAATAACTCAAGGTCCAATACCTGGGGATTCATTCAGATCTTCTGAGCTCCTCCAAGGGTCTCTTCTCTGGACCTGCCCTCTACAACACACATGACTTGTCTTCCAGGCTCCATCTGGCTCCACTCCACTGTGGCTGCTGTTCTTGGTCAAATTGTCTCAAATCACCTCCAAAATGCTGGGGTCTCTGCTACAATTGGGCTGCACTTTTACCAATAGCCTTTCCTGGGCTCTCTTCATGGTGCCAGATCTCAGCCTCTCAGCATGACCCTTTTAATGCTGGGCCTTCAACTGCTACTGAGGTTCCACCTTTTCCCATGACATTCCTGACCTCTCACAGTGCAAAGTCTCAACTATTCTCCATCACTGCTTCATAGCTTCAAAACCAGTATCACCTGGGTGGCCTTTACACTACCAAGTTCAGCTGCCAAGTGGAGGTACAACCCTGGATGCCTCTAGAACACAGCTTCTGCATGTTGTCTCTGAGGAAACACTTCCCAGGAGATTTCACCTCAGTGATGCTGGTGTCTTCTTACTCACCGCTAATGTTTCAGCTCCAGCTAAGCATCGTCAGTTGTTCCAGAAAAGCAAAGGTTTTACTTCAGTGGTTCTGGTCGCTTGTCAATCACTCTTTACCCCAGCTGACCAGAACCACGGATCCTCAACTCAAAATAGCAAATGGCTCTGATAGAGTCTTTAAGGAACTTTCTGGAACTTCACAAGGCCAGCCTCCATTGTCTGCATGGCTCTCAACATTCTTATTTTCCAAGATCCCACAGAAAAGCTCACCAAGCTTTGAACACTTAGTGCTTAGTGGCTTTTCTAGCCCAAAGCTCCAAAGTCCCGTTGGGTGGTGGAGGTGCACGCCTTTAATCCCAGGACTCGGGAGGCAGAGGCAGGTGGATCTCTATGAGATCTCTATTGAGGCCAGCCTGGTCTACAGAGAGAGAGAGTGACAGGACAGCCTCCAAAGCTACACAGAGAAACTCTCTCAAGAAAAACATTTTCCCACTCAAATAGTGTTTAAGAGGGCTGGGGTGTGGCTCAACGGCAGAATATTTCATGTGCAAGGCCCTAGGGGTCGGGGTTATCACTGCAAAAAAGAAAAGTGATTTTTATTTTGTGTGTGCTAGCCCTATCACCTTAAATATGAGGAGCCCAAGACTACGTGCTGGGAGGGCCAGTTGTGCAACTGGGGTGCCCGTTGGCTTGTAAGTCACAGCTGCTGCTGACCCCAACCCCATGAGAAACCCTGTTGCATTGCCTCCCAGCTGGCCTGTTGCCTAGCAACCCACAAAAGTCTACTGGGATGATCTTATCTGTCCCTTTCTCCTCTGATGCTCCTGGACAGTCTCTTCCTCTTTCTTGGCTGTGGCACACACATATTTTGGGACACCTCTTTATTCTGGGACATGGAGAAAACACCACAAGGAAAGGCATGGTGCCTGGCTTCCCAGGTAACATGGCATGCACACTCAGGAGAATTAGTGACTCATGGGTAAGTCTTTACCAACTGGAAACAGGAGACAAGAGCAAGCTGCATAAGTAAATATTTCCCAGCATGCTCTAAAGCACAGTTCCTCTTTCAACCCTAGAGCAGAAGTCCCACAGCTACCGGCTCTTTTTGGCACCTTCTGCAGTGGGAACTGGTGTCAGTACTCATGGCCCAGCCATCACCATTTTTGCCTCCACTGGGCTTCCTCCATCTCACCTCCCTGTGTTTGCACCTCCACATACATCCTTAGTCTCAGTTCTTGTTGGTGCCTCTGCTTTCCCGGCTAGTGCACCGGGTGTTGTCTGTGTCCCCTGATTTCACCCTAGGCGCCAAGCGCTAATAAGATAAATGACAGACAGCTCTCACTGAAGCCTTCCTACAACCCCCATGATGTTGGCATTATTGTTATCTTCATCTTGTGATTAAAGAAACTGAGGCTCAGAAAGATAAAGACGCTAACTAGAGGTCCCACAGCAACAGAGCACCATGCTAAAACCAGTCTGGCTAGCACCCAGTGTCTCCTATGTAGGCCATGACCCACTTTTCCAATACCTAAGAACTCCATTGTATTCTGTGTGGCTGCCCCAGGGAGGGGTGCCTGCAGCGCTCAAACTTCAGCCTGAAGCCCCTTTCACAGCCAATGAAGTACTGGGAAGGGTGTGTGTGTGTGTGTGTGTGTGTGTGTGTGTGTGTGTGTATAAGAGAGAGAGAGAGAGAGAGAGAGAGAGAGAGAGAGAGAGAGAGAGAGAGAGAGAGAGAGCGCAAAAGCCTTGGGAAATATAGGGAGAGACGACAAGCCAAAGGAAAAGACTCACCAGCTCTTTCCTCAGCCATTCCAGGGTCTGCCCAAGAGTCACTGCTGGCTCTTCTGGTTTTTCCATTTCAGTGTCCTTGATAGAGTCCTTGGCAATGACTTGGTTGCAAGCCTGAGGGACCTTTGACTTAAATAGTCACCAGCTTCCTTCAGACTGTCAGCTAAGTCACCAAGGGTGGAGTTAGTGAGAGCAGGATGTGGTTCACATTGGAAAACATAGGGTTTTTTTTTTTTTTTTAAAGCTTCAGTGCTTTGAACAAAACTAGGAAGAAGGGAAGAAAGCAGGGATATGGATATCTTCATGTCTGATGGTTCCAGGATCTCAGGGAATCTGATGCCAACAGGCACACCAGGACTGTGAGACTGGATGAGGCCAGTGATGTCAACAGGCACAACATGGCCTATTAGGGATTCTTTATGCTTTCTGTGTAGAGTGGGCAGTTCACACATACCCTCTGGGTTTGATACCCCTTCTGTGGTCCCAGCCTCCCACCCCTTCCTCCCTCATCAGTGGAGTCCTGATAAAGAGATGCTGACTTTCCATGCCTCTTCCTTAACTCCTTGGATGCTCATGTACCCAGTTCTCCACCAGGGAAATCAAAGCAGAAATGTGCTCTTACACATAGGGAGATCTTCACTCTCCTAAAAACTAGGAAATGTCACTGTTGCTTCCTCTTTGCTTTTGCTGTTTGTCCCTTCCATCTGCCTGGAATGTGGTTGTGATGCCTGGAGCTACAGTTGTCATCTAGCAAACATAAGATGGCAGCCAATGAGAGGAGATGTTGAAAATCATGCTTTTACTACGTCAGAAACACCATCTGCATGTCAGCGAGACTGTAGATGCCTTTTGAACAGGACTCTGCTTCTTGCAATCAAATCCATCCCTGCCTGATTCTCCATTTATTCCTCACAGCATACTGTGAAAGGGGCATTCCTTCATCATTTCTCCCAATAAACTCTTAGCGATTGTCTGCTGTGTTCCAAGTTCTGCCCCAGGCACCAGGCAGAAGCTCCAAACCAGAGAGAGAACAGCCTTGTTTTGCTGGTTGATGTTCTGCTATTTCTTCTGTAAACCCAGCAGTTGGAAGGAAGAGGCAGGCAGATCAGAAGTTCAAGGTCATTCTTGGATACGTAGGGAATTTGAGGTCAGTTTAGGCTATTTAAGACCCTGTCTCAATAAACAAACAAAATAAAAGAGCAAATAGTTACAAGAAGCCCCTTTCTGGCCTAAGTGGTGCATTGCCACTCTGCCCACACCTTTGGGTAAGGTGAGCTACACAGCCAAGTCCAAGTTGAGAGCAAAGATGTACACACATCTACAAAGAGACCTTGGCAAAACACTGTGCTATAGAGTGGAAAAGAATAGGACTACTGGCTTGGAAGGGCCCTGAAGGAGATGACACAAAGAAACCATAAAGTGGGAGGAGCTGGAGACGGAATACAGTGGTGTGGTGGTAGTGGGAGACACAGGAGGTGACCTCAGAATGAGACGGTTACCATTTATTGATGTTCTACTCTGGGCCCTTGTAAAACATAGACAGACTTGTTTTATCCTTAAATCTGCATTGCCAGCAGACCCCAAACTGTGTGCCAAGGTCCCTCCAAGGACCACAGAAAACTCAGAGATAGTGCAGAACTGACCAAAGCTTGGGGGAGATGCAATGCCATCTGTAAGAATCTGTTCAGGTGACCATTATTAAAGGACTTGAATTTAACTGTAATAAATTGGTGCTGGGAATTTCTTTGGGTCTATCTCAGTGAGAAAGTCCTTAGTGGCCTATGGAAAGCTGAGAATGCCTAAGAACCTCTGCCTGGCGGGGCGTTGGTGGCGCATGCCTTTAATCCCAGCACTTGGGAGGCAGAGGCAGGTGGATCCCTGTGAGTTCAAGGCCAGACTGGCCTACAAAGCTGCACAGAGAAACCCTGTCTTGAAAAAAAATAAAACAAAACAAAGAACCTCTGCCTGTATGTTAGGCATTGTTATTATTTGTATTTTAAAAGTTTATTATTTTATTTTGTGTGTATGGGACGTTTTGCCTGCATGTACATCTGTGTACCTCCTGCAAGAAATACCCTTGGGGGCCATAAAATGGCTTGAGAGACTTTGGAAGTAGGATTATAGACGGTTATGAGGTACTGTGTAGGTGCTGGGAACTGAACTCACTGTCCTCTGGAAGAGCAGCCAGTGCTTTCAACCACTGAGCCATTTCTCCAGTCCCCACTATTTGCATTTTTATATATTAAATATATTAGTATATATTGTATATTATATGTATACATAATAGATTATATATTAATATATTGTAATGTATTTGTAATATATTAGAGATTTATTGGTCATTAATCACTTTCTACATGGGAAATTGAGGCTCAGAGAAGCATAGTTTTCCAAGAATCACTCCAGCAGGTGGTGACAGCTGGAATTAGAATTTTTCCTGACCAGTGCATGGTAGATTTTGGTCTATTTAAAGGGTGGAGCGCCAAGAGAGGCTCTAGCCAGCCTAGAGTGCTCTGCCCTGCATGGCGGCATGGAAAGCTAGGGTGCTTGGCAGTGAGAGTCTGGCGCCCTGCACTTGGCCTCCAAAGCTGGTGCCTAATCATCTCACAAAGTCATTTCTTGTGGTTAACTTGTTTTGGTACACTTTCATTTATTTTTAATCCCACTAAAGATTCCTGGCCCTGAGCACATTTTACTTCGTAAGCCCAGAAAGGTTTGGCACATAAACTTGAGGAGACATGGAGCCAGAATGCCTGGACTGGCAAAGAACTTAAGTTTGGAAAGAGGCAGACATTACAACCATAACATTATAACCATAAAGCCAGAATGACTGTCAGTTCATCATCTCGGACATCAGGGTGGCTTCCATGGGCTAGACCCCACAATGCATTCTGGGGATTGTGTACTGAGTAAGCAAGACTTCACACCTGACCTCAAAGGACCCGTGATGCACCCACTAAGAGGGTCTATTAACTATCAACGACTCAACGGACCTAGCCTAAAGGAAGCCAAGGGTGCCAACTCTACCACTCTGAAAACTGGGTGTGGTGGTGCAGGCCTGTAATCCTAGCACTTGAAAGGTAGAGGCAGGGGGATCAGAAGTTCAAAATTTAAAATAAGAAAGAAGCAGGGTTGGCAAGGAGCTCAGCTGACAGAGTGCTTGCCTAGCACGCATGGGGGCCCTGAGTTGGGTCTCTAGCACTGTATGCATTGGCTGTGGTGCTACTAACCTGTAACTCCAGCACCGGGGAGGTAGAGGTAACAGGACCCGGAAATCAGTGTCATCCTCTGCTACATAGTAAGTCAAAGCCAGCCTGGATACCTGAGATGTTGGCTCAAACAAAACAAACAAACAAAACCCTCACTTTATAATACAAACCTAGTATTTGTATGAACACATCTGTGTTTGAGCATAAAATGAATGTTTGAGTTTTCAAATGAAAAAAACTTTGGCTTGTGGTCAGGCACACCTGTAGCCAGCCCCTAAGTAGGCGTGGCTACAGCTTCCCCTACAATGGAGTGCTGATTGCCCAACTAAATGAAGCACTATGGCGAAACTGGTTGGCGGTGCTCCTCAGGTGGGAATTCATGCCTGGTACTATAAACAGACACAACCCATGCCTGGAGAGGCCATAGGCCACCAAGGGTGGGTGGGAACTACTGTTGCTGTTTTGCTAAATGTCTAATATTTGTGTTTACATATACAAATCTGTGCTGCTCCCGGCCTTGGTCAAAGAAGAGGCATCCTTATTGGAACTGCTGAGAACAAGCAACTGTGAGTGCTCAGCTATAGATGGGACATCTGTATTGACCATCTCCCCAAGGCTCGGGGGACAGAACTAAGGAGGTTGTGGAAAGAATGGACGAGCTGGAGGATGGGGAGAACAGCTGTGACTGCTGTCCTCTGGGTATATCATGGTTGTCGCACACATGAACTCAGCAGCTCTGGTTACCCACACAAGACCTACCTGCACAGGATCAAGCCAGTTAAAAATCCCAGCATGTATGTGGGAGGGGCTATTGAAGTCCCACCCCTAGCTGAGGAGCTGTTGGCAGTTGATGGCCTGGCGGGGTGGGGAGGGGAGGTGGGGGAATGAGGAGTTGTTGTCACTTTTTTTGATGAGGTGACCACTGATAGGTTTCTCATGACCTGGTAGGTGGATGACCCCACACACGCACGTGTAGACAGTACTAGCTGGGCTTGGTAGGTCAAGAAGGACATGGAGCTGGGAGGGAGATGTGAAGATATCTTGAGAGAGGCTAAAAAGGTGTTTAGGGTAGATATGACCAGCATACAATGTATATATGTATGAAAATTTCAAAGAAGTAAATAAAAATGTTATTTTAAATGCATACATATGTAATTCTTTAATATACTTTCTTCTCTTTTCTCATGAGAAAAACTACATCTCCCAGGCTCCCTTTCAGGTGTGTGCATGTGTCATATAATTAAATACTGGCCAGTGAAATTTGAATGGCAGTTATATGTTCAATTTCTGGTTTATACTCATAAAAGATGGAGAGGAGCTCCTCCCTGACCCCAGTGCTCCATTCTGCTGACTCCCATGTGCTGATGAGGCTGGAGTGGAAGCGACCATCTGGGCCTAGAAGATAGATGGAGACCAGGCCTACCTTATAGGTGGAAGCCATCATGTCAGCTTGGACTGCCAATAGGCTTTTGCAGGAGAAATATGATGTTTTTTGAAGACATGATTGTTTGACTATCTTAAGTACAGGAGTCCAGACAATGTCCCAACGTCATGCCAGACGGCTAGAGCAGAAGCCAAGTTCCTTGGTTTCCCCAATTCAAGTCCTTCCCATAACTCCTTTACCTATGATTCAATGGTTTATTCTCTCCCATATGTTTGCATGTTCATGATCAAATCTGCTCCTTACAATAGTGACATCCATAGTAGAAAGAGGACTTCTGTGACTGTCACTAAGTAGACAGGAAAAGCCAAGATGCAACAGTAGCAGATGAGGAGCTATAGAGATGGTAAGGTGCTTGCTGTGTAGGTGTGAGGACCAGAGTTCAAGTTCCGGGGATCATAAAGTCCAGGATGGTGCATACACCTCTAACTCCAGCACCAGAGATGTGGAGACAGGTGGATTCCTTGAGTTCACTAGCCACAAGCCTAGCCTAACTGGCAAGCCCCAGGACCCAGAGGGGCTTTGTCTCAAAAACCAAGGTGGATTGTGTTGGGAGCCAAAGATCTCAGGGCTTGGCATGAGATCCTAGGCCATGCTTGGCCGGCCACATAGTTATTCTTTACATAGCAGCTCCTTAGAACCTCAGCTCAAGAAAAGAAACAACTTGACCCAGTCTTGCACCCACAGGCTCAGTCACCTAGGCAACCCTTTCTGGACCTCTTACTCATGAACTCTTTACAATAACAAACAGCCTCTTTGTGGCTTCCTAATATCCTGCCTACACTAAAACCTGGTGCACAAACAACCCATTCTACCCCTCCCCATATCCTGCTCTACTGACTATATAAGCTAGCCTGAGAAAAATAAAGTTGGCCACTTGATCAGAATCCTGCCTTGTGGTCATTCTTTCTGCGTCTCTTGTCCCCATTCCCTATCCCTGACTCTCTTGGCCCAGGTTGATGTCCTGCGGGTTGGGACAGGATTGCTTGTTAAAATACCTAAGCTGACCTCTAACCTCCACAGGGCATAGTCACATATTCTCTCCCATGAACACTGTGGTTATTTGAATGGTTCCCACACACTCATGTGTTTGGAGCTGTTTGGGAAGGGTTAAGAGATGTGTGCCACTGGGGGCTAGTTTTGAGGTTTTGAAAGCCCACACCATCTCCAGTTAGCTGTGTCTGCTCTGTGTCTTATGGTTGTGTCTCAAGATGTGAGTACTCAGATACTACTCCAGTACCATGCAGGCCTGACTGCTGCAATGCTCCTTACCATTATGGCCATGGACGCTCAGACATTGCTCCAGTACCATGCAGGCCTGACTGCTGCAATGCTCCCTACCATGATGGCCATGGAATCCAACCCTCTGAAACTGTAAGCCCCAAATAAACTCTTTCTTCTATAAGTTACCTTGATCAGCAATAGAAAAGTAACTAGCACACACACAGACACACACACAATCACATACACAGTACAGAAGCAGGTAATCTGCCCTAAGACATGAAGTCAGAGCCATTACGATTTCTTTCTCAGATGGGCATATGGCCTCAATGGTGTCATTTAGTAGTTCTCCTGTGTCCAGCTACACTAGTCTAGGGCTATTGTATTCCCCCTATTTTGAGAGACTTATCTGTTCTGTTGACCATTTTGTAAAATCAAAATGAGCTAGAGGTCTGAAAAAGGTCTGCTTTCATACTGTGACTGTCCTCCAGCCCACTCTACTTCCTATCAGGAGGGGGAGGGACCCATCATCCCTGTGGTTCCTCAATCTCCTTCGATCAGGCTTTTCATTTGGCACAGACAAGCAAGACCAAAAAAATTTAATAATCTTCCTTTTGTCTGTGTCCTGTGTCTGTTCTTCATGGGTCCTGAAAACATATGCTTTGTGCCTGTGTCCTGGGCAAACATCACCATTCAACATTCACCTTCTCCATGTGTTTTTGCTGCAAGTGTATCTGACACCACTTCAGGGCCATGTGTGGCTTGTGTATGTCATGCTCTGAGTGCTGAGAGAGACCCTTCCTTATGGCCATGGATGCAGGAGGAGAAATGCCTTAGTTTCCTTGGGCTCTGGGGTGAGACGATTCTTACTCAAAGGAATGAGCCTCGGCTGCACATAGCGGTTACCTTTACACTGAGGTGCCCGTAGGGTTTCGGATGTCCCCACTCCTCTGCTGCGCTGCCTGGGACAACCTTCCAAATAAGCACTTGAAGAGTCGCAACCTCCAACATGCCTGCAGAGGTTTGAATAACGGCATCCTCTCCAAAAGGCACCTTGAAACCTAATCTCCTGAACAACAGTCTTAAGAGGTGAGGCCTTTCAGAAGGTAATTAGCATGTTTAAGAAAGATAGGAGGCCCAAGCACACCCTTGTGCACAGTTTCTGTCCCACCCAGTCCCACAGCTGTGTAGTCCCAAATAAACACAAAGAGACTTATATTAATTATGTTCTGTTTGGCCAGTGGCTCAGGCTACTTACTGTCTAGCTCTCTTAATTAACCCATTTCTATTAATATATGTATCTCCACGTGGTCTTGGCTTACTGGAGAATGCCTGAGTGTCCTACCTTCCCAGTGGGACATGGCATCTCTCCTACTCCACTTATTATCTTTCTCTCTCCCTGTTCAGATTTCCCAGCTGACTAAATCCTGCCTGTCCATTGGCAGAAACAGCTTTGTTCATCAACCAATAAGAGAAACATATTCACAACATACAGAAGGACCTCCCCCATCACACCTTGTTCTGCCTTCCAATGTGTGAGGACACAGCAATAAAGCAGCACTCGGGAAGCTCAGAGAAGCCCTCACCAGAAAGGGAAGTAGTCTTGAATTTAGATGTTTCAACCTCCAGAACGCTACAAAATACATTTCTGAGGCCAGATTGATGACATAACTATTAAGAGAATTTGCTGCTCTTATAGAGGACCCAAGCTGGATTCCTACCACCTACTTCAGGTGGCTCACAATAGCCTATAACTCCAGTTCGTCCTGCCTTCCCAGACACACACACACACACACACACACACACACACACACACACACACACACACACACGCACACTGTAAAATGAAAGAAATCATTCTGTTTTGTTGTAGAACACAAATGGACTTAGACAATGTCCTACCCACACATGTGCTATACACATGTCCTCTGAACCTCTTTCTGAACACACTGCTGTACATGAGTATCCTGCATATGGAAGAGTGTCCTAGCCTGTCCACTATTCACATATATGCTCTGTGTGTGTGGGCTACACACTCTGCTCTTATGAGTGCTGGAATTCTGGTGAGAAAGCAGTAACAAGCATGGTCTTGGTTGGCTTCAGCAGGCCTGATTGATCTAAATCCAAGTGAGTGGCTCCAAGTCTGGTTAATTTGATGTCTTGGGCAGTGCCGGCCTATGCATGACAGATGACAAGGTCTTTATTTGAGGAACTGCTGGATAGAAGCACTTGCTCTCACAGAGGCACAAGACATGGGTCTCAGTTTCGCTTAGGGCCTTGAGTATAGCCTCTGATCCCTATCCTCCATCCCCTATGCCATACCCCATGGCTGTGACATCAGGGTTTGCTCCATCAGAGCATTAGTGTCCCAGGAAAAGCAGAAACCAGGCTGGTGTTGGAATGGGGATAAAGTAGGTGATCAAATCCAGTCACTAACACTCAGCTAGATTCTGAGGTGTGAACCAACTAGGGTTGGGATAGCATGCAGGTCACCCTCTCTGGTCAGCCTTGGGCTCCAAATCAACCTGAAAGTCTGACGCCCTTTAGTCTGACTGAACTTTTACCACTTCAGCATGTCCATAGGAGTCTCTCTTCTCTTCAGCATACGACATCCTCATACATAAGAACGGAGAAAGCATCAACAACTTCTCTAGAGTTTTCTGAATGCTTTGAAAATTAGCATGGAGTTTGGTGTTGTAGTTAGAGCTCAGAGCAAAAGGCCTGGGTTTTATTTGGAGGCAGGGGGCTCTTGATTTTATTTTTGAGGGATTTTAAAAATTTTTTTCCATTTTTTAAAATTTGAATTAGAAACAAGGTTGTTTTACATGTCAATCCCAGTTCCCTCTCCCTCCCTACCTCCCCTACCCCATGTTATGACAAATCTTTCCACCACCGACTTGAGTTCTGCCCACCACATGGATGGACAAAATAATAAGCAGAGACTTATATTAGGTACAAATGCTGCTTTGCCAATTGTTAGTGATCAACCAGCAGTGAATAGGGCATAGGTTTTCTTTATTCAGATACACCAGCCAAGCACAAGCCAAAGCAAGGAGGAGGGAGCTGGGACCAGGGCCAGCAGAAGGAGAGAAGAGAGCATCCATGTGTCCGTGGTCCTCTTAAGAAGCCTATCCTGTGTCACCTTAGACTTCCCCTCACCCGGTGCCCTCACAGGCAGGCGAGTTCTGGCACACCTGTCTGGGTTACCTGGGGCGGGGCTAGAGTGTCTCCCTACAAGCCAATGACTAGGATTTCTCAACCGTTAGCTCAGTCTTTATATATATATAATATATATAAATATATATTATATATATATAGACCAATAGTAGCAATATGTTATGCATCAATAGAAGCAACAGCTCTTCCAGGTTCTGCAGTCATTTGAACAAAATTGTAGAGACATCCAGCACACTCCATTTTAACAAAAAGTAAAAAACAAAATCCCAGAAAACAGCACAGTTCTTTTACTCTTGTGGTACCTGGCACCATTTTTTTTTTTAAATTAGCTTCTCAATCATCATCTGGAAGGAAACCATTCTGAGCAACATCATTAAAAACAGCTCTGATAAAGCACGGTCACTACTTTGTATCATAAAGCAAGTCCACATATGAGTGAGTACATATCACGTTTGACTTTTTGTGATTGGGTTACCTCGCTCAGAATGGTTTCTTCGAGTTCCATCCATTTTCCTGCAAATTTCAAGATTCCATTGTTTTTGAGGGATTTTTATGCTTCTGGTTATATTGGGTCTTATTATGTAGCCCAGTCTGACTGCAAACCCACAGCAGCCCTCTGCCTCCTGAGCCTTCATTATTAGTTCAGCTTTGAAGTCTGGTTTTGAGGCCAGATTTGAGATCTTGGACACCTTTATGAACAATTGTGTGCTTCTACTTCTTTGAAATGGGGTTCATAATAGCATAACAGCATCTGTGTGACAAGATGGTCCCAGGGACAAAGTGAGCTGATTGTCGCATTCATCGCTGTACTGTAGTGATCTTGCTTCATCTGTGTGCTGTGGGGGCACATGTGTGTGTACATGCACATGTGTACAATCCTTTGTGCCCCAGCACTTGTGAGGAAGTCAGAACACAACTTTGGGTGTTGGCTATCACCTTCTAGCTTTTTAATTGTAAACCATTGTGTAGGCCAGGCTGGTTGGTCAGTGGAGATGATCCTCTGCCCCTATCTAATCCCATCAAGAGCCTTTGGGGTCCAGCCCCAAGGCTCTTCAGGGTTCAGATTGGATGCCACAGTAAGCAAAGGGACTTTTTCCTTAGGGTATCTGAGAGGGGACAAACAAACTTTTGCACTCTATGCTTTTCTAAATCAATCTCTTTATTGTTTTGTTTCTACTCTAATTATCCTGCCCTACTTCTGGTTCCTTATAGCTTCTTCTTTCCTTCTAGCCTCCAAACTTCCTCTCTCCAGGAGGCTTGGAGTGACAATAAAAGATTTCAAGAGTTACCGCTCATTGGCCAAAAGCACACTCCTAGGGTAAGCGAATAAGGAGCTGAGACCTTTACCATGACAGCTCAGGTTGTCAAGGTTTCAGGAGTAAGATTGTGACCAGAGCGGGTGGGAGCACTGTGCTCAGTGACAAACTTTGAGACATAGGTCTATTGTTAGCAGACTTGGCAAGTGAAGAATTGGCATGCTTTTCTTGGGGTGCTTTGTGTAACAACCTGGTTAGACATCTTTGGCTCTGACCTTGTGCATAGCTGTAAAGTTTTAAACTTATGGTCTATTTACAAAAAGCCTTTAGTCTAGTTTGAACTTGTTCCTAGGTAAAAATGAGCTAATTGTGTGCAGTTAGTCTGAGTAAAATGAACAAACCAGGCTTTTAAGTGCCTACAGTCCACGTGGGACAAATAGATGTAGTAATAAAACATGTCCTAGTATTTTTCTGTATATCAAAATTATACAGTTAAATGAAAAGTAATCTTCCTGATCATCCACAGATATATGTGGCCATAACTGAGATGTAATCATGAGATTACCTATACACATCACATGAGATTACACACTACAATGAAGGTATTGGGGAGACACCAACTACTGCTTTAGCAAAGGTGAGCAGCAGTTTCCAGAGCTGATGGTCCTGCAGGCCTCGCCTGGACAGGACTAACCCCCACCAGAGAGTCACTCCTGTGGTCGGTTGGCATCTGAATCATCAATTGCCATATGCTGTATATTTCCACAGCTTCCAACACAATCAGACCCAGTTCCTCACATTTTCAAGGCAGGCGCTTTACTCCTGCGTCATCTCCCAGACCACCTCTGAGACTTTTAAGTGTGCTTCTTCTTTCAGGAATTTTTTTTCTTGCTCTGTTCAGGTCACTGGGTGATTGCTGTTTATATCACCCACTGGACTCCACACTGCAGATTTGGTTTCTCACCTGGAACATTTGGGTGTTGGATCGGATCTGCATTTCTCAAACTTTAGCCCTTCCTATGCCTCTTTCTCAAATTTCCACCCATTTTTAGTTTGACTTACTTACATTGTCTTGAAATTGACTCTATTAGAAAAGAACAGTTCTTCTGAGTGACAGAAAAAAAAATCTCAAGTAATAGTAAAAGTCCTTTTGCTCATTCCTAGAAAAGGGAACATTACTCCAGGCAATTGTTTCCTTCTGGTCATCTGGGATCAAGGTACCTTTAGTTTTGTTGTCCTACCAAATTTCTCTAGATGGCTGCTTAATTAAATGTTGTGGAATGTTTGTACACTGTGTGAAAATATATTACTATGATTGGTTTAATAAGGAGCTGAACAGACAATATCTAAGCAGGAGGTATTAACAGGACTTCTGGGCAGAGAAAAAGGAAGTAGGGATGAATCTAGGTGTGAGTCAGATTCAGGATTTCAATGGGCAACTGCTTTTAGTTCTGAAAAGGCAGATTCTGTAATTACACATTTATTAGAAGTCATGGCCATTATGGGGATACCTGTACAAATTAAGACAGACAACTTTATGTCTGTCTTATGTCCAGTTTATTTCTCTAGTAAAATGAAACAGTTGTTTTGTGTATTACAACATAAAACATATTACAAGTATACCACGCAATCCTACAGGGCACGCAGTTATAGAAAAATCTAATAGCACTTTAAAAGATATGCTCAATAAAAAGAAAGACCCAGAGATAGATTGCATAATGCTTTATTAGCTTTAAGTTTTTAAATGCTAATAAGAAAGGAATGACAGCTTTGGAGAGACATTGGATAGTAAAAAAAAAAAAACCTGCTGAATTATATATACTTTAAAGATATGTTGATGTCAGAATGGAAAACCAGGGTATGTGTTACATTGGGGAAAAGGTTTGCTTTTGTTTCCATAGAAGAAGAAAAGCTAAGGATAACATCAAATTTGATAAAGATTAAATTCAAACAGGAGAGCCCTCTTGATTAGAAGAGGTGATAGTTCATCAAACAGGGTGGCCATTCAAACTAACTCTTTTAAGACTGACAAATGCCTTTCATTTGATTAGATATAACCTGCCAAAAAAGGAAACTTCCCAAAGTGAGGGTTGGGACAGGGTTTTGTTTTTGTCTTTCCAGGAGAACATAGGCATCCAACTAAGGAATCTAAAGACCACTGGATAAATCTGAAGAAAAAGAACAAATCATCCAGAAAAAAAAAGTCTCAAGAAAATGAATAATTTGGCCTAATGGTGGAACACATTTCCAACAGGATAAAATTTCATTGATCTTTCCAAATGCTTGTTTCTGCTGTTCTCTACAGACTTATAAGGCAAATGGTCTTTTTGTAGTCCCAGTTCAATCAAAAATTAAAGCTGGCTTTGGAGTTGCAGTGTGACTCTCTCCTTCTCTAAACTCGAGCTTACTTGCTAAGGGAAAATCCAAAATATTTCTCTCATGTCAGAAGAGCCACCTAGTGTGGGACAGAAGAAAAACCAAAATTAAGGGACTGTTCTATTGCCACTAATCTCATAATCCTTTGATTTTATTTTGCTCTTTAAAACTTTGTTTGTTTGTTTTTTTTTTTTTTTTTTTTTTTTTTTTTTTTTTTTTTTTTGGTTTTTTCGGGACAGGGTTTCTCTGTATTGTTTTGGAGCCTGTCCTGAAACTCGCTCTGTAGACCAGGCTGGCCTTGAACTCACATAGATCCACCTGCTTCTGCCTCCCGAGTGCTGGGATTAAAGGTGTGCGCCACTAACAGCCAGCCTTCTTTAAAACTTTTTAAGGTATAAATATTATCTAGAAATTTATAAGATTAATATCTATCTATCTATATATTTAAACGTTCTGTTGTGATATTAGTGGTCATATAGAGTACTAACTAATCCTAAAAATGACTTCATCTAACTTCCTGTACATAATTTCAGTCTTGAGTATGAATTAGGTAACTAGGAATTAAGCTTTTGTGCTTTGGACGTACTTAATAAATTGTGGTCCTTTAAGCTCTCCATAATCTGATGCATATGTCATTTAAAATGTTTAAGTTTTCTGTAGTGAACTGTGACCATTCCTAACAGCAACCTTTGAGGTCTCCAAAAGGATGATGGGGCCCCACAACAATGATTCTACCTGCATTGTGGTAATGCCACTAAGCTGACAAACACCACCCCAAGATCAGATTTGGACTACAAACTGCTCAGGACAATTTCAAGGTGGATAGCTGAGATGGCCCAGGCTCATGCACTACTCCAGTCAGGACTTCAGATAAGCCCCACACTTTCCCATTAAACAGATACTGGCAATAAATGATATAGTTAACTCTCCCAGGACTTGACCATTATCTCAATTTTCTCAAGGTTTCCTAGAGATGCTGTTGCTCCATCCCCCAGACAATAGGAAGCAGTCTAGAGAATATGACACCCACATTTCCAAGATGTGGGGTGGGTAGGTTATGGATATTTGTCATCATGTAGGGGGTTGGTTGCAAGTTGTTATTGGTAATAGTCAGGAAAAAAGCTCAACAAAGGAAATTAGACTCAGGGATCTCATTTTGAAAAGAAAAAGAGGGATATAGAAATGATAGAATAAAAGGGTATATTATTGAATTTACTTTTAAACTAAAAAAGTAACTACTAGTCTTAAATATTTTATATTGGTATGAAGTTTTGTATATTGATACAAATTTAAGATAATTTTTTTAGAACACACCGTGCATACATTTCTACTCTTATTTAAGGTACTGTACCTATGCAGTTCATTTAACAATGTAATGTAAATTTCTAGTCCTTGAAAGTTATTATTACAAATTGTTTAGGATAATAAAGAAATGCAGGTTAATAGTTAATCTCCTGTAACAATCAAACTTGTAGTCAGGTATGTTTTCAAGATCAAACAGATGTATTTTAGATAGACAGGTAGTCTTCAAACACTTCAGAGATCTACAGAATATGAAATTCAAGATGTTTTAATAGCGTTAGGCTTTTTATGACAATGAGACACATTTTCTCCTTGAAGCACCAATTTACTTGAGAGAAGACGATGGGCATCAAAGAACCTTCATATGGAGTTTGCTTTCTTTGTGGCAAAATATAGCCACTGAGCAAGAAACTGCCCTTGCCTTGACTACTGACAATATGCTGCCCAAATTGGACAAGCAGGATACAAAAGAAAATGACTGCCAAACTTGGCCAAGACAAGGCTGGGCAGTCCTTCAAAATTCCTGTTTCACAGAAAAGTCTGTCAGATATTCTAGGCCTGTAGGCCAAAGGTGAATGCCCCAATTTTAGAGAAGAACCTTGGGTGACAGTCCAGACAGCCAGCTGTTTCTGTTATTTCTATAGTTTTAGAAGTTGTTTGCTCTGCACTTCCTGTTCACTCAGGAAATATTATATCCTTCTTGGGTCTCTGATGGAGTTGAAGACTGGATAGTTACAATTACAGTTTTCCCTATTACAAACTTTAGAAAAAAACTCCCAAAAGAGGTATGAGGTATATAAGGTTAAGAGACACAAAAGCTTAAATTGTTTATTTAAGAAAATGTTTTGAGGGGCTGGAGAGATGCCTCAGAGGTTAAGAGCACTGACTGCTCTTCCAGAGGTCCTGAGTTCAATTCCCAGCAACCACATGGTGGCTCACAACCATCCATTATGAGATCTGGTGCCCTCTTCTGGTGTGCAGATATACATGGAAGCAGAATGTTGTATATATAATAAATAAATAAAATCTTTAAAAAAAAAGAAAATGTTTTGAGGTCTAAAAAATGTAGTTTGGGGTTGATAATACAAGTTAAGATAGAAAGTAAATTAGGTACAAAACTTTTAAGTCACCAAGATAGGATAGATAATGGAATATTTTATCTGAATTTGCCAAATACAGGTAGACTGGACATTGTAAATGTCATTCTTACCTGATAATTGTTATTATTGTATATAGTATTACTATGTTAAGTTAAAACCTTTTCTTTTTATTTAGATAAAAGGGGAACATGTTGTGGGATGTTTGTACTCTATGTGAAGATATATTACTCTGATTGGTTTAATAAAAGCTAAACAACCAATGGGTAGGCAGGAGGTATGGGCAGAACTTCCTGGCAGAGATAAAGAAAGCAGGTGATAAATCTAGGCACTGCCAGACAATGAGACATGGAGGGAACTGGACATACAAAGTGAAAGAAAGGTAAAAAGTCATGAGGCAAAATGTACATTAACATAAATGGGTTAATTTAAGTTATAAGAGCTAGTGGGACAAGTCTAAGCCAAGGCCAAGCTTTCATAACTAGTAAGTCTCCACGTCATGTCTGTCTGTGTGACATGATAGATATATGTGAATAGATATAGTGTGGATGATGGGAAAGGTTACTCCAGTGGCATCCAGAGAACCATGTTCACACCTATATGTAGAGTCCTCTTCTTGACTCTGAGCTGTGGTAAACAACAGAATGCAGTAGACCTAATGCCAGAACAGTTTCAGGCCTCAACTCTAAAATTTCCCAAAGCATCTTATTTTGCACTCTTGGGAAAGCTAAGTGCTGGATAAGATTCCTGACTACCCCAAGACCATCATCAGATAAGGAAGCCAAAGCTGGCCACATTGAGGGACTGTGTGGAAGAGAATGGAAACCCCTGGATAACAGTGAGAACCAAACCACTGATACATAGTGAAGTCTGACTGTTCAAGCAGGCTCCCAGATCTCTGTGCCACCTGGCTGACACCATGCAGAAGATAATGGAGCTGTGCCATGCCATATAACCATGAGCTAGTGGATTCTGAGGTAGTTTTTAATGCAGCAAGAGAAAACCAGCCACCTATGCATTCTCATATATCACATTTCCATTCTGGTCCTTCAAGTGGTGTTCTAAAGTTCTCCAGAAGGTCCTCATTCTGTTTTGCCAGTCACATCACACATAACCATAGCTATTTTATTGAGAATGGGCCGTATGTCCACATGTCCACGAAGACTGCCCATGTGGCCTGTCTTCTTGATCTTGTCACTTTTACATGGAAGTAGTGAAAGTTTTTCACAATGTAAATCTGACCACATCATTCCCAGGTTCACCCCCTGCTGTAATGTCCAGGAGGGGTACTGTGAAATTCAATAGGGTCAACAGGTACCCAGACACTACGGATGTTGCTAGGCCACGCTTGGCATCAGCCTGCCCAGGAGGATATTGAACAGGGATCGCTGTGCCTTCCTGTGAGTAGAAATCCTTGCTATGTCTGGCAGAGCAACACTTCTTGGGTGCCATACACAATTCCCAAGGTTCGGTGCAAGCCCACTCTTGGTTTAATGGCTTCATGTGCCTTAAGGCCGGTCTCAGGTATATAACTTCCCATGTTCAGGAAGCCCAAAGTATAATTTCCCATTAGGTAGTTATAGTTTTTACCATCTGTTAAAATAATTAATTAGCTAACTCACTTATTAGAATAGGCTTTTCTATCCTGCTGCTGAAGGCTCCCAAGTGCTGGGATTATATCTGTGTGCTACCACACCTAGTAACAACTTTAACTTTTTTAGATTTATAAAAGGGGAGGTAGATAGTACAGAATTCTCATGCATCTCACCCCAAGTGTCATTAAACTAGGGTGTGGGTGTGTTTGTGTTTCAGTTTAAGAACCAGTATGAGATGTTGGCATTATCAAGTCCATACTTCCTTCCAACCTCACAGTTCTGATGATAACCCTCCCCTGCTCCATGACGCGTGCATACTACCCAAAAGTAGTTTCCATTCTCTTCCACACAGTCCCTCAATGTGGCCAGCTTTGGCTTCCTTATTGATTGTGGTCTTGGGGTAGTCTGGGCTGTGGAAGTTTCTCAGATTGCCCTTGTTTGAGGCAACTTCCACAGTTTTGAGGGGAATTGTTCAAGTATTTTGTAGTCTGTCCCTTAGTTAGGGGTTGGAATTCATGTGATCTCATGATTAGATTGAGGTTGTGAGTTTCGAGGCCACAGAGGTAAAAAGACAATTAAATAGCTAATTGTTAGGGGGATGTTTTTTAGTATCCGTGTGTATGAGTGTTTTGTCTGCATGTATGTATGTGTACTGTGTACACGCAGTGCTTGGTGACTGAGGAGAACAGAAGGGAGACTTCTGATCCCTCTGGAATTGGAATTATGATCAGTTGTGAGCCACTGTGTGGGTGTTGGAAACCCAACCTGGGTCCTCCTCTAGAGCAGAAAGTGTTCTTAAGCATTAACCATTACTACAGCCCACCCCCTTTTCAAGAAACAGGGTCTAGCAAAATATCTCAGGCAAGCCTTAAACTCACAACAATCCTCCAGACTCAGCTCCCTAGTACTAGGACTACAGGTGTGCACCACTATGTCCAGCTAAGGTATCTTTTGCTTTGCCTCATAACAAGGTGCACACTAGTGCTGTAAACTGACCACTAGCATGTAAAGAAGACTTTTCTGTCTTGTAAGCCCACTCCTTGATAACCACAAAGAAGCTTAATATTAATTATAAATGCTTGGCCAATAGCTCAGGCTTGTTACTAGCTAACTCTTACATTTTAAATTAACCCATTTATATTAATCTATATTCTGCCATGTGGTATTACTTCTCTTTCATCTTGAACCTCCTATTCCATCTCCATGTCTGGCTGATGACTCCTCTGACTCTGCCCTTCTTCTTCCCAGGGTCCTTAGTCTGGTTTTTCCCACCTAACCTTATCCTGTCTAGCTTTCGGCCAGTCAGCTTCTTTATTAAGCCAATCATAGCGACATATATTCACACAGTGTAAACAAATATTCCACCAGTATGGACCTGGATCATCTGGTAAGTGCATTGGGTTTCTCAGGTACTTAGTTAACCCCCATCTCCATACACACTCTTGGAAAGGCTATTACCAGGTGCAGTTAACACCCCAGGATGGGCGTTATGTTCCATGCTTTGAGGACCATGGGGGCAGAGCTGAAATACCGGGTGGTGGTTTATATTTTCATTGATTCATTGAGCTATTTATATCAGGATGGAGTTAGGAATATGTATATCATGTTTTCAGTTGCAACCCAGCATTACTATTTTACTTTGTTACTTAATTGTTTCCCCCCCACCCCAGCATTGGCTGGGAACATTTTAAGTTGACCTGTGTCTTTTGGTATGATCAAACCAGTGTGTGTGACACACACACACACACACACACACACACACACACACACACACGCACACGCGCACGCACACACACGCACACACACACAGTTTTTTTTTTTCTTTTCTTTTTTGTGACAAAGTTTCCCAGTGTAGCCTGGCTATCTTGGCACTTGCTCTGTAGATGAGGCTGGCGTCAGGCTGGCCTCAAACTCAGAGATCCACCTACTTCTCTGAATGCTGGGATTATAGGTATGCACCATCACACCTGGCCAGTATTCAGTATTTCTTTCTCTTTAATTAAACATTTTAAAATGATTTATTTATCTTCCTTTATGTGTGTGGATGTTTTACTGGCATGTATATCCATGTGCCATGTGCCTACGGAAGCCAGAAGAGGGTACTGGATCACGGCGAACTAGAGTCATAGGTGGGTACTGGGAATGAAAACTGGGTCCTCTGGAAGAACAACCAGTGCTCTTAACTGCTGAGCCATATCTCCAGCTTTATGCATAGTATTTCTTTTTCTGATTCATCTTGTATATTTTCTGCCTCATTGATCCAAGGAGCCCTGGTTCCTTTTATTGAAGAATGGTATTAGTGCTTGCTGCCAAACTGGATAACATGAACTTGATTCCAGGTGGAAGAAGAGAACTGACTCCTGTAACCACACACACACACACACACACACACACACACACACACACACACACACACACACACACACGGGGAGAGAGAGAGAGAGAGAGAGAGAACCAAGATCTCTACACTGGTGTGCTCTTTGCTATGGAGTACAATGACCTCGTGTGGGAATCTATGTATATGTGTATTTCTGTAAATACGTTTAAATAGATCTCACCATTTTATTTGTAAAAACAGCACTGGGCACTGACCACTTGCAAAGAGAGTGTAGATATGTCACATCAGTCCATGTGTCTTCACATGAGCAGATACAAGCCTTTTCTATAGGCCTTCGAACCTTTCAGAGACTGAACTGGAGCTGAAGCCTGGGTCTGAGCTGGAGCTGCAGCCTCGACCTTCTTTTGATTTGGGCTATGGTTGACATGGCCTGTAGCCCTTGGCCATGTAGCCTGGAATCTGCTTCCTACACTTGGAGTGAGTGATGAAAACAAGGCAGCTGAGTTTGGAGTTGGGGCTTTGGCATCTTGGACATAACTGTCGTAGGCTTCATAAGATGGTGTCTGCATGTGAACTCATTGCCTTGCATCTTCTCCAGACCTTTCTTGTGCTTCTTGGCAAAGCACATGTTCCCCGGGAACTTGGGATTGACCCCTGTAACAGATTTGTATCTTTGTGACTGGGGTTTCTTGATGCCATTTCTGCGCCATTTTTGGAATTGGTTGTATGTGATGTGGTTCTTGGTTGTTTGCCATGTCTGCATGGTAACCTGGGGCTCCAGAAGTGCATACATATTTGTATGTGTAATCACTCACATATATATTAAGCTGAACATGAGTTCATATTGATGTCTCCAATTCTCATCCATTCTAGCTTCCTCCCCAGGAGTCATATTTATCTAAGCAGTATTGCTCAGTAATTTCTCTGCTTCCCCAAACAACAACACAACAAACAAACAAAAAACAAAAAAAGTAAAAAAAAAAAAGTAAAAACAAAACAAAACACAAACGAAAAAGTCTGAACTTGACAAGTAACCAAAAGTCAAATTCATATGTAAAAGGAAAAGGGGGAGGGGTGGCTAACTTTCTGCCCAGTCTCTTCCATGAGGCTCCCCACTGTTCTGAGAACAAAGAACAAACTTCTTGGCCTTCAAGGATTTGCAGAGAGCTGGCTCCAGTCCAGCATAGCCCTATCCCCTACCAGTTACCTACCTGGGTCTTCTGCTGTGACCCTACCCACTCATCTCCATGCTCGTAGCCCTCTCTTTCACCCCAAGGCATCTGCCCATACTAGTCCTCTGCCCAATTTCTCTACCTTGTTCTTCTTTGTACAGCCTGCCCAGCTTGTATACAACCACCCCATCCCTAGACTGGGCCAGCACCCTGTCTGAGACTCGCACAGCCCACTGTACCTGTATGGCAGCCTTACTTACTTCAGCTGCAGCATTACCTATGGGTAACCCTTTCTCCTGGAATGTCACAGGGATTTCTTGAAGATAGAGATGGGCTCTACCTACTTGCTAGTGTACAACAGGAGCTCCAAAAATACTCTTGCACATCTCAGTTCTTTATCCAAAGAGTATTTATTAAGAACCCCAGGGGCTGGCTCCTTTTTAAGTCTCTGGGGATACACCAAGGAGAGAAACAGCCAAAGCATCTACTATTGCTTTTGTTTGTTTGGGTTTTTTGGAGACAGGGTTCCTCTGTGTAGCCCTGGTTGGTCTGGAACTTGCTCTGTAGACCAGGATGGCCTCAATCTCAGAGCTCCACTTGCCTCTGCCTCCTGAGTACTGGAGTGTGTCACCTCTACTCTTTGCAGATGATGACCTGGGCAGGTGTCTCTGAGAAAGTGACATGTGGGCAAATACTTGAGCAAAGTGAAGGAACACAGTGACCTCTGGGGATGTGCTGTGAGGCAGGACTTGCACAGGGCAGGGGAGGAACTATGGCCATTCTAATGGTTGAGATTTCATGGCATCCCGTAAATCCTGAGTCTGTTCACTGGAGGGAAAAACTCGAGCTTCAAGAGGGAAATTGGCACAATGTCATATTCCTGTGAGGGGTGGAGATGGGACTACACAGGATTTGGTGCTTCTCCACAGCTTCCCCGTGGAGATCCTAACAGGCCAGGCCTCTGGAAGGATAGGGAAAAACAGACCTGTTCAGTTCCCGTGGCTCAGCACAAGGCCTGGCCCACAAGACTTCCAAGACAACCTTTGTGTTCCTGGTGAGTGAGGACTAAATGCCTTTGGAGGAGGATCCATGAACCTTTGCCAGTGAGAGAACTAAGGAGCCAGGGCAGGGCTTTCTCACCTCTATCTTCTGGATGGCCTCTGATCACACTGGTGGAATCCCGAGTCTATAGCCATGAGTCCTCTGGACAAAGGTGGACACTGATGTTCAGGGAGAGAAGACCTACGTGAGCTAGCCATCAAGTCTTCCCAGAGACCATAACCTTACCTTCCTTACCAGTCCTCTCTCTGGGCTCCAAGAGGAAGAAGTTCCCCTTAAAACAGAAACCTGTGTGCTCAGAGCTGCGATCCAGGTCAAGGGAGTGCCATGCTGGAGGAACTCCTCCGGGTGAGGGTCTGTGTGTGAGGAAACCAGACAGGCTGCCTGCAGAAGGGGACTTGCAGGTGGCCTTGGAGGGTAAGGGTGTGCGTGGCTACGGACAATACCCCAGGAGGATATCCATCAGAAACAGAAGTGGGCAGAGGCTTCGTTTCAGCCTTCACGTGGCGCCCGTGAGCCATCGAGTCTCACTGAGTGATGAGACTCTGGACCTGCAGACTTGAAAGGGATCCTGGGTCCTACCTGGGGTGGGAAAGACATCCCTGGGTGCAGCGAGGTCTCCCGAGAGGCGGGGGAGGGGTCTTCTCCCCCGCCCCTCCATCGCCTCGCCCCGCCCCGCCCCTGCGCCCAGCGCCGCGGGCTCCTGGCCTCGGGTTTCCCTGGCCAGCGCGCGCGGGCGAGACAGAGGTGGCCCTAGGGACGGCGGGGGCCGGGCACCCGCAGCCGCCTCCCTCTCCCTCCCCACGCTAACTCTCCGGGCGCCCTCGCCCGCCGCGGGCGGAGCTCGATCGGCGGCGCTCCAGGATCCCCCGCTCCCGCCCTGCCCTGTCCCCTCCTCCTCGGAGCCCCCAGCGGCCGACGCGGTGCAGCCCGGCCCGCCGCGAGCAGGTACGTGCGCCCGGGCAGCCCGCTGCGGGCGGGCCGGGAAGGGGCGGGAGCCGGGGGGTGAGGCTGTGGCCGGGCCGGGATCGGCGCACACCCTCGGCCGCCGGGATCCCAGTGCTCCCGCGTGGGAGACGGGGGAGGCCCGGCACGGCTCCGCACGCCAACCGCGAGCCGCCGGCGCAGGGCCCGAGGCGGGGAGTGGCGGCGAAGGACAGCTCTCCTGACCTCGCGGCCGGCCGAAGGACACGCGACCCGGGAACCCTAGCGCACTCCGGCCCAGCCGAGCCCAGCCTCCCCCGGCCGCCCCGCTGCGATTGCTGACCGGCCGGGTCCGGCCTGCTCTGGCCCGTGGCGTTGGCGGTCAAGGGCAGGAGCAGGGGGTGTGAACTGCGGACCGGCGGGCGCGGGGGAGGTGGGAGGCCGGGGCTCTGGGGCTTTCCGCGCGGAACTTTGGGTATAACAGCGTGGACCTGCGTATGTGCATCTGCACGCCCGAGGCTTTGTGTACTACGAGTGCGTGTGTCTGTCGATTGGGTTTGCGAAGCTTCACCCCAGCCACGCAGTGTGTCGCGCTCCAGGGTGGGTGTCAGCGTGCGCCATGGGTGGGGGTGCTGGACTCGGGCAGGTCTGGGTGGATCCGGCTTAGATCTCAGCAGTGCTAGAGGTAGTCTCTATCTCCTTTTTCCCTGTCTCCCTCCCTCTCTCATCCCGCCCTATTTCTTCCAATTTTACCCTCTTATGGGTACCACCAGAGTGACCGGTGGATCTGTGAAGCACAGTTATTTCCCGGGTCTGTGGATATTGCTGTGGAAACAGTCCTAGGGGCAGTGAGTGTGGAAGCGGGGTGGGGGTGGGCGCTTGCCTTTCAGGAACTATAGGACTGCCGACACAATAGCCTGTGCGGTTTCGGGTTTGGGATGTGATCCGTGGGCACCAACATCTGTGTGGCTCTGCTTGTGTCTGGGTAATTGATGGGCATGCCCTTGAGTAACTTGCTGAGTGTCTTATGAGAGAAACACATTCTAAAGCTATTAGAGAGAGGACCTCCTTGTGTCTGCTCTTTCACTCAGGCATCCTAAGGAAAAAGTTTTGGGTAAAAGAGTCTTGCTCTAAGAATTTGGGAGCCCCAGTTATCTTCTGGGAAGTGGAGACACTAATGTACCAGCCTAGAAAAGGGGTTATGGGACACTCCCGAGTTCTGCAGGCTTACTGAGGGCTTGATGGGTGGGGGCCACAAGTGGCACCTACTTTCAGGCTCTGAGTAGCTTTTAGTGTCAAGAACAAGAAGCCAACTAGCACTGCTCTCCTTCCTATCTGTTCTCTGGGAACTGAGAGGAGACGGCGCAGGGGTGGGGGTGGGATTCAGAGGGATGCTCTGCCCTCAGGACGCCCATGCTTGACGTCTCAAGTGAGAGCTCAAAGAGCCAGGGAAGGAAGGTGGAGTGTGTGGGTTTGCAAGCGTGAAGGGAATAGAGATTCTTGGGGTACCCATGTTCAACTATTAGTCCCTAGTCCCCATACATACCATGGGATCTCGGTCATGTTTTCTAAGATAGTGATAGAGCTGAGCTATTCCCGAGTTAGTGTTAAGGTGAGAGAGTCTAACAGACAGTCGATGCTCAGCAGGCATGTGTTAAACGGCACGACAGAGGAGGGACCCAGTGATAGAAAGGAGTTGTAAGCAGGAACAGCCTTTGAAACTGAGATGAAAGGCCATGTGTTTGCTAAGAGAACAAGTCCACATGGGAAGGTCAGAAAGACTTCTCACATCCAACCCCTGGGAGTTTCATTCATTTATTCTCTCATTTACCATTGCTTCATTTATTTGCTCACATTTGCACAGAAACACGGGCACCCACAGAGCACTGCAGAATGACCTGAGAATACAGAGAATCAGCTTTCAGGTGTGTAAACACATCAGAGCATGAGAGTCACTCCATGTTAGGGTCTCGGCTACCTGGGCATTTGTGTGTCAGTGCTGTACCTGCAGGACATCAGAGTATGTATTGGACATTGTGCACCTGCTGTGGGGTCAGGTGCGCATGGGGGGGGGGTGTGCCTGTTGAGAAGAGTTCAGACCCACATAAGGGAAAGGGCCAATTACCAATGCCAGGTGTATGTTGTGTGGGGATGGTGGCATATGGCAGTCAGATTTGCAAGAGAAGTTGGAAAGGGAACCTACCGAGTCTGTATGGCTCTAGGATTTGGCCTGACTGGGGCAGAAAGGGAATGAGGAAAAGACAGATCCATGGATATGCTGAAAAGCTGGGATCAGGTGGTCTGGGCTCTCCAGTGGAGAAGCCACAGCAGTTGAACCGGGAGGCAGGGTTGTTGTATATGGCTTAATGAAGAGGCAGGGATATTACAGATGAACAAGGAGGCAGGTGTAGCTAACTTGGTGGGAGCAGCCTCTGTAGGGGAAGTCATCAGGCCATGAACCTGTATGGGAGGGGAAGCTAAAGTGGACATTTTCTGCACACTGTCTCCATTTGCATTTGGATCTGAGGAAGGCTTTGCCACCCCTCCCAGGAAGGCTTCACCACTCCTGTGGGACCAGTCCTTGAGGTGGCCATGCCCATGTCAACAATACACATTCACTGAGGACTTTGCTTGCTCCCTACAAGAATGCAAAGCTTAAAAGGTGAAACCGTGTGTGTGTGTGTGTGTGTGTGTGTGTGTGTGTGTGTGTGTGTGTGTGTAAAGGACCAAAACTCAATGAATAGAATTGGAAATAAAATAGGCAGAACTCCAGTGAACTGTCTGGCCCATGGCTACAGGTTGGTGACCTTTTGGCACGAGGGCACATGTGCAGTGAGTCTGTGTTGTATGTGTCCAGGAATTTGGTAGTATCTTCTTTGTCCCCACTCCCAATCCCTGCCTGCTTACACAAAGGTATTGACTTTGAGCTCAGTTAAGCTTTGAGCTTTCCATTCTTCACCTTCCTTTCTGCCAGGCCACATGCCCTGGGCTTCCTCCCTGGACCCAGTGCTCCATGCATCTGATCTTCTGCCTTCTAAAATCCACACAAATCTCAGCCTTTCCTGCTCCAACAACTTGACTGCCCACTGCTTCTCTGCCAGGCTTTCAGTCTTCTGTGAACTGGCCCAGATGATCTTTGGGATCCCCCTTCCCTTTCTAGAACACCCCATCCTCTGCCTGCTAAGAAGGCAAAGTGGGAAAAACCCACTCTGTTTTTGGCAGTTTTTAGATGTCATCACCCCACCCCAAGATTCCACAAACTTTCGTCCACTAGTTCCTATACTACTGTGTCTGCCACACCTCACCATCACCTCATCTCACACAAGCTCATACAACATTGCCTATTAGCTGAACTGGCCACAGCCTGATGAGCGCTACCCTTACCACACCCAGGAGGGAGGCTTCCCATTTTACAGATGAGAACACTGTTTTTGCAGAGGAGCTCAATCACGAGCTTAAGCACAAGCAAGGAGACTGGGATATGGACCTCATGTCCACTCTAAATTCTCCCATCATGGTGACATCCCATCATTGATACTTCCTGGGTGCTCTACTGTGCACCTTACACATGGGTTACCTCAGCCTTTCCATTAGCACTGTGCAGTAGGGAGTAGTATTAGTATTGTTACCGGGGAATTTTTTCAGTGGGGAAACCGAGGCCCAGAAAGGATAATTGCACCACCACTGTGGAGTGGGTGCCCTAGCACAGGCCACATTGCTCTACTGTCCATAGCTCCCCACAACTGTGCCAGGGACAAGTGTGGATGTTGAGCTTCAACTGACATTCTGTTTTCTCTTCTAGCTGCCAAGGGGCCAAGGGATGAGCTGGGGTCATTCTTCCCAATGGCATCTCCCCCTGGTCTGGAACTGAAGACATTGAGCAATGGTCCCCAGGTTCCAAGGAGACCAGCCCCACTGGGCCCAGTGGCGCCACACAGGATGGGTGTGGAGAATGCCTGCTTCTTCTCCGAGGAGCATGAGACTCATTTCCAGAACCCTGGGGATGCCAGACTGGGTAGCTCCCCCAGTCCCCCTGGAGGTGTCCCCTCACTGCCCCGGTCCCAGCGGGATGATCTTTCTCTGCATTCAGAGGAGGGGCCAGGCCTGGAACCTGTGAGCCGCCCAGTGGACTACGGCTTTGTTTCTGCTCTGGTTTTCTTGGTGAGCGGAATCCTCCTGGTGGTAACAGCATATGCCATCCCTCGAGAGGCCCGAGTCAACCCTGACACAGTGACAGCAAGGGAGATGGAGCGCCTAGAGATGTACTATGCCCGGTTGGGCTCCCATCTGGACAAGTGCATCATCGCAGGCCTGGGGCTGCTCACAGTGGGTGGCATGCTCCTGTCTGTGCTGCTTATGGTCTCTCTGTGCAAGGGGGAGCTGTACCGAAGGCGGACCTTTGTCCCTGGCAGGGGATCCAGGAAGACCTATGGCTCCATCAACCTGCGTATGAGGCAGCTCGCTGGGGATGGGGGCCAGGTCCTAGTGGAGAATGAGGTTGTCCAAGTCTCAGAGACCAGCTATACCACCCAGGGCTCTTAAGGAAGAGTCTACACTATCTTGCTGCTTTAGCTGCAGAGCTTGGAGGTGCCCCAAAGCCTGGGGCTTCAAAGTGAGATCCACAGATGGCCCTGTGGAGGGAGTTTTGGTGCTGGGTTGGGGCGCCTGGGGTCTAGCTTAGGCCCTACCCAGGCAAGCACTGCTGATGTGTTTTGCAGCTTGAAGTTTTTGCATAAGGCTTTGTTTGGAGGATGGCTTCTGCTGCTAAAAAATACATTTCTGGAAACCACTGCTCTTAGAAGATGAGGTTGCTTGGCATTTCTCAGGGTTGGGAGTCATGTGAAAGGTTGCCTCCATTCTTCATGCCTTGGGGAATTCTGAGACCTCCACTATCTTCATTAGCCAAGTAAGAGTGTTGGGTGACCATCTAGGGTAGACTGTGGCTTCATGATGATGGGAGAAGTCGGTTCTGAGGTGAGCCCCCTGCAGCACCCTACTGACTGAACCATAACCCTCCCCTCTCCAGACCCCAGTTGCCCAGTCCCTAAAGTGAGGAGTAGGACTGGGTGCCCCGCCATGGGCCACATCTGCCCTGGGAATAGGAAGCCAGTCTGCCTCTGGACAACCTTCAAGGAGGGATGAGGGCATTTGGCAGGGACTGACCATTGTCAGGGCCATCTTCTGGCCCAGCATTGGTGACTACTACTGCCAGGAGCCAGTGGTTCTCATGGCCCTGCTACAGAGCCCGGGTGAGTGGGTTTGGTTCAATCCAAAATTTGACATGGTGTGAATTGGTCTTGGAATTTGACTTCCTGTGGTGGCTAATTATCTTCGTGGCATATTTACAAAGCACAGTTTCTCCTGGGCACTTAGGTGTGAGGACTTGGTTGTATTTCTGTGGGCATGTTGGGGGCTTATCACCTCCCCCCTCAGTGGGCTGTTACTTGGGCCTGATTTCATCCTGGTAGCAGAAAACAATTTTCTTTAATGCTGGATTTGTAATGTCTGCCTGTCCTTCTCAGTGAAGTTCAGTTGCCAATCATCTGGGGAGAAATAGGGTACACTTAAGTGGCCTGGATACTCCAGCCACATGGATTGCTGTTTGCATCCTTTCTTCAGTGAAATATCCAGGGCCCCTCCAAACTCTAAACTTCTGACAATGGGAATAGGCATGGGTAAGGGGATGTGATGTTAGTGTCAGGCATTGGGGGAGCACTGTCTAGTCCAAAAGGCCCCGGAGGACTTCCAGAGCAAATACTGTGTAGGCTCTGGGAAGACTCTAAAAGGATCATTTCCATGAGCCCTTGCTCCAGGCAGGCTCCTCATCCTCCATCTTAGCTGCCTGTATAAGCTGAGATCCTAGTTCTCGGTGGGGGTCAGAACATGGGGTGACACAGGGTCTGTAGGCTGGAGAAGCCCTGACTATGTGGAACATGAACCTTTAGCCCAGGCAGCTTGAACATCTGGGCATATAATATCACAGCTTCTGAGACAGATCAAATGTCTGCTCATGCTGGCAGTTCTTGCCTGGAGCAGAGGGCTGGGGGATGGTTGAGGGGGACAAAATTGTGCAGCTTGGTTTCGGAGGTTCTGCTGTGGTACTGAGAGGGCGTGGCTTAAAAAAGGATAAAACTCAAGAGAGCAAAAGGTCCCAAGCCCAGGATATATATATATATATATATATATATATATCTATATATATAATCACTTTTTCCCTGCTGGAGCAGGAAAATACTAGACAAAGTGGCAGGAAGTATGCTAGGTAAATTACAGCAAGATGGGGCATTACCAGTGATGGGTCCCAACTTCCTAGTCCATGATGATGATAATAAATGTATCAATCCAAGAGATGTAGATACCTATAGCAGTAGAGGGGACATGTTAGGCTACAGTGCCTACTGAGAGGAGCCTGGAACTGTCCCTTCAGATCAGCTTAAACACAATAAAATGTACTTAAGGGCTAAATCTGCTAGAAAATAAAGGAATGGCATTTTTTTTTTCCAAGCCAGAGGAACCTGCTTTGCATTCCGATAGGGAAACTCCTTTAGAAAGCACATGTGAATGGATCAAGGCAGTCATTACCTTGTCAGTGAATTAAGAAGATTTGAAGAGGCCAAAAGCATTTCCCCAAGATGCAGCTGAGATCTCCCAGCAGGTGGATGGAGGTTTAGGAAGAAGTCGGGGGGGGGGGGGGAGAATGAGGAGTGCTGAGAACTTCCCGTGGGTTTCTTTGGGATTAGATGTAGAGTTGTCCCTGCTGTTGGTGGAACATGCCCGCCCCGTTTCTAAGAACTGCCTCTGCCATCCCACAGACCACTAGACCCCTCAAACCGTGCTTTCTTCATTGTATCTGAACAGTGATTTCAGAACTGGTAAGATCTGGGTTTGAATATGAGTTCTGCCACTTACTGGCTGTGTGACCTTGGGCAAGTTACTCCACCTCTCTAAGTGGGTTAACTGGGTCATATTGCATTCCTTAGGTGAGAATTATGGTTGGCATACATAGTAGGTATTCATGTTTGAATGAAAGGATAAAACAAAAAATTATATTCCTGTCAGAGCAAAGTCCTGGCGCCCTACAGTCCCTGCCCAGCTCCCCAGAGCTCTTGCTAGAGTAGTGTCTTAGGGTCAGAATTAGTGACACAGAAGATCCCATGACTAGAAGCGTGGATGTGGTTTGTCAGTGGGCTCTGCAGCTGGAACATCCTCTCTGGGCCTTGGTTTAGCTTTGTTTCAGGAGTTTCCCTGATGGAGAAAGGTTCTCATTCCAGCCCCGGCGTGACATAACCCAGTGATAACTGGACCCAAGAGACATTTACTGGGAGAGAGGAATCTGTGACCTGACTCCTCTTGCTCATTTGAGGCCCTGGGGTATCTAGGCCCAGGTGTTTAGGCCCATGCCTGTCATCACCTCCACTTCCCCGAAGGTACCTTCTGGGTCTCCCAGTCAACAGGGGTTGCTGGGTGATTCCACCATCATTGCTCTTTTTCTTGGAAATAGCCTCACCTTCCTAGGGATTCTCTTTCAAATGTCCTCCCTACACACACACACACACACACACACACACACACACACACACACACACACACACGGTACCCCCTGTCTACATCTCTGCAGCTTTCCCATTTGACCTTGCTCAGGAGCCAAGGACTCAGCCTCTGGCTGCAGAGTGCTAAGCCAGGGCATCCTCTGGCAGCTGACAATGGTTTCTTTCTCTGTCTGCCACAGACCCTGTGGTTTTAAGCTTCCAACCCTTCCAGCAACAGCCCAGTGTCCCCTCCATAGTTCCCCTCCTGTTTCCTTTCTTGAGGGAGGAGCAGAGTTATGGAGGATTCCAGGACCCTAGTACTTGGGGAGGGGACTGAGCTGGGAACTGGGAGAGCCAGGTCATTGTTGGTTACCACTTCCCTGTGGGTGACAGCAAGCAGAGGGCAGGACAAGAAGGTGGGAGGTTTCTAGAAGACAGAGGTGAGGTTCTGTTAGGGGGAGTGGGTTGTCAGTGGTATGGATATCGATGGGAAGATGTCTCCCATCCAGTTTGTTGGTTTTCTCCCTAAATTACCCAGGGTTAGATTCATCTGGAAGAGAAACTTTCCAGGGTCTTGGTTGAACTGGAGTAGTAGGGAGTGCCCATCAGTGGAGGGATGTTAACATTTACTTGCCAGGAGTCAAGTATCTTCAGAGATGGAGCATAGAGGAGTTAGTTGGATTTAGCTGAGGCTCCCCCAAGCTTCCAAATTGTTAATATGAGGTGAGCCAAAGTCTTTAGGGCCAGAGCCTGGCTTTTTGTTCTGCTTTAGCTTCTGTTCTTGAGCCCCTGGGAATCCCCCTACCCACACCATCCCCTTCCTGGATTGGTTTGTCCTGAGCAGACAGACAGCATAGGACACCTGCATGTTGCAGAGAGTGGCACACAGTGTTGGAGCATTGCCTGTACACAAGTCTCAGAGGGACAAGAGGAAGAACCCCAAGGGTCCATGGAGGCTGATTCATCAGACAGTATAAGGAATGGTAGCTCAGGTGCTTGGCAATGGCTCAGTGCCTCCTGGCCCATTTCTTCTTCTGGAAAGCAGCAGTGCTAGTCCTAATGCCTTCCCTATAAGACTGCAGTGAGGGGTTAATATGTCTTTAAAGCACTTGGCACAGTGCCCTGCATTTCCTAATTGTTCAGTAAACATTCATGTTCTCTTGTTCACCCAAGGTATTCTTCCATGGTTCAACAGATAAACACAGTCCTGGCTGGGCTTCACCCAGGCTGTCTTGTGCAGGATGGTGTGGCTGTGCAGTGCTGTGGGGTACAGAATATGAGAGAGGGTCGGGGTGGGGGAGATATTCAGAGGAGGAGTATGTGAGTTTGGGGGCAGGAAGGTTCTTTTGGAAAGGGGGTACTTAAGGAGAACCTTAAACAACTAGGAAGATGTGGAGAATTGGTGGAAGGGCTCTGGGGCCTCAGCAGCTGGTGAGTGAGATGAGGTGGGCAGGTGGTACACAGGTGACTGAGGAGTGTGCAGTCAGACTCCTGGTGGGTACTTGGGCTTCATCATCTGGAGAAGGGCATGATGGGCAGGTTACTATAAGAAGGCTGTAAGGCATGAGTGTGGCAATGTGGTGAGAGGGTCCGTCCTCTCTATTTTTGCAGGCTTGTCTGGAAGACTGTCAGATACACTGTGGGGGCAATGCTGTAGCACCCATGGCTCTCCTTTAGGGCTTTTACTACAGCTAGGGGACATGGCCCTGACTCCATGCCTCAACTTTGCAGCCTTTTCCTATTTGACTTCTGAGTCTCCAAGGTCAGGGTGGCGGCTGCTGGTCTTCTGGGCTTAAGGAAAAGTAGCAAGTGAAAAGAGACTCACTAATCAGTTCTGGCCCAGGGGAACAAGGAGGACAGGGAAAGAAGGCAGCTGCCATGCCAACCTCTTCCTGGGAGGTGTGGCATCTAGGTCAGTACTGACTCCAGGGCCAATGACATTCAGCAAAACCTCTTTTTTTCCTTCTCCCAGCCTCCCTCACTCAATTCCTTTGTGTGTCCACATCTTCTTTCATTGAAGCTACTCATGGGTGATCTGTGTCACTGCTGCTACACTCTCCCTATAGTCCCTATTTTTTCCATCAGAGATTAAAGCAGGAGAAGCAGGAGCCCAAATGCATACATCTGCAGAGTTTTGCAGGGAATATCAATGAACAACAGTAGTTGGCCGTGGCAGTAGTAGCAGGATTAAAGGAAGTATCTGCTCTGGCCCTGGCCAGCTGTGGCTTTGCAGTCACCAGAATCCCAAGTTTTTCAACTGCAGCTGGACAGTTGGACTTGGTGGGTATGAGGATGTGGGAAGGTGAGAACTGTGGCTGAGGCCAAGGGAGTATCAATGTCATCTTCTGGGGCCAGGAGTGCACAACTTCTTTCCCTGAGGCATTCATAGAGATAGGTGCCTTCAAAACCGTGGGCACTGCTGAACTGCAGGCCAGGGACCACTTGGTGGTGCCACCCAAGCATCCTTATTCCTTTCAGCAGAGATCTGAGTAGCTGCTATGTCCAATTTTAGTTTTAGCATTGAAGAAATGAAAACCCAAGAGTACTGGCAGAGGCTCCTGTGCTGGCTTGAAAGGATGGTGGTGTCAGGGATCAGGAAGAAAGGCAGGTCCTCACCTTCCAGAGATGTCCCCCTACCTCCAGAAATGGGCTGACCTGGCTTGGAGAGCTGTCAAGCTTAATGTACCTTGCTAGAGGTCTCCTCAGCACCACAGAGGCTGGGTGCTGACCAGGGTGCTGAATCGATGTGGCACGTCCTAACAGGCTAGCCAAGTGAGGAGGAAGGAAGCTGGTGTGCTCTTATTACTAAGGGCCCCGGTGACTGTTTTGATCCACACTGAGCAGGGAAGCTTTGGATATGAAGACAATTTCTGTGGTCTGTGCGGCCCTGCCGAAATCTTTCTCATGCATCTACTGTGGACTTGCTTTTTCATTTGTTTAGTGCGGAGTAGCTTCCATCCTACTAACCCCAGAGGGCCAAGGTGAGCAGCAGCTGGGGCCACGTGGCAAGGCCCAGCATAGAGCCCAAGCCCAGCCTTGGGGCCCAGAGGAGCCCCTTATCTCACCCTCAGAGGGCTTACTGGGCCTGTCTCCCGCAGAGTGGAGGTTGTGCCACACGGTATCAGAGGCCCCTTCTAACCTGGGTGCTGCTAGTGCAGTAGCTATTAAGTGCTCAGGGACATGAACACCCAGCCAAACAGGCTCAGTTTCAGAAATTATGCCATCCCTGGGATTATGCAGAATTTCTCCTTTCTCACAGTGTCTCTTTTCCAGATTCTGGGGTGGGGTTTGCCTGTGGATCTTGGTCATGTGAGGTCTCGGTACAGTTCTACTGAAAAGAACTAAAGATTTTAGAGCCAGGCTGATTTAGGTCTGCTACCCCTCAGGGGTGTGTCCAGGACTTGACTAATGCCCCCATCTTCACCTTGGGCTGTAGGAAGCAGTCTGGGATAAGAAGCTGCACACACTATGGGCACCGGATAAACACTTGTCTCCTGCACTGGTTTGGCTCAGAGTTCCTCTCCTTTGTGTCTGAGCTCGATGCTCACTTACCCACATGACTTTGATAATGATAGCAGCTGACACCCACTGGGCCCCCACTACCTTTAGTAAGACACATATAGTGGTACTCTCCAGAAATCTTGCAGGCAGGGGTAACAGTTACTTCACGACTGCACCACTAGTGTGCTGGAGTCATTTCTACACTTGGTTTCTGTCAAACGACCAGGCCTTTCTAACCCTCTGGTTTAGAAATGAGGCTGAATGATTAATGATGAGGATTATCTCACGGGGCACTCGTATATTTAAAGTCCTTTATGAAATATGCTTGAATGAGCCGTAGGGTTAAGGGAATGGAGGGGATATTAGGTCCAACCAGGGAAAATGTAAACATGAATGCATTAATCGTGTATGCCATCAACTGACACTGGCTGATTTAGTTCTTTGTTCCTGATATCCAGGTGAAGGTAAAGAGCTATCTGTACCTTTGAACATCAAACTCAGTGTGCACACAGAATGTGAACTTGTCAAAAGGCAAGTTCATTGGGGCTGGAGAGAAGGCTCAGTGGTTAAGAGCAGTGCTGTTCTTCCAGAGGATGTGGGTTCAATTCCCAGCACCTGCATGACAGCTCATAACTATCAGTTAACTCTAATTCTAGGAGCTCTGCTGCCCCTTTTGGGCCGAGTGCACACCAGTCATGCACCCAGTACACATACATACATCCATGCAGGCAAAACACCCATACACATAAAAACCACTCAAATTCAAATGTCTAAGTCTGAGGTGGGCCCTGAGATTATTCATTTCTAACAAGACTCCAGGCAACACTGCTGTTGGTGGTGCTGTGTAGAAAGACCCCCCTTTGCGGTTCTCCAACCTGCATGATCTGTGAATTACAACGGGAACTTGTCAACAAGGGACTTGAAGGCCTTTCCTTAAAGCTGTGATGGGGCCCAGGATGTACTGATACATACAACAAGCATTTCAGGAGCTAGTAGGCTGTGGCAAGCAAGAGGGTGGTACCCATCTCCATCACGGCTATGACATCATCACAGGAGGCTCAGCAGACCTGTTCCAGTGCACCTTCAAAACAGCAGAGATGGGGAAAGAGAATAAGGGTATTTCTGGGACTTCTGGCTGCTAGTGTCTGAGAGGTATTACAGGTTCTCACAACCAGGTGTAGTCAGTCCATTGAGCCTTGAACTTGGAATTAAGCTGTGTGGACGGACACAAGGTGATAAGAGTGAAAGGCATTCACTTTCTGATGCAGATCTGGGCAGCTGCTGTCTTACAGTTCCTACTTCTCAGACCCCGGTAAACTGGCCCCTAGGTTGACTGAGTATTTACTGCATTGAACTTCCAGACTGGCCCCTCCTATTCACTTGTCCCCCTGAACCATTACACTGTGACTTTCCCAGCACTTACTTTATGTAGCTCATAACCACTGACATTGTTTAGTGGTTACCTAGAGAACTTTACTGTGAGTAGGGGATAGGCCTCTCATTTCCACAAGCACTGCCTTAGTAAGACTTCCCGATTCGTTCTAGGATCCGTCCAGTGATCAGGGCCTTGCTGGTCCTCACTGCCCATACCTTTACTCTCAGCCATGCCTGCCTTTTGACCTGTTCTCAGGAGCAGATAGATTCTGTGTCAAGCCCGGGTGAAGTGATTCAGTGTAGCACCCCAAGGGCAAACAATGCCTAGGCCCAGCGCCTAGGATGCCTGCTGTGAGCATCTGCTCTAAAGATGAACAGTGGTCAACGAGCAAACAAGTATTACTGACCTGTAAAGCTGGAAATATGCCTGGGGATTGTCACTGGTGGTGGGACCTGTCTTTACTGGAACTGCACCAAAGGGTACAAGATCAGGTGACAAGAGAATATGAAGTGATCTGTGGATTGTTTTCCTTCTGTGAAGACAGCCATGGATCAATAACAAAGTGTCATCAATGACAACTCATGAGGAAGCTGGGTTCCAGAGGGAGGCTGTACAGACTTGTTCTCCAGCTATGTGTTAACAGGTACTAACTCTACCAGAGGAATGTAGCCCCATTTAATACTTGAAACATTCCTGGGGGCAAGGTCTTAGGAGACTCTGACTTAGATTGGACTGAGGTTGGCTGAAGCTCATGACTAAGGAGATAAATGCAACGCAAAACTCAGCCAGCTCTAAGAATAGAAAAGACAGCAAGCCAAGAAGAGAAGGTGGGATGTGGGCCGGGGCATCCTAGAAATAGTAAGAGTGGTCTGTTTAGCACCAAAAGACAATGATTTACAAGTAGACCTTGATTCTATTTGTAAGCCACTGCATGAGCTATGAAATTTCAAACCAAGTGAAAGTGATGCTCTGAATCTTATTAGATGTCCAAAGGTTTCAGGAATTTCCCCCAGAGAAAAGACCATCATGTATCATATCTAGCCCACAACATCCCCAAAGTTCAACCTATCTCCATGACTGGTCATCACTACCCCACGGTGGCTATTACCAAAGCCACAAGTCCTCTTCCTCAAAGGCAAGCTGCTCTGGTCTCTCTCTGCCCTGCATACTCTTGCTCAAATTTTTCCATTAAAAAAATACAAAATACAGGACAAGAATGCAAATAACACCACTAGTTTGGCCTCAAGCAAGTGTTTGGTGAGGCTGTGGAGAAAATGGAGCATTACTGGCAGTATGAAGAGTGTGGCTGTTTTGGAAAACATTGGCAGTTCCTCAAAAAGTTGAAGTGTTAACATGGGAGCCTGCAAATCCATCCCCGATGAATTCGATGACTTGAAAACATCTGCCCACACAAAAAACTTGTACATGAACGTTAACAGCATTCAACATAACAAGCAAGAGGGAGAAACAATCCAAGTGCCCATCACCTGATAAATGAATAAAATGTGATGCAGCCATTCCATGACTATACAGCCACAGAATAAAGTGTTGTTGCTACAATCACATGAACAGTGGAAACAAGGTGTGGAAGATGCTGGACACAAAGGCACATATTGAGTGATTTTACTTAGAACTGTCCAGAATAGGCAAATCTGTAGACAACTGACTGGGGGCTGCCGGGGCTGGGGAAGGAGAAATGGGTGATTGCCAATACGGATAGTTTTTTTGGGGGAGGAATTATATCTGGGGGCGGATGTACACACGGCACTGTGAATACCTACAACCCACTGAGTTGTGTACTTTAAAGTGAGGGTGAACTCCCTGGGTGTGTAAATTCTCTTAATAAAGTTGCTAATAAAAAAAAAAACATTATTAAGTGCTTTTTGTTTATTGTGAAGGCTCCAATTTGGGGGTTCTATAGGACATAAGCCTGAAACATTTCCTCTTGCTGATAGCTAATCACAGCTGGAAGGAGAGGTGACAGAGATCCAAGCAGGCACTAACAGCTTGACCAGAAGTTCCTGGTGGCCCCATTCGAGGCTACCCACATCTATGATACTGTGTTTCTCAAGAATATTATGTAAGGTGACTCACAGGAAAATAACAGCAACAACAAAAATGGCACATTCTACAGGACCACTGTAACTTTTGTTTGCAGAAAATAGAACTAACGTACATAACTATCTTTTTTACCTTTACTATTAAAAGGCCCAACTGGAGAATGTTTCCATTTTACCTTCCCTCAAATCAGGGCCCTGGTTATCTACTTTCCCCAACCTATCTTAAGAATTCCAGCCATCTGTTCCTTTAAATGCTTCCCTGCATAAAAAGGGATGCTTTAATGAGCAAAATGCCCTAAGCTCTTTCGCAGGTATGATCCAATTCCAAAACCAAACCAAAACATTCTACTTAGCGGCCCTCAAGTATGATGGTGATGCACAATGAATGGTCACTTTGCCCCACAGATCACAGGATGCTCTAGAGCCTCAAGGTGGTCAGCACCTGACCCATGTGACCCCCTTACGCAGCCAGGGAACCTGCTTGTGCTAGCTTGGCCCTGAGGCCCAGCCTCCACCTGAGACTGGCCCCGGTCCTGTCAGTTCAGTTTACCTACCCATTCCTGGGCTGGGCACACAGGACACCCTCCTAGAATGTACCCCGGAAAAACTGCAGTAGCTTGTTGCTGCTTATAGGTAAAATGGTAAGTCCTAATCTGGAGGAAGGACTGCAAGGAGCTGAGACATGAAAGGAGCCACATGGTTGAATGCTAGCTGTGGAATGAAGTACTTAGTGTCTTGATTTGGTGTCTCTTGGCTTGGTCCTCTATTGTGCTCTTTCCATCTCTACAGCACAGGGCTGAGCATTGCCAATGCCTGTCAGCTGAGGCTTCAAGGGATCCAGAGAATTCCACAGATTGGGTGGGCTTGGACACAGGCTTCCAGAGCCTGGGGCTCCCCGTCACTCCTGAAGTTTAACAGCACACTTGGCTGGACCCATGTACCTATGCTCTTTCTTGTCAGCCCCAAGAGGGTAAGCAGCAGTTACAGACATCTCTCCTCCTTCCCACTTCTCCAGTCCTTAGGGCTACGCAAATTCACAGAAAGGCATATTACAAAGCTTCAATGAGGGAGCCTCTGATTTCACAGGTGGCCACTAGGCTCTAAGAGAGAGGACTTCTTTAGGGTCAACATGGGGAGGAAATGAGATTAGCCTACAGGTCTGCTCTGTTTATTCCTCTACTTACTGACCACAGCAGCCCAGGGAAAACAGCCAATAGGCTGCACAAACAGGAGCAACTGGAAGAGGATGCCCTTGGAAGGACACGACAGTTTTTCTAGGGTGCCTGCTTTGGTGAAATCATCTTTGTAGTTCATAGGGTACCAGTCACACTTCTACACACAAAGCCTGAGTGGAGCTCGTCTTAGTGATGTCAGGAGCAAGAGTTAACTTATGAAAGGGGGGGAGGGGGCTTGAGAAGAATGGGCCCTTCTAGGAGTCATTCAGTCTTTTAAGCGTTTTTGTGCATTAACATAAAAAGCAAAGTGGAAGACCGGCAACATGAATTCTGTATTGACATTTGGTTCTTAATAATAACATCCAAAATGCGTTCTGTTCTTATAGCGCTGTGACCGGGACTGCATCGGGTGGAGGGTTTATGTTGCCGGAGTCTCCCTTGGAAGTGGGGAGGAGCTGGTGATGATAGACACACACTGATTTCTCCTTGGGACCTATATGCAGCTGGGTGGGGTGCTGCAGCAGGCGCCTCGGTTCTGACAAGGGCTGGGGATATAACCCCAGCAAGCCTGCAAACACATGGGCAGAATCCTCTGCCCTGAGCCCACAAGAACAGGAACACTGATGGGGCCAGTGATGGCAGCTCCAGGAGAGTGCAAGGGAGGCTGAGATGTTACATTCTTGAGGCCTTCACAGGTACATGTCATCGTAGCCCGGTGGGGGGAGATGGTCTGGATTAGGTCTGCAATGGAAAAAAGGGTCTAGTGAGTTGGAGGGATAGGGCTGAGTACACAGGAAACATGCCCTGTATAGAGGAGGCCCACAGAGTGACATGGAGTTTAAGATAATGAACTCTAGGGCCAAATGGCCTGGGTCTAATCTTACTTTGGCTAAAATACCCAGTCTCCAGGCCTTGCCCTTCTCATTTGTAAAAGGACTATGGGAACAAGCATCTCTTCCTCTGAGTCCTAGTGTGCTGGCTAGTTTATGTCAACTTCATACAAGCTATAATCATCTGAGAGAAGGAAGCCTTGATTGAGAGAAAATGCCTCCACAAGATCGGAGTGTCGGCAAGCCTGTACAGCATTTTCTTAATTAGTGATTGATAGGAGACAGCCTAGCCCATTGTGGGTGGTAACATCCCTGGGCCGGTTCTGTAAGAAAGCAGGCTGAACAAGCCAAGGTGAACAAGTCAGTAAGCAGCTCTCCCCCATCGCCTCTAAATCAGCTCCTGCCTCCAGGTTCCTGCTCTCTGAGTTCCTCTCTTGACTCACTTCGATGAACACTGATGTGGAAGTGTAAGCAGAATAAACCCTTTTTACACCCCAAGTTGCTTTTGTTCATAGTGATCCATCACAGCAATGATAACTCTAAGACACCAAGGGAATGAGGTGAAGAGAGAATTCCTGGAAGGCTCCAGGGAGGCAGCAGTGGTTACTGATACCTGGGCTGCAATGCCAAACTAAGCTAGGATGAACTGCCATCAAATCTCACCTTTCAGATTACCTGAATACCTACCCAGATGGGCTGGTCCCAATGGGTCCAAAGGGGTCAAAGCGAGCTCCTGGGGGCACAGCACCAGGGGGAAGCCGGTTCGGGAGGCCTGAGGATGGGTCAATAAGTGCTCTTGGGAAGCCAGATCTCAGGGGATCCACAATCATGCCACCTCTTTGACACCTGAGACAGGAAGGAAGCTGGGTAAGCAGCTGCAACAGGGACTCACTGCCCTTGAAGGGAGACAGGCATACAGTGAAGTAAAATTGATCAGATGGCTACTCTCGATGGTCTAGGCAGACACGAGATCAAGCAAGAATTGAGCAAGAACACAAAGTGAATACCAAGTGTGTACTGCTGATGCCGAAAGGGCCTATAGCAGTACAGGAAGTTCTGTAGGGTTTCCTGAGCCCACAAGGTTGAGATCTCTGCCATGTCTTACATCCAATGGGGTCAACTGGTCAAGAACTGGAGTTAGAATTTCGGCCAGGATCAATACAGAACTGTCAGACTCTAAATCTAAGAGTGACAACATTGTGGCGACTCATGATGTGGTTTTGCAATTTCCTTAAAGGCCTCAGTATAGTTTCTGACAGCCTGTGGGTTACCTGTCTGGCTCCTGACGGTCTCTGTCCCTCACTGAGTGCCATGGACCTGACTCCATGCACTCCAACTGGGATGAATAGGCTAATGTTCCTCACATGCTGAGGTCACTGTGTGAGCAGCTCTGCAGAGTTGAGTGAGTCCTACTATCTAAAAATGAGATGATGAAAGTGGGGTCACTCTTCAGCAGGAATTAAACCTCATCTGACTCACTCAGAGAACAGAGTGCATAGCTGAGGCTGCAGAATGAATTTGCTGGATGCAGAATGAGAAGCAGAGGATACGTGGGGCTTAGAGACTCCCTTTGTGGAGTGAGCTAACCACCAAATAGTCCTGAGCTGTTGCTCTACAGCCTATTGCCCACTGTGTGGTCTTCATTCTACATCGGATAAATGCTCATGACTCTTATCTAGGAAGAGCTGTGGTCCTCCTATGTAGAGGGGAGGGAAATGGCCCTCCCAGTTCTCTCTCTGCACGGCTCTAGGTATGGCAGAGAACAGAAGGAAGCAATGATTTCTCAGCCACTCAACAACTCCACTCCAAAGGGAGGCTGACGAAAACTCTAAAATTAGATGAGCTGGGCTGCAAGTCATTGAGCAAGTTACACTGCTGCCACTCCCCAGAAATACTCACCCAAAGGGGTCTAGGTCTTCTCCCCCGACAGCAAATGGGCTCAGGGGATCACGCCTGAAACAAACAAGGACGATTACCAGAATTCCCAGAGCAGCCAAACACCTAGGCTCCCAGAGGCGTAAAGCTGATGCCAGTGGGGGCACAATGAACACCAGACAAGGCAGAAACTTTCGTAAGATCACAGCACAAGGAATACTTCAAAGTGGTCCTTAGCAGAAATTAACACTGATCATATGAAAACGGAAATTATGTGAAAAAGTAATGAAAGCATTCAAGTTCCAGCCTCGATGCTCTCTTGGGGTCCAGGTTTCGGGGTAGACAGCAGGCGCATAGGGTTTCTCTAAAAGGAGTCTGAGGCCGGGAGGGAGATAAACCGGCTCACACTCAGTGTTCCTCTCATGGCTCTCTATTCAAGAAATGTTCTTCCCAAAAAGTTCTCTCTCAAAAGCTCTCTTGAAGACTTCTTTCTAAAAGCTCTCTCCTCAAAAGTTCTTTCTCTAAAAGCTCTAAGATTTCTCCTTAAATATTCTGATGATTTTTCTTCTGTAAGCTCTCTCTTAAAGATCTCTTTCAAAAGTTCTTAAAAATTCTCCCAGAGTTCTTTCTAAAAATTCTCTAAAAGTCCAAGAAGTTCCTCCTAAAAATTCCCTCAAGGTCCCTTCCAAAATGTCTCCTAAAGTTCCTTCTTCTAAAGTTCTCTCAGATCCCATAAGGCTTCTAGCTTTTATATCACAGCACATTTAACAACTCTGACAATATGGCCTGTGTAACTCTCGGAGCCAGGAAGGCAGGTAGTTTTGAGAAAAGCAGGTGCCTCAAGTCTCCCCCTGGATGTGACTTGCAAAATGTTCAAGGGGAACATGACTTGTGAAATGTGCTGTTAACTGATTAAAGGGGACTTCTCAGTGCTATATCAAAGGGGAAAAGTAAGGCTATGTAGTGTGAGATCCAAAGGCTGCAGCTCTTATTACTGATGCCCTGGTGAGAAGGAATTTCCTTTCTCTGGGGCCTATTTGAGAATACAAAGCACCCAGTATGTATTCTATATACAGTCAAATTTAGCAACAAACATTCTGGAGTTGATACCTAGAATATTAATTGCTACTTCTATAATAAATGATAAAGGCTTGCAGTAAAAAAGAGCTGTATGAAAGTAAAAACTGGGTGGATGGGAGGGCTGGAGAGATGGCTCAGTAGTTAAGAGCACTGGCTGCTTTTTCAGAGGTCCTGAGTTCAATTCCCAGCACTACATGATGGCTCACAACCATCTGTAACTCCAGTTTCAGTGGGCACAAGGCATACGTATGACATACAAACATGCAGCCCAAACATCCATAACAATAAAATAAGGGAAGACCTATGTTTGGCTCCCAGCACCTTCATCAGGTCCACAACCACCTGTGACTCCTGTTCAGGGGATCTGACACCCTCTTCTGGCTTTATGGCCACCTGCATGCATGAACTATACATAAATTTACACAGGCACATACACATAAAAAATTAATCTTTAAAAAGTTAAAATAATGAAGGGTGGAGTCTGAAAAAGGAAAAATATTAAATAACCCCAGACACATTCTATTTTATTCATACTTTGTTCTGATATTTTTACATAAGATTCAAGAACTTTTATACATGAAATATTACTTCAAAACCAAAACCTGGAAGCTAAAATGTAAAAGATTCTCAGATGGAGTGAGGTGAGAGCCTGAGTGTGATGTAGCGCTCTCTGGCCTGCTCATCATAGCCCTTGCATACTTCTAGTCCCACTGTCTACTGTGAATCTTTGCACTGAAGCACGCTTGATGGCCACTGGCCATAAGCCTCTGCAATCGCTAATATTTTCTCCCTTTTCTCCAAAGGACCAAGTCCTTCTTTCTCTGAGAAAGCTCTGGAGTAAAAATGAGAATGAGTAAAGAGCATAAATAAAGGTTCCTAAAAACCTTTCTGGACCAGTGTGAGGAGAAAAGAAACAGAATGAAGGAGGAGAGCTGCAAGGCCCACCCCAGTGACTTATGTACTCAAACTTTTCATGGCTATCCTGTAGGTATTCCACAGCCTTGCCACAAGGCAAACACATTCCAAGACCTCATTCTGCATGACTTGGGAACCCACTGAAAATACACAACACAGAGGCCATCATGCTGCCCACTGCTCCTATGACTGAGAGTCAGTCCTGATGTACTCTAGAGATTAAAAAAAGAAACACTTTGTACATAGTCCTGAACTACTGGGCACAGAAATGCAGATGACTCCCCTCTAAAGAGCTGAGGTGGGCTGGCAACCTGGGGAGTCCTCAGTACTGTCAGGGTTGTGTATTCTGGGCTTGGAGTAAGAAATTTTTTTTTTTTTTTTTTTGAGTAAGAGATTTTATACCAGATGGGCAGGGACCTGTCACAAAGTCTTTGTATCCCCAAGAAGGCACAATAATGGTAACCATACTGCAGAAGAATAGACTTGCTGACAGGAAAGGCTTCAAAGTCTGGACCAACAGTGACCACCACTTACCAAAAACATACTCTGTGTCAGATGTGTGCTAACTTAGTTCTTTAGCTTTTAAAAGATTAATTTTAAACTTAATTTTGAATAGGTAATGCATCCCTTCACTGAAACTATATAAGTTAACAGTTACTGAGGCAGGAGACAGGCAGATGTTTTCTTCAGTGCAGTGGCTGTACACTGCTTGGGCTCCTGTAAGTAACCAAGCAGGACTTGGGTGGAATTGTTTCTTTAGACTCTCATCCATGTTTCACCTGGGTTGAATAGATATTTGCTTACATCTCCTCAGGAAAAGTTCATGTAACACTAACCTGCTCTTGCCCTTCTATATTATAGAATCTATAATACTCTACATAGGAGCCAGGGGATTCCTTTTAACATGTGGACATCATGAAGTCCCTCCCTCCTTAATTTAACCTAGTGGCTTCTCACTGCCTCTAATCTTAGCCCTAGGGCTCAATATCCAGTGATCTGTGCTAAACTATGGTATCATCTTCCATCTCTTCCATTTTTGCTTTAAAATTATAAACTGTTTGGCCTAATTGCTCAGGCTTATTACTAACTAGCTCTTATGACTTAATTCACCCATAATTCTTATCTATGTTTAGTCATATGGCTTGATACCTTTTCTCAGTAATGCATTCTCATCTTGTTTCCTCTGAGTCTGGCTGGCGACTGTCTCTGCCTTTCCTCTTCCCAGAGTTCTCCTAGTCTGGCTGCCCTGCCTAAACTTCCTGCCTGGCTACTGGCCAATCAGCATTTTAATTAAACCACTAGGAGTGACAAATCTTTACAGTATACAGAGCATTATCCCATAGCATTTCCCCCTCTTTCTTTTCAAAACAAGAATCCTGAATCTAATCTCCTTTGTTTAGCTGTTTTCCTGACCATTATTCATAACAACTTGTAACCAACAGGCCAAACAAAGACAAACATCCATAATCCATTTTTCGGGACTGTGGGCATAGTTTTCTAGGCTATTCCCGCTGACTGGTGGTGCTGGCAATCTTATGGGGACCCAAAGAAAATCCTCCTCCTCCTCCTCCTCTCTTCTATCTTTTGACCCCACCTTTGTACTGTACTCTAGCCATGTGGACTGTCTCTTTGTTCTTGGAACAATCCAAGCCATGATCACCACTTCTGAAACAATTGCTGATACACGTGTCGAAAAGAGGAAACACAAAAGGGCTGAATCATGGCCCAACATACATGAGCTGTGTTACTTACTCTGGGTGACATTTTGTGCCTCACTTTTCTATACAGGAAATGACAGTGCCTACCTCCTCTCATTTGGCAATTAAAGAGTTTATAACTGATATAATATTTACATTTAATATGATTACTCCAGACACAGTAAGGATACAATAAATATTAAGCATGTTAGTAGCTGTCAGATTCTCACTGAGATTCTTTCTGGGGGGTGGTGGTGAAAGAAAATCAATAGTTAAAGGGCTCATAACCGGACTGCTTTCTAAACCTTTAGATGGCTCCCATGATCTCAAGGTCAGACCCAGCTCTGAGGCACACACCACTGTTATATACTTCACATGTACCCTCACTTCCTTTACGAGCTAGCACTATAGACTTTACTTTCATAATCCTACTGTTTCTTTGACCATAAAAACCAAAACCAATCACTTCTAATAGCCTTAAGTTTGTTCTGTTTTTTTAAATACATAGGTTTAATTTTATATGTATGAATGTTTTGCTTGTGTGTGTGTGTGTGTGTGTGTGTGTGTGTGTGTGTGCGTGTGTGTGTGTGTGTGCGTGTGCGCTCATACACATCATATGTATGCCTAGTACCCATGGAAGTCAGAAGAGGACATTGGATCCCTGGAACTAAAGTTATGGATGGCTGTGAGCCACCATATTGAGTGCTGGGAATTGAATTCAGGTCCTGTGCAAAAGCAACAAGTGCTCTTAACTACTGAGTCCTTTCTTCAGTTCCATATACTTTTCAATTAAGGCTTAAGTGTCACCTTTGTGAACAAAGCCTTTCCTTGTATCTTGCTCTCCTTAGTACTTCAGTTAACACTGTTCTCTTTGCGTCAGCATACCTCAGACATACTTCTGTCATTGTTTTGAAGACATACGATAAGCCCGAAAGGTGCAATCCATCCTCATCAACTGGATGCTGCTTAGAGATTGGATCATATCTCATCAAACATTGTCAGAGCCCGAATACAGTGCCTGACACATGATGAGTAGAGAGTAACATAAGGACAAGAAAAAAGCAAAGGCTTTTAGTGCATTTCAAGTTCAAACTGTAGTTTTACCATTTAACAGCTCTATGACCTAGGACAAGCCAGGAAATCTACAAGATCCAGGCTTTTCTTCCACAAAATACAGACAAGAGTATCTATTTCTGAGGGTTGCCATACAGATTAAAAGATAGTGTTTCTTGAGTTCATTGTATATTTTGGAAATCAGCCCTCTGTCAGTGGGGTTGGTGAAGATCTTTTCCCATTCTGAGGGCTGTCGTTTTGTCTTACTTACTGTGTCCTTTGCCTTACAGAAGCTTCTCAGTTTCAGGAGGTCCCATTTATTAATTGCAGATCTTAATGTCTGTGCTACTTAAGAAGTCAGCCACCAAAACACCAAACAATGAAATTAAAAAGTGGGGTGCAGAACTAAATAGAGAATTCTCAACAGAGGAATCTGAAATGGCTGAAAAACACTTAAGAAGTACTCAAAATCTTTGGCCATCAGAGAAATGCAACTTAAAAACAACTCTGGGATACCATCTTACACCTGCCAGAATGGCTAAAATAAAAAACACCAATGACAATCTATGCTGGAGAGGATGTGGAGAAAAAGGAACACTCCTCCATTGCTGGTGGGAGTGCAAACTTGTAAGACCACTTTGGAAATCAGTATGGAGGTTGCTCAGAAAAATGGGAATCAGTCTACCTCAAGATCCAGCAATTCCTTTCTTGGGCATATACCCAAATAAGGCACGTTCATACAACAAGGACATATGTTCAACCATGTTCATAGCAGCATTGTTTGTAATAGCCAGAACCTGGAAGCAACCTAGATGCCCCTCAACTGAAGAAAGGATAGAGAAAATGTGGTACATTTATACAATAGAGTACTACTCAGCAGAAAAAAGCAACGGAATCTTGAAATTCGCAGGCAAATGGAAGGAACTAGAAGAAACCATCCTGAGTGAGGTAACCCAGTCACAAAAAGACAAACATGATATGTACTCACTCATATATGAATTTTAAACGTAGAGCAAAGTATTACCAGCCTACAATCCTCTTCACCAAAGAAACTAGGAAACAAGAAGGATTCTAAGAGAAAAATGCATGGACCCCAGAGAATGGGAAGGGGCAGGATCTCATGAGCTAATTGGGAGCGTGAGGGTAGGGGAGAGGGAGCTGCCGGAATGAGAGGAGGAGAAGAGGAGGGGAGAGGAGGAAATGGAAGACCAGAAATGTTGAGTTGGGGGAAGAACAGAGGAGAACAGGATGAGAGATACCATATCAGAGGGAGCCATTATAGGTCCGAGGAGAGATCTGGCAATAGGGAGATTTCCAGAGATCTACAAGGATGACACGAACTGACAATCTAGGCAATGGTGGAGAGGATAACCTAAATGCCCTCCCCCTATAATGAGACTGATGGCTACTTTTATGCCGTCCTAGAGCCCTCATCCAGTGGCTGATGAAAGCAGAAGCAGACCTCCACAGATACACACTGAACTGAACTCTGGAACCTAGTTGCAGAGAGGGAGGAATGAAGATCAAAGGGGTCAGTACCAGGCTGGTGAAACCCACAGAAACAGCTGGCCTGTACAAGGGGGAGCACATGGACCCCAAACTTCTGGGAGGCCACCACAGGACTGAATCAGACCCCTGAACATGGATGTCAATGAGGAGGCCTCTGTACTCTAAGGGGCCCCTGGTAGTGGATCAGTATTTTTCCCTGGTGTAAGAAGGGACTTTGAGAGCCCATCCCATGTGAAGGGAGGCACTCTCGGCCTGGACACATGGGGAAGGGCCTAGGCCTAGCCCAGGATGATGTGGTGGACTTTGGGGAGCCCCCATCGAGGACCCTACCCTGCCTGGGGAGAAGGGGGTAGATGGGGTGGGAGGTAGGTGGGGGGGGGGAGGGGGAAGGGGGGAGGGAGAGGGAGAAGAGACTGACATGTGAAACAAGCTTGTTCCTAATTTGAACTAATAAAAAATACAAAAAAGATAGTGTTTACTAAAGCATAATACCTGTTACATAATAGAGTTAAATAGGCAGTATTCAATATTCTATTATTATTATTATAACACAAGAAGTTGGGTATTTACATATGAACCTATTTCCTTATCTGTAAAATGACAGATCTGAGAGGCTGAACACACTGAGTATGTTGTCTGAAACACAGAGAACAAGACAATGGCAGCTATAAGAATATTATTTAACTAAATTTGCTATCTGTTTTTTTTTTTTTTTAAATCAAAGCATTTACGATACTCTGGTTCTAAAAAAAACAAAAATTAGTTAACTGTGCCACTGGTGCAATAGTGGCACAAACCCTGTGGGAGTGACCTGATTGGATTTAAGACCTACTCTGCAAGATGGAACCCATGCCTGGTGCTGCTCAGGTGGCCAGGATCCTGAGACTAGATAGACCATGGGTGTAGGAGGAAATCAAATAAAATTATTGTTTTGCTAAAGGAATACAATAATAAAATGACTCCTAAGGATATTTAGCTATACCTGTAGACTAGTGCCTTGCTCTGCTATCATCCTAGAAACCTCTTGCAGTCGATGGGAGCTAACACAGAAGTACACAACTGAACAATGTGCAGAGAGTAAGAGACCCTGGAACACTTAGCCCTAAGTGGGTATCTTCATCAAATAGCTCCCTTCAGAGTTCAGGAGTTATTTGGAAAAGGAAGCAGAAAGATTTTAAGAGTCAGAGAGGATGGATGACACCAAGGAAACAATGTCTTCTTGACACAATAGGTCTAATGTACATATGAACTTACAGAGACTGTGGCAACACTCAGAGGACTTGCACAACCTTCAAGTTAGAACAGGGGGGAAGCAGACACAATTCCCCATCCCTAAACCAGAGGCTCTCTCCAACTGACATCCTCTTGTAAAGGAAAAGTTTGGTTTCTCCAGTGGTCTTACTGGGTATATTACCCTCACTCCAGGGTATCTTCTAATGTCTGTCTTTGAGCATGTCTTTTTATATTCTGTGTGACACGATGGGGAAGATCACATGCAGCAAAGCACTTCTAGAAAGAATTTGTACTATTGTTTTAAGTTATAAATGGAATAGACATCTGTTAATGAAAACTATTTTTTTAACTTGAAAAAAACAACAGAAAAACTGTGGTTATTCAGACTTGATTACATATTTGACACTTTCTCCAAAAGAAGAGACCTGTCACTGTAGGGAAAACAATGGGCAGGATATGTAACCAAATAGAAATGAAATTTTTAAGTAAAAATTAGCAAATTGAAAACCTGTATTCACCATTTGCATGACAAAAAATCTAAGTACTTTTCTGATGCTAGTAATAGCTTTGAATGTTATTTTTGATATTTTTAGCAGATTTATGTATCTCAAAATTAGTATTTCCCAAATGTTCAAATAAATGATCTTCCAATATAATGGATGAAAAGAGCCATTCAAAGGGCTTGACAGATGAGCAGATTTTAATGCAACAGACACACAGAAAGTCTGTGTCTCCATACCACAACTAACTTGTAAAGAATTACTACTTGTCAGTCAGTGCTTAGCTAACAGTAAAGCATAACCACAAAAAGTATTTGGAAAGGTAACTGCTCTATTGTTGGAACACAATCCAAGAATGGAGTCATGTGACCTCAGTTTTGTCAAAACACAGAATTGTTCTTGCAATGTGCTTTTGTATACTTCCCAGGTGTACCGGATAGGAGTGAGCTTACTTCAGCTGTTGAGTTCATGTGCCTCTATGGAAAAACATGCTTTGTCACATTCGTCCAGTCCTTGTGACTCAACACCTTACTTGTGTGATTCTTCTTAAGCCTAAGAGTATAAATTGGCTGATTCTCTGAATAAAATTGGCTATTGCATGAGACTTAAAAGTCTACCTCATTTTTAGGCCCCTCTCTCCCAGGTTAATGCTGCCAATTAGAGCAGTAACTCTCTATCACTCTTGACTCCAAAAATCTGTGTGACCCTTCAACAAAACCCGCATCACTGAAAGCAGAAGCAGAGGTAAGAATCTAGCCAGAATGTAGCTCAGTAGTATTTATTTATTTATTAACTTATTATTTATAACCTTGGGTTCCATTTCTAGCACCAGAAAAAGGAAAAGAAAAGTGGGATGGGGAACCAAATACTAAGAGAGAGAAGGAGGTGAATGGAATTTAGTTATATTTTTTAAAAATGTATTTAATTTCTTTGTGTGTGTGTGTGTGTGTATGTGTGTGTGTGTACATATAGATATAGAATTAGATAGGGGTGTTCATGGTTACTTTCAATGAAAGCCTGAAATGTTTGAAATACTCCAAGAACTAAGACAAATCATAGAACACCAGTAAAATAAAGTTATCAGACACTAAAAAAGACATTTAACATTTTAATCAACAGAATAGTAAGAAGATGCAGAAACACAAACTGTTAAAAATCACATGTAAAGACAAACTGATAAGGATTAAAATATATTTAGAATGACCTAAATAAGGGCTTTATACTAAAGATTTACTTTTAGTGACACTGGATAAGCATAGGAAAAATTTGCTTTCAAAACAAAGGACATGATCTGAGGCAGACAATTTCCTATCTGCAGACAGATGGAGCCAACATAAGTGGGTTAGATTGGTAAGACCAACAATAAAAGGTTAGGCTTAGATTAAAAATAATATAGTACAGCTTTCCTTTTATCAGTTTTTAGTAATTCAGAGAGTTCAGGAGAGCAAAGCCCTAGCCACCTGGCATTCTCCACTACAATGACGTGGCCTCTCCAGCTATACTCTTAGCTGAATAGATCCAATACCCCTGACAAGTGCCACACAGGCCACTCCACACCTAAGAAACTAAATCCACCTGTGAGGGCAGAGTGGTGGTTTCCAGGTGTGGGATAGGTAAAAAGCAGATGTAGAAAGTGAGAAGTGAAGCACAGGTCTGTGTCATTTGTGAAAGGCAGTGGCTGGACATCACTGCTATGTGCTGGACATCACTGCTTCAGGTCTAAAAAACACCCATTTGAAAACCGCCAGTACATAGTCTAAAATCTTGCACACATACTTACTGAGACCACAGCTAGAGCAGTTGGTGGGAGTGAAGACACTTGGACCCCAGCCTTTACTCTGCCTCTTTATTAGTGGCTGGTGACCTTAGGCAGGCCATCTTGCCAATCCCCGTCTATAAGTAGGTTACAGCATAAGCAGTTCCTAGACTTTTCAAGTACTTTTTATTGTTCTCCATTCTCTGTACAGGAGCCAGTATTTTAGAAGAGTTCACCAAACTGACTTGCCAATTATTAATTATAAGGTTTTAACTGATTAGCTATGTCAACTAACCAAAAGTATGTAACTCCTAGCCAACAGTAGTTGACATTGAGTGCTTATTATCTGCCATAGTGAATGCTTCCCCATGACCATGCCAACCCAGCCTTAACTGTATTGTAGGCTCCAGACTACCACATGTGGTCTCAGATGGACTATAGTCCCCTGGTCTTTGTCCCTTAAATCAGAGTAGAAGTCTGTAGGACTATTGCTGCTAAACTAATCTGCAAAGATCTTGGACATGATTCATTCATATAGCAGCTACTTTGGCCATCTTGTGAAGCTGTCAGTGGTGAAGGTATACAACAAGATACAGTGAAATGGAGAAGACACTGGGGCTGCCTGTGCCCCTGGATGCCACGTCTGCCCCTGTGCATTCTCCCCAAGTCTCACTCAGCCCCAAAGAGTAAATGTGATTCACCTGGGCAGCAGCCCCTGGCCCTTGCAGATGGAGGGGCTGTGTGGTCTTTAGAAATTAGGCAGGCAGCTTAGATGCTGTATAGTCAAGAGAAACTAGCAGCAGCAGCAGCAGCAGCAGCAGCAGCAGCAGCAGCAGCAGCAGCAGCAGCACACTGATCTAGTCACGTTTCTATTTTCTACCTCCACACACCAAGACTTTCAACAATTCTGCTGAAGACACTTGGAGGCCAGGGAGGGGTCATGCAGGATGGGAGGGATAGTGAGATTCTACCATAGACTCATGGGCTAGCCACTAGGCGCTCCATACTCACCAAGGAGGCTGCCGGCTAGGGTGAGGGTGGTGTGAGGGAATCCGGAGTGGGTCCACCTCTCTGGCAGTGGCAGGTGGGAACTCCCGATGGGGACTGCTTACACGAGCCTTCTCCCACTGTTCATGGATAGGTGTGATAATTCCAGATCTGATCCGAGACCGAAGCTCTTCACCGTTCTTATAGGTCCTGCAGGAAGGAGACGAGGAGTCAGGTTCCTGCAGTGGGCTGGGAATCTGGTCTACAGTACTCTGATGGCGGGGGCGGCGACCCTGAGAACTTTTGGCCTTGCGCTTGGCCTGTTTACTATGGTGGGAACGGGCCGTCCGGCGGACCTGGGTGAGGGGGGCAACAGCCTGGCGCTGTCTCCGAGATTTGGGCCTAAGTTTCTTAGGCATCTGAGTTGCCCCTCCTCATTTACCACCCCATTAGAAATAAGTGAAGGTGGGGGCACTGGGTCTGGACTGGTTGATCCTTATCCCCATGCCACCCCTCCCTCAGCTTCATTATGTGTTCATAACTTGTCATGGGAAGGGTCATGGAAGGATGAACCAGGTTCCTGGTCCTAGGGGTGGAGGCAAGGTTCTGGGGCTCAGCTCAGCCAGATCCTGGAAGACTAACCCTACCAGGTGTCCCTTTTTGCCTGTGAGAAATGAGCTATGGCTGAGGTGTGGTGGCCAGATAAGGCAGCAGCAAGTGGGCAGGACCCTAGAGCTCGTTAAAAACTGGCATTCTAAAAATGAACCACATCCTGGTCCATAAAGCAAACTCCACACCTGAAATCCTACAGCGTGTATTCCCTGGTCATATGCAACCACTTTAGAACTCAGAAGTCTCTGAATTCATAGAACTCAAGCATTTCCAAATAATATAGGGATCAAAGAGAAAAAACTGAACCCATACTGTGGTTTAGTGCTATGTCCCCACAGTCTCAGGCATTTGAGGACTTGGTACCAGTTGGTGGCACTGTGTGGGGAAGTTTAGGAGGAAGTGTGTCATGTGGGTGGGTTTCAAACCCATGCACCATTCTCCATTTACTCGGATTCCTGCTTGCGGTTCAAGATGTAAGCCTTCAACACCCTGTTCCAACCTGCTGCTTGCTGCCATGCTTCATCTCCATGACGGACACCTATCCCTCTGGAGTCATAAGCCCAAATCAACCCTTCTATAGGTTGCCTTGGTCATTGTGTTTTATCACAGCAACAGAAAAACAACTAAAACATAACCCTCCTCCAGAGACATCTCCAGACACAGTACAGTAAAGTCTAGTTACAAAACTTTACAGTCACTTTCAGAAACACAAGTAGAATACTTCCTGATTATTTCAGGGAGTCAGTACTAGTCTGACATCAAAACTAGACAAAGCACAAACTAAACAATTACAGACTAGCATTTCTTTTCCAACTCAACACAAAAACTCTCAACAAATATTAACACTGACCTTAAAAATATATAAAATCATACAATACGATCAAATAGGATTTATTTTAAGTAAGCAAGGCTGGTTTAATATCCACAAATCAATGTAGCCCACTATTCTAACAAATAAAAAACATCAGATAATCATACCAACTGATAAAGTAAAACCATTTCACAAAACAATACGAGAAATCTACTCATGATAAAAAACTCAGCACTAATGGAACTAAGAATATAGGAAACCATCCTCTGCTTAATAAAAAACAATTGCTATACACCTATACAATCAACGGTTGAACCAAAATCCTTTATCCCCTAACTGTGGGAATAAGGCAAGGAAGCACTCTCTAGCAACCCTTATGTAACATAACACTGGGAGCGATGGACACTATAATAAGGGAAAAGAAGAAAATTATAAAGATTAAAAAGTGAGGAATGAAATTATTTGCTTATGACAGATTTCCAAGGAAATCCTGCCCCAATGAAAAGAAACACCTCAAAACTTCATTCGCTATTAGAGAAATGAAAATGAATGATCCCAGTAAGTGCTCACTGTACATTCAACAAATAATATAAAATCAAATGTTAGCCCAGATAAACAGAAGTGGGGTCACGCATAATGATGTAAAGTGGGTGTAAAATGGTAGACACATCCAAACTAAACCAAATATGAACTCACCACTGCACTCTGGGGTATTTTCCACAAAGAAATGAAAATCACAACTGCACACTAGTCTGTACTCAAATGCTATGGCATCCTTATCCATAACTGCCCCAACTGGACACAGTCTAATCATTTAACTTGTCCTTTAGCCAGTGAGTACTTAAATCAATTGTTAACATTCAACATAAAACATACTCAGTAAACAAGAGGAACAAACAGTTAAGGTGCACTAGTTTAGATGGATCACAAGAGTATTTATTATGCTGAGTGAAAAAGCCAAACTCAAGATTACATATCAATTCCATTGCAATGACAAAAATTCTAGAAACAGGGAGGCTGAGGCATCATGGCCTACTTATAGCAAGACACACACACACACACACACACACACACACACACACACACAGTTGTTCCATGCTACAGGATCAAATTACATAAAGCCTATAAAGAATCCTCAGATGGTTCAAGAATAAAAAATAACAATTTCGTATTGAGCAAAAGCAGCAAAATGCTAAAAACTTGTTAATCTGGGTAATGGTTAATGAATATTCATCGTGTGTTTTTGCAAACCGTCTCTCTTCTGTAGGTTACAAATTAAAGTTAGAAGTTTAGGATGTCAGCAGAATGAGAAACCATAAGCTGGGAGAAAATATGTGGAGAACATTTACCAGATAAAGGATTGTCACCTAAATTATACAACAAATTCCTAAAACTCAGTAAGAGAATGAACAACCTAAGTCAAAGCTGAACAAAGGATTTGAGCAGCCTCATTAAAAGAAGAACTACACAGAGAAGTAAGCCATAGAAAGACGATACACCCTATCTCCAAAGAGCTACCCTTGAAACAATGAGACACCACTGTTGCACTGCCAAATGCTGACAAGGGTGTGGAACAGTGGAAACTCTCTTTAGTCACTTTCAGCAGTGACAAAGCAGTCAGAAGACAGTTTGTATGGACTCCATTTCCAACTACAACATTCTGGAAGCGAAACTATGGAGACAGTAACAGAATCAACATTTCTTGGGGACAGTGGAGGAGGGGGAATGAACAAGTAGAACACAAAGGATTGCTTACAGTGTGAAATGGTGCCGTATGACACTAAACCACTGAATATGCCACTGTATATATGCTCAAACTCACATAATGTACAACACTGAGAGTGAACCCCAACACGGAGAAGATGTTAGTGTAGGTATAGGGCTTGTAACAGGTCAACTCTGGTACCAGATGATGATGGCAACAGTGCGCAGGTGGGAACTTACTTTGGGCTCTAAAATATTAAAATAAATAAGTAAATAAATAATAAATAAAATTTAAAAAAGCTGGGAGTGGAGTGAAGACTTGATTAAGGAACCTACTCTTTTTAGAATGTATTTGTGTGTGGTGTGGTGTGGTGTGTATGTGCCACGGCTCATGTGTGGAGATCAGAAAACAACTCTCATGGATCTCTCCTGCCACCTGTGGGACTCGGGGACAGAACTCAGGCTGTCATGCCTGTGCACAAGCACCTCTACCAGAAAGTGTCTCTGTCCATGGAGGCATTTGCTGGACCCTGAGGATCTTATTCTTGACTGAAGCAGTCAGCCTCGACCCAAGTCTGTAGCCACTGTAGCATCTGTGGACTACTGAATGCATCATTTTACTTCATGGGGCATTTTCTATGTGAATCTTGTCTTCAAACAAATAATAAAAAAGAAGAGAACGGAGAAGTGACTGTGCCTAGGAGGCAAGTTCTTCAGTCAACCATACTTGTTTCTCTGGGCACTTCCATACCATTCATTACTTCTTGCTACTAAGTCCCTCTGCCTTTTCTCATGGAAAAGACATCCTTTAGAAGTACCTGTGGAAATCACTCAGGTCTTCTGCATCAATATAATCATCTAAGTTCAGAGTCAAGTCTGCCACCTGCTGTGTGCCATGTTCCTAGAAAAGTGAAAACAGAAAATGAGAGACGGGGGTATAGTTCTCAGGTTATTGGTATACAGGGGAGGGTGGGCAAGGAACTGAGGTACCCAACAGATACATAACCATAACCTGGAGCAGCATAGAAAAGCAGCCCCAGCTAAGGGCAGGCATCTTGCTCATGAGGGGAGCAGTCAGGCTGCAAGAGTCACAGCATGGGGCACTCTACCCTGACAATACTGATCAGTACCCAAGCCTGGAAGGGGGCAAACAACAGTGGTTTATAGAGGTTAGGGTACTGTTTTTTTGAAGACTAGCTTGGAACCTACTTCAATGAGCTGTCTCAGTTCTTTCAATCCACTTAAATTAACCTGAAGGAATTCATTGTTTGCAACTAACAACAGTTCTTAGATAAAAACTAAATTGTCATCAATAAGGGAAAGGACAGTGGACTAATATATAGTAATGAAAGAGAATGATGGCTAGCTATCTGTGTTATGTAAAGACCTCCAAAACATTCTGAGTGGAAAGAGCCAAGTACAAATAATACAGTCAGATACTTTCATGACACATACAGACCACCAACACAAAACTAAACAGAAAAAGTCATCTGCCTCAAGGTGCTCATAGTTGGGGGGGGGGCAAAATATCAGCATTAAAGCAGAGCACAAATAAGTACATAATACAAGATGTTATGTGTACCAAATGGAAAATAAACAGACTTGAGAGCTATCATTTAGAGTTGTCAGGCAGGTGGGGGTGGATAGGAGTGAACTTTTTTAACAGATGAACACGAACATACACAGACACACAGACACACACAAAGGCACAGAGACAGACAGAGAGAAAGGGAGAGGGAGAGAGAGGCACTACAGGAATGATGGAATGGTGGAGGGAATATATGTTTATGATGTGATGTGGGGGATAGTCTCCAGAGCAAGAAACATGAAATGTATAGGGCCCAAGACAATAAAACCTCTTACTTAAGAAACTAAGAGAGCTGTATCTCCTGTGCTGTCACTGAGAAAGTATTGCTGTGGATAGGAGAGTGCTTTTTGTATAATATGGGCAATAAACACCTCTATGCACAAAGCTTTTCTACATCTGCTGTGGTTTCCCACCTCAGGAGAAAATGCCCAAAGTGGAATTACTAGATAAAAACTCGGGGGCATTTCTGACTCCACTGTGGAAATGAGTTTCTGGACAGTCATTTCAATCCCACACTGTTAGCAGAGACAGGCTCAGACTCACCAGCACATTGATGATCATGGCACTCTCCACAGACACAGCTTTCAGAAGGAGTTTTTTGGTCCCATCTTTAGACTCATACCGGAGGACATACAGTTCTTTATTGCTGCTCCACTTAGGGGGCAGGAGTTCTGACTTCTTATCACTGGAATCTGGCTGAGAAGACACCAGGGGTGAGAAAACAAAGATCCTGGCTTCAATACACAGAACTATAAAGGACCATATTACCCATAATCTAATCCCATCCCTCACATCACAGATATGTGTCCAGGGTACACAGCAAGTAAGAGGCCGGGGAGCCAGCGCTCTCACTCAGCTATCTGGTTGCCTGGATAACACAGCACAGGAGGAACTGTCAACAATCCACACTCTTGGGCTAGGAATATAGCTAAGTAGCAGAATGCTTGCCTAGCATGTATGAGGACCATGTGTTAATTCCCAAAACCACCAAAAATTATATTAAAATAACTACAGCCTTGGCTTAATAACCATCTCTCTATCATTCTGACAAGAATAAAACCAGTGTGAAATTCAAAGCAGTATTTCCCACAGTTCAGCCTAGGGATATCTGTAATAGGATCACAAAATGCCTGAATGCAAGTTCCTAACAGAGACTATCCAACCAACTCTAGTGGTCTGGAAAAAAAAAAAAAAAGCATGAATATATACTCCAAATGTAGCACACAAACAAGGTTTAAAAGTCGTAAAATACACACCTATGCAATCACTACCAGCATAGGAAATTCAGTGTCATCAGCCACTAAGCATTATCATGAAAGCCTGTGTACCCCAGGGGATGTTTCTGTCCTCAAGAGTAACTGGTACTCCATATTTTTATGATTACTATGACTTTTCCTTTTACATTGCATCACTATATGTGCAGTTATAAAAATATACTGCTTTGGGGGCTGGAGATGTATGTAGTTCAGCCTGGTTGTTCTTCCAGAAGAACTGGTTTGACTCCCAACATCCAGATGGAGGCTTTCAACCACCTCTAACTCTAGACCCAAGGAATCTGGTGCCCTTTTCTGGCCTTAGTGGGTACTAGATATGCACGAGGTGCGCAGACATACATGCAGACCAAACACCCATACATTTAAATAAACTAAACTGTGTGTGTGTGTGTGTGGGGGTGTTCAAAAGCTTTTAAATTCAATTGTTTTCCACCTTATTTTCTGAGACATAGTCTCTCATTGAACTTGGAACCCAACGGTTCACTAAGACTGGCCAATGAGCTCCAGGGACATGCCTCTTCCTTTGCTAAGCTCTGTGCCTGGCTTTTATATGGGTACTAGGAAGGAGAACTCACGAACTCATGCTTGCAAGGCAGGTACATCACTGACTGAGCCATCTTCTTGACCCAGCATTTGCCATCTTATTCAATGTTGTTTTGAGAAGGAGATCCATGTAGACGCACTCTGTAGCTGATCTACATACACAACTATACAATGTTCCATTAAATGAATATGCTGTGATTCACAAATTCACTGCCTAATGGACATTAGAAGTGCTTCTAGTTGATTTCTTTTTCCATTATAAACAATGCTGCTATGAATACACTGCTGTACACTGGTGCACATGTGGTGTATATACCTAGAGGATGAACTTTTACAAGATAAAAGCAAACTGTATACTAATAGCGATGGACACACTCAACTTGCAATAAGCCAGTTTCTGGTGCTACATGCAGCTTGCAGCATTGCTATGATCTACTTGTTTGTTTTTGCCAATCTGGTGGATTGCAAAAATGTATCTGTGTATTCATTGTAATAGTCTCTGCTCTTTCCCTATTTAATAATTCTAAGATTTCCCTGTATTAGTTATGACTTCTATTGCTATAATAAAGCACCATGACCAAAAGGGAGGGGGGTATTTTTTATTTACTTTATTATTTATTTTTCTACATCAAAATCTATCATAGAGGGAAGTCAGGGCAGGAACTGAAGCAGAAGCTATGGAGGAACACTGCCTACTGGCTTGCTAAGGTTGCTTTCTTATATACCCCAGAACCACCTAAGCAGTGAGCTGGGCCCTCTCTCCTACATCAATTATTAGTTAAGAAAATGGCCTGCCTAAAGGATTACCTATCTTTTTTTTTTTTTTTTTGGTTTTTCGAGACAGGGTTTCCCTGTGGCTTGGGAGGCTGTCCTGGAACTATCTCTTGTAGACCAGGCTGGTCTCGAACTCACAGAGATCCACCTGCCTCTGCCTCCCGAGTGCTGGGATTAAAGGCGTGCGCTGCCACCACCCTCCTGGCAGGATTACCTATTTTATGAAGGTATTTTCTCAATTGATATTCCTCTTCCCATATAACTCTACCATGTGTTAAGTTGATGAAACAAAAACAAAAACCCAGCCAACTAGTACATTCCCTTTCATACATTAATGTATGAGACTAATTCTCAAGTTATAGGAAAAAACAAAAACAAAAAACAAACAAACAAACAAAAACAGTGATTTCCAGGTGGGGAAGAAAGTTCTTAAGCTGGATACCTATAAGAAACATAATGCCACTTGTGAGACAACAAAGTTTCTGTTCAGCCAGATACTGCAGCCAAAAGAAACCATAAACGACAATTATTAATAACTAGCATATAAGGGGCACTTGGAAAATAAACAGTAAAAAGAGCAGCTAACAATATAAAAGTTTCTTTTATTCAAATTTACTAGCTATCAGAGAAGCACAGCTGAAATAATGAGGTCTAGGTCACATCCATCCATCAGCCTACAGCTCTGAGTTTGACTGGGCATGAGTGGACTTTCAGACACTACATGTGGGAATTAAACTTGCACAGGCCCTTTGGGATACCATCTAGCTCAGGTTAGCCCATGAGCCAAGACTCAAATGTCCTCCTAGAAGAAACCTGTGCAGACACATGGGAGACCTGATATGCAATGGGGATCTTCATCTCAGCCTGGGCTTGAGCAGTCAAAGCAGAGGTAAAATGCAAAAATACAATGACAGCAGTATATAACACAGCAATTAGAAAGAACACACTAGATCTAATTATAGCATTAAAACATATATGTGTTTATGCAAAAACAATGTAAGAGCCAAAGGATGAGGAGGAATTCCATGAAACACTGTCCTCTGGGACACATCATGGCAATTGCACTCATGAACTCACAGCAGATATAGTTACCTACATAAGAACACGTCAACAAAATAAGCAATATCCCAGCAGGAAGCACTAACTGGACTCTGTGGGTTACAAAAGTGTGTGGGGGGGGGTTGGGGGACAGCTGAAGTGGGGATTTACATGGGGAGTGGGCAACTGGAAAATAGCTTATGGTTCAATATCATTTATGAAAAAAAAACTTTAAAAGCACAAATTTACACTGTCAACATAGAACAGCTTGACTAGAAGCTGTGTTCATGAGAACACGGTGGGGGAGAATTAGGCTAGAGATAGACAACACTGACAAAGACAAAGGCCCAGACATGAAGGGAAGGCCACCCCTGGTGCTTGGAAATCCATTGGCAGAGGAGTCCCAATCAGACTTGGCTAGGTGACAAACTACAGGAAATTCTCAAGCAGAGAAATGAGAGTAGTGAGAAAACAGAAGTGAAACTAACCACTGCCGAGAAACTACTCCTTTGCCTAGACTGGGCAACTCCTATAGTGTTGTGGGTTTTAAGGAGTAACTTTTGAAGATGGGGTGACATGCCTTATCTATATTCTGTCAAGACCTCTGACTTTCCCTTACCTCCACTTGTACAGCATTCGTCCCACTAGTATGCTCTCTTGGCATACAGACAACTTGTTCTGCTCTCCACCTCAACACTTTCATTCCAGAGCAAGACAGAATCGCTGGGGTCATGTAAAGCTGACATCTCACCATGGTGAGACCGGTGTTCCCCAGAAAACAGAAGTGGCCCAAGACATCAAGTGGCCGCCCTCTGCACCTTGATATAAAATAATATCAAGTGTCCCAGAAGGCCATGGTTGGCAAGTGACCAAAGCATGCTTGTATAATTTAACTCCCTCAGTTGATAACTCTAAGACCTGAGAGGAGCTGAGACCTATTGAAGGGCAGTGCAGGGCAGGCTGGAGATTTTCTCCAGACAGTCCTAAGAAGGTAAGGGTAGCTGCCATCCTAGGTGAAATTCTGAGGCTAGAAATATCCTTTAATGGTTACTGAGCTCACCCCAGGGCCAATGGGCTAGAATGTAACCAACCAACCAACACACCACACACACAAACAGGTCCTTTTCCCTTTCTTCATAATCTTCAGACTCCCATAACAGAAAGCCCAATTCTGTCTCTATGGCCATCTCCATGCCGTGCCACTTAAGCCATCTGACATAGCTACGGAGCTCTTATGGAGAGTAGCCCTGACCAATAGAGAGACCAAACCAATGTCAGATTTTTGTTTAAGTCAAGGGATCTGTTGGTCTTCAAATCAAATATTACACACACTGCTCTACAGTGGCAGACACAAAACCAAAGAGAAAGTGGACAATATAGCATTCTGTTTAACTGCTGAGTCGGTATTACACAGTCCAGTACATACTTTAAATACTTGTTTCCCTGTTATCACCCCCTGGAAGGGTGGATGGCAGGAGGCGGCTAGACAGGCAATACAAATAAATACACTCTATGTCTGGCAAGCATTATTGATTTGCTGGCTCTAAACTGGAAAATAAAAATTCTCTACTAGATAAACTAACAGGAAAGATGCCTCTCAAATTCTTTTGGCTTCTATTCTGAATGAGAGAACACTCGTTGGCAGTGAGTGGCCAAGGGCAACCTGAGCCCTGAGAGGACTTTAAGAGATGGGGCTACAAGAAACAAATGGCAGCACTCTAGTCCGAACCCAAACACTGTCCCCTCGAAGGGCATGCATGATTTAGTACGGAGGCAGACAGGGTCAGCAGGCAATACTTTCCAAAACCCCATCTCCCAGGCTCCTTGTCCTTCCAGAAGATGTCTGGATCCTGCATCTTTTAGTGCTGGGGAGCTACTTGAGGTTTGGGAGGAAACGGGGAAAGAAATCAACAAAAATTTTGTGTATTGCTTCCTTCTAATGAGGGTAAAGTGTAAACAGGGTAGAGTGGTCTGAGTTCCTAGTTTTATAGGACAGACAGGAATGGAACTCCAGCAGGGCTATGCCTGGTTAAGTGCTCAGAATGTTGAAAGTGTGTCAAAGGAGGAGTCCATAAAGTTGTGTGAGGAGAGAAAACATACCAAGACTCTAATGTATCTAAGAAGCTAAAGATTGTAGGGTTTTGGGAACCGTAGTTAGAAATGAGAGGAAGATTTAAAATCTCTCTGTAAGTTCCAGGGGGTGAGGGGACCTTCTTTCCAGGACTGGTCTGAATTTTGAGTGCCAAGACAGCAACATAGAGGGGCAAGCCTGGAGTCCTTGAGTCTCCAAGTACGTGTATGTGGGATTGTGGCTGGGAGTTCCTTTGGTGGAGCAGATAGGAAATGAAAGGCAGTAAGGGGACCAGGGCCAGTTTACCCAAAAACCTGCTACACAGGTAGACATGAGGGTCATAAGGAAGGGGCAGAGAAAAGGAGAAGGCTAGGGCAGAGAATCAGTGATGCATACTGGACCTCTATGGGGATGTCAACAAGGCCCCATCAGTTAAGAGGCAGAATCTGGAGATAGGAGAATAGATTGGATTCTGGTGGAGACAGCTAAGGGAAGAACACTCACAAAGAAGGCGTGTGTGTGCTGTAGATGAGTAGTGAGTGGGCTCTGGCTGGTCCATCGTGCTAAGTGTGTGTATGTGTGTGGGGGGGAGGGGGTTCTAGAATATGGCTGAGTAGATCAAAGCTCACCACCACAGCTGTGCTTGGTGTGCGTGTGACTTGAATGGTGTGTGTGATTGTGTGTGTGATGTGTGTGTGTGTGTGTGGGGTTCTAGAATATGGCTGAGGAGGTCAAAGCTCACCACCACAGCTGTGCTTGGTGTGCGTGTGACTTGAATGGTGTGTGTGATTGTGTGTGTGGTGTGTGTGTGTGTGTGTGTGTGTGTGTGTGTGTGTGTGTGACTTGAATGGGGTGTGTAGCATTGAGTAGTCCACGCCATGACTGTGTGTGATAAAGATGCTTTGGGGAAGTCGGGTGGATGAGGACTTTAAGGAAGCTACTAGTCTGTCTCGGCGTCAGATCCACACGACTCGGCCTGAGTGAAAGCGCCGGGACGCCTTTCGGTTACACACACGCTGTGCCAGCTGCTGGCACCAGCTCCAGGCGCGCCAAAGTGCGGCGTCACCTCGGGCCCTGGCTCGGCAGGGTCAGGCGAGCCCTCTGGGCCTCTGGTTGCGGGCTCCCCTCCACCCAGGCCTGCTCCGCAGCGTACCTGGTCGCCTGTGCCCAAGACATAGTAGCCGTTTGTCACCACTTCCCAGTGCAGGAAGCAGACGAGCGCGTCCTGCGGGCAGCTGATGGCAGGCGCGGCCGACGCGAAGAGAACCTCCAGGCCCGCCATGGACGCTCGCGGCTTCTGTGGGGAAGGAAGGAAAGGAGCTGGCAAAGAGCAAGCCGCGCCGCCTCAGAGGAGCGGGACGGCGAAAGCGGCAACACCAGGGGTGTTCCTTTCGCTTTGGGCTCTGTCCGCACCTGCGCGGAAACGCAGAAACCTGTGCCGGAAATAGCTCTTAGCTTTGTAGGCGCTCCGGGCTGGAACCGCCGGCGCCGCGCTGGAAGGTTCCGTTAGGGAGCACACGAGCGGGGCCGCGACTTCTCACAGCCCGATTCTGCTTCCGTCTACAGCACACCGACCACTCGAAGGCAGGCAGTTTATTCTTGGAGAGAGGCCACCTTGCTGCCAACTACAGTAGGCTTCTCATCTGCAAAGTGGAGTGCACTAGGGTGGGAAGTACTTAAGCAGTCTGGTGTAGATGTTTTCATAGTAATTTATTAGCATGCCTGCAGTGCCTGCCTGATAGCACCTTATTCTACGTGCTGAGCTTGAATGCATTTATTGAACTCTCCCAGATTAAATTTTATGCGGTTGGTATTAATGAAAGTACTGTTCCACTTTGTAGATTTGGAAACTGTGTCACTGTCAGCCAGTAAGTGATAGAGATGCGCCCAGGGGCTAGCAACTTGGCTTCTAGGATAGCATTTGAACATATAGATTTCACACTAAATCCTGTGCTAAAGCCTTTACGTCTCCTCGCGACAAATTCATGGGTCTATTCTATTACCTCTCCTAACTTTGCAAGTGACAAAACAGACCAGAGAGTTGTTGGCGCCCATGAGCGAATAGCCAAATATTATCAGTTGTTCTCCTACCTACCTCAAGATTTTTTTTTTTTACCACCTATTATGTCTCCCAAGTTTTTTGAAGTCCAGTACTTTTTTTGTAGTCAAATAAATTCACTTTCCCCATTTTGGTTGATACCATGACCCAAGCCATTGTCTTTTTTCACCTGGATACCTTTTCTGCTACACGATTTCACCCTGCAACCAGAGGGATTCTGCTGAAACACAAGGAGGACCATGTTCCTTAGGTCCAAACCACCCAGGGCTCCCTCCACAAAGGAGAAGAGAAGTCCACTCTGGGTCTGCCACAGGCCCTATGCCTTTCTAATGTCTCTTCCAAGTGTCCCTTCATCTCCTGTTCTCCTGACTGTAATAACTTTGACTTCCTTCAGCTCTCATGTCTAGGTGAACAAGCCATAGTCTTACCCTGATGGAGCTGTTTAGTGGTTAAAAAAGAACAGACAAAAATTAGTCCAGGGTGAAACCTGCCATTTTGGAAGTGCTCAGAGGCCTGTGCAAGCCCACAGGAATCCTGTGATTCAGGTGAGGGTCAGGAAGGGTTTCTTGAAGAAAGAGATGGATGACAGTATAGAAATCTGGTGGAAGAATAAAGAAAAACGTTCCTGTGAAAGGGAACAGGATGTGCAAAGGCACCTAGGTGTGAAATTCAGCTCTCCCTGTGTGGCTGGAGAATCAACACTGTCTCTCTCATCTCGGGCTCACCTTTAACTACCCTCCACACTGTGCTTTCAGAGTCGGCGGCATGCTGGGGAGTGGGGGCAGGCATGCAGCAGAGAAAGCTATCAGCACCAGTAGGGAGGAGAATTTTATCACTGAAGTATGTTAGAATTGTTGGTTCGTGATGATAATAAAAGGCCTTTTGGTCAGCTTTATTAATGCTTTTACGTGCCCCCCTTTTTGTAATGCAGCCTCTTCATGAGCAGCCTGTTCTCTTACTACTATCCCTTGTTTCCACACTGTTTTGCATATCATTGATTATGGCTTGCAGCCTACACACCTCCCTTTTCTTTTATACACCATTGGCTATCTTAGCATGGCTTCTCCAAAAGCCAGTGCTGAAGGCATGGTGGCATGTGTCTGTAATCCCAGCATTTGGGAGGAAGAGGCAGAGGATAAGGAGCTCAAGGCAAATCTCAGATACAAGGTGAGCTCAAGGCCATCCTGAGCTACAAGAGATCCTGTTGGGGAAAAAAGTTCTGAGTGGCTTATTTGGGAGCTGATTCCAGCACCTAGCTGGAGGGGTGGCCAAAGCCCGCCTAAACAAACCTCTGTGGGCAGTTGGGGCTCACACTTGCTGGGGGACAGTCAGGGGAGAGTATGAAAGATCTCAGAGATGTCCCAACTCAAGACTGGGGGAACCGGGAGTGTTTCACTCAAGTAAGAGCTACTTCTAGAATTATAGAAAACTCTCAGGTAGATAGTTACAGAATTCAGAGGAAGTGGCTTTGATGCTCACAGGTGAGATGGTCAGGGCATGGCATCTGCTGTGGTCATCCTATCCCCAACTAAAGGTGATCCGTGCCTTAGAATGCAGTTAATTTGGAAGAGGCATTAGCATATCAAAAAAACAGAGCTTAGCTCTGTTTCCCCGCCCCAGCCTACAAAGGCCTGGCTGTGTTCTACTCACCCTGTCCCCATCATCTTCCACCCATGGGAACAAGTGAGAAGATTCTGTGGACTAGAAGTTCTCTATGCCTCTCTGGTCCATCCAGATCTTCCTGGGAACTTACCTACATCAGCAAGGGCCCCAGTCTGCCTGTGAGATGGGGGGAGCAGGTGGGAGATGCCTCCCCACCGGATAGGCCCTGTCTATCTGGGTGAAAAGGGCCCATGCCAGATAAGGGCACAGGGTGACAGGAAGGACTGGTTGGTGGTCGCAGCCACTCATTTCTGGTTGCCAAGTGATAGCAATGTGCACATTCCAAGCTCTGTGCTCCCTTGGAAACTGTTAAGAGATGTGCTATAGGGCAGGCAATGGGAGGAATGAGGAGTCCTTCTCCAGAGAGATCTATATAATAGATACTGTCTTATGTCCACCAAATGACTGACTAGAAGCCAAGACTTCCCATCCCCCTTGTCACTAGCAGTACAACATGACTGACACAAAGAGCAAACAACTTTCTTTTGAACTGTAATTTTAATATAATACTATTAGTCTTTCAAAGATCCTCTTATTGTGGCCAAACACACAGAACAGAGTTTATTTGCCATCTTAATCATTTGTAATCACACAATTTACTGACACTAAGGGCATTTGGATTGTGTAAGCATTACCACTCTTCAGCTCCAGGCTTTTCATTTTGCCAGACTGAAACCCTGTGCTCATTAAACAATATTATTTCCCACATCCCCTTTCTTTCAGTGGGTGGCAACCACTGTGCTACTTTCTATCTCCATGAATTTGACTCTTGTGGACAACACAGCTATGAACTTGAGTGTACACACATGACTTCAAGACTGCTTTAAATCCTGCAGAGGTTTAAACCTAGAGATGGAATTGCTGAATCATATAGCATTTCTACTTTCAATTACTTTGAGACAAGGTTTCATGTATCCCAGGCTGGCGCTAAGCTCATTATAGATGACCTTGAATTTCTGATCCTCCTGCCTTCACCTCCTGAGTGCTAGAATTACAGGTGTGTGCCAACGCACCCAGTTATGTGATGTTGTAGCCAGAGTCTAGGGCTTGCTGCATGTTAGACAAACATTCTATCAAGTCAGCTATATCCCCATGCCCTATTTTTAAGTTTTTGAGGACCCCATGTACTGTTCATCCAGGGTCTATGCTACTTTTTATCCCCAAATGCAGATCATAAAAGTTTCACTCTGGCCACATCTAGCCCACATTTTTTATATATTATATTGTATTTATTGCCCCTTCCTTCCCTCCTCTCCCTCTGCCACATTTCCCCAACTCAGAAAGAGTAAGGCCTCCCATGGGGAGTCAACAAAGCCTGGCACATTCAGTTGAGACAGGACCAACTCCCAACCCCCACCCCTCATGTTCTCATTCCCCATTCCCTCCTCTTTACCCAGCCCCCAGTTTACCCAGGAGATCTCATCTATTTCCCCCTCTTGGGGCTATCCATATGTCCCTCTTAGGGCCAACATTTTTGACAGGAGCCACCCTAATGGGAATGATATTTTTTTCTTAGGACGCAGTGTTAGGTTTCATTACGGCATTCACTGTGGTTTTGATTTGCGTTCCCTCATGATTTATGATGCTGAACACCCTCTGGTGGAGCTATTGTTTGGAGAAAGGCCCTGGCTTGTTTCCGAAATTCTTTTTAGGATTTTTTTCATATATTTTGAGTGTTATTTCCTTATCAGCTGTGTGATTTACAAATAGTCCTTCCCCTTCTATAGGTTGCTTTTACTCTGATAGTATCTTCTCTCTGTCTCTGTCTGTCTGTCTGTCTGTCTGTCTGTCTGTCTCTCTCTCTCTCTCTCTCTCTCTCTCTCTCTCTCTCTCTCTCTCTCTCTCTGTGTGTGTGTGTGTTAGAGGCCAGAGGATAGCTTCTAGTGTTATTCTTTAAGAGCTGTCCACCTTGTTTTTTGAGACAAGGTCTCTCAATGGGAGTGGGGTCTTGCTGGCCAGTGACACCCAGGCATCTGCCTGTCTCTGTTATCCTTATGCTGTGATTCCAACTATACACTTCCATGCCTGATTTTTTTTATGCAGATGCTGAGGATCAAACCTGGGTCCTTATGTTTGTTCAGCAGGCACTTTACCAACCTAGCTATCCCCCCAGTACCTGTTGATAGCATCTTTTTACAAACATTTTAAGTTTTCATGATGTCCATGCTCAGCAGGCTGCTTCTGAAAAGAGGGGCTGCTCTGTGAGCCCAGGGGAACCACAGCTGGAGGTTGTTAGCAGACGGTACTTGTTGTTGCTTGGCAATGTCTTGCTTGAAGTCCCCCTTCTATGGCTGCCATGAAATAACATAATTCTTTTGTGTCTGTCTTCATCAGCATGTCTGAGATTTGTCCATGTTGAAGGAGGTGTTAATCTTGTCTCTGTTTTTATTTCTGATGAATAACATTGTTGTATGGATATAGCCCAATTTGTCAATTTTGTTACTGATAGACATCTGGGCTGTTTCCATGGGCCAAATGGATCACACTGCTGTGAGCATTCATGTACATCTGGGTGTGGACATATGCTTCCATTAGTGTTGGGTAAATTCCTTGGAGTGGGATTGCTTGGTGTTATACTAGCCCATGTTTACCAGACACTGCCAAATGGACTTAGGAAATGGTTATGCCACTCCATCCTCTCACCCCCAGCACTGAATGAGAGTCCTAGTTGCTCCACATCCAGCAGGAAGGGATTTAATATGGAATGTGCTTACAAAACAGCTGGATAGTGTAACGCTTCCCCAGGAATCTCTTTCTATTCATCCCTGGTAGAGTACCAACAGCATACCAAAGACATGATTCCACCCAAGTCCATGTTGGGGGAGTCAGTGAGTCTATTGAGGTTACAAACAGCAGCAGAACCAGCTGTTTTACTGAAAAGTCCCACCCCAGCATGGGTGATGGCTTCCTAAAAGCTGCATAGATGAAGTCTCTCTTCAGTTAGCCTTCCACCTCCTGCATACTAGAACGCCTTCTGAGACCATGTCCAGCTGGAATAGGACTAAGTGTGCATGGGGTTTGGGTGTGTGAATGGAGAGTGTGTATGTGTATGAGAGAGAAAGAGGAGGTATGTTTGGGGGAGTGCTGGAACCTCAAGATTAATAAATAACCCTCTTCCAGTTCAGAATGCCAGTGTGCCCTATCTTGAAATGTCAGAGGCATTGTTGTGCCCAAATTCTGAACCCCCAAATCACCAAGAGGCCCATTTCAATGCAAAAGCAATGAGTCTTTTATTGTAGTTGTTTAACGAGCTAACCCCATTAGCTCAGGCCTTTCATTCATCCATCATGGCGGATGGCTGGGGAAAGACCCCCGAGAAACCACCAGACAGAGATCTTACAGGGCAGTGTAAGGGGAGTGTCTAGAGGTATGTACAGTCTCAGGATTGGTGTGCCTCCAGGCTTGGAGGACCTGCTCTGTGTTGATTGGTCAACTGGCTGTTATGGCCCATAGGCCCTCCCAGAGCGGTTGCTATGCTCTGTGCGTCACTGCTGTGCACTTGTCCACAAAGCACACTTAGAGCCATAAAGCATGGCCCCGCTAGCTAACTTCTGATGGCTTCCTTGCCACGAGGTGGGCATCTGACCCTCTGGTGACCAAGGCAAGCCTGTCATGACTGCCAAAATGGGGAGCTGGTCCCTTCAGTATGGGGTGTGGTCACAGGATCACACCTTCCATTGTCAGCCTCAGCAGCCTGAGCACTTCCTCTAGATGTGTTAAGGATCTCATCATGGGCCTAAACAGAAAAGAATTTCAGGACTAGACAGTTTACAAATCAGGGTTAGGATTTAATAAAGATATTTTAACATAAGCTTAAGCCTCAGAGTTAAGAGTCTCAGAAGAAAGTAAAGCACACCCAAGAACATGGATGTAGGCTTCTCCTTCTCCAAGAAGAGTTGAATCAATCTCTCTCTCTCCCTCCCTCTCTCCCTCCCTCCCTCCCTCCCTCCCTCCTCCCTCCAAAAGTCATATATTGAATTCTGGTGGAATCATTTAGGAAGAGGAAACCTCAATTGAGAAAATGTTCCCACCAGATTGGCCTGTGGGAGGGCCCAGCTTGCTGTGGGCAGTGCTGCCCCTGGGCTGGTGGTCCTGGGTGTTATAAGAAAGTAGGCTGAGCAAGCCACGAGGAGAAAGCCAGTAAGCAGCACTGTTTCATGGCCTCTGCATCAGCTCTTGACTCCAGGTTCCTGCCTTGACTTCCTTTCATGATGGACTGTGATATGGAAGCATAATGGAAATAAAACCTTTCCCTAATGAGATGCTTTTGGCTATGGTGTTTCATCACAGCAATAGAAAATCCTATGCATGACACTCTTTAAAGGGTGGTTCCTGAAGGACACCTGACAGTATTACCCTTGATGAGATTTCCAGGATGCAGGAAGACAGGAAACCTTGATTGCAAACAAAGTTAGCAGTCTGGGGAAAGGAATGAGTCCCAGCTGAGGGTCATATGCATTTTGGCTATAAGCCTGGTTCATTGTTACTTTAATCTACATATGAAAGGAATATGATTTCCCCGTGGCAGCCTTATAACAAGTGTTCATTGTGCTGGAATTCTGGCTTCTCAGCTGGTTAGAGACTTTCATCAGAGTCTGGCATGACAGGCTCTTGTCCCTTCCCATTCCCACAGTTCCTATCTTGCCTCAGGGAGAGTCATGTGGGTAATCAGAGCTCCTCCGATTTTGAGATTTGATAGCCATGCCATGGGGGACAGAGTTCCATGGTAGCATTTCATGGTCTTCATCTCTTCCTTGTTCCCCAGCACTGCCCACTCTCTGGAGCTCTCCAGGCCACCCCTTACATTACTGCATCTGAACTCTCCCCTTCATGTTGTCAGTTCAGCCTGCTCTATTAATGCTAAAAATCAGAAGTATGCAGGAGTGTGGTGGCACGTCTTCAATCACACAGGAAGCAGGGGCATGGGGGATCTCCATGACTTTGAGTCCAGTCTGAGTGAGACCCTGTGTGGTGGTTTGAATGAGAATGGCCACCATAGGCTCATATATTTGAATGCTTGATCCACAGTTGGTGGACTCTTAATTATTGCTCCAGTGCCATGCCTGCTTCCCTGCTGCCATGGTTCCCACCAGGTTGGTCATGGACTCACCCTCTGAAACTGTAAGCAAGCCCTCAATTAAATACTTTCTTTTTTTAAGTTGCTTTGGTCATTAAGTTACTTGCGTTTCTTTACAGCAATAGAAAAGTAACTAAGACATCCTGTCTTTAAAAAAAAAAAGTATTCAAGAGGATTCTTTAAGTGGGCCTAATGTTGCAACGCTGGCAGGTTGGAAAAGTGAGTAAATATAGCTGAAACCAGGAGAGTTGGATAGCAAAGGCATTTGCACCAATCGTGTCACAGTCTTTACTGCAGATGGAGGGCTATGTTTGTGCCAAAATCCTTCTGCTGGGCCACCAAGGGAAAGTACCCTGACCCCAGATAGAAATGGCTGCCAGGATTGCCAAGGCTTGTGGTTGGTGAGGCCTCTGGACAAGCTGGGATGTTCTGACCTTTGGAACTGCAGTAGTGCTTTTGCAACAAGCAGCTGCGGTTGTTGTGTAGCTTCCTCAAGGTGTCCAAAGAAGGTTCAAAGCATCTGGTTGCCAAGGAGGGGCCGCTTGGCCTCGCTTTAAGACTTAAGACAGCCCAGCACCAGCAAGGAGTTTAACAGTGTTCCAATCTCACTTCCTCTACTCTGATAAAATATCCTGACAAAGAGTAATTTAGGGAAGAAAGGGCTTATTTGGTTTACAGTTCCAGGTTATAGTTCATTATTGTGGGGAAGTCAAGGTGGGTTACCTAAGGCCTCATGTCCACAGCTAAGAGTAGACAGAGAATAAACATGGGGACTTTTGCTAGCTTTGTACTCAGTTAGCTTTCTCTACTCTTATATAGACCAGGGTTCCAAACCAGAGGATGTTGCTGGTGAGCATGGTCTGGGTCTTCCTATATCAACCAACAATCAAGACAAGTCCTCATGGACACACCCACAGGCTAACTTACCTGGTTAATCCTTCATTAAGGCTCTCTTCCAGGTGATTTTAGAGGGTGTTGCTTTGACAGTTAAAACAACAGCACAAACAGCTATCAACTATGAAGTCAAATTAACAGCCTCCAATACCTTAGTTTATTTAAGAGAATATAAACATTTAAGAATGCTATTTTTAGGCTGGAGAGATAGATCAGTGGTAGGATAACAAATTGCTCTTCCAGAAGACCTGAGTTCAATTCCCAAGACCCACATCAGGTGGCTCACAGCCACCTGTAACTCCAGTCCCAAGGGTATCTACACTCTGGTCTTCAGCACCTACACACACATATCCCCTCCCTATATACATAATTAAAATAATAAGAAATCTTTTTTTAAAGTGTGCTATTATGGTTTAGGTATAAATTCTCCCCTCTCCCACCTCACCCCGAGGCTCATCTGTTTAAATTGGTCCCAAGCTTGTGGCGCTTTGGGGAGGAGAAGGCTCTGGGAGGCCCATCTCGGTGCTAGCCCAGTTTCTCTGCCTCCTTATCCACCATGTTGTGAGTTAGTTGTGCTACGAGCTCCTGTGACCACAGACAGAAACCAATCCCACCGCCATGCCTTCCCAGGGAACCAGTGGGGCAAAATAACCCCCCTCCATCAAATGGCTTCCTTTTGGGTTAATATCTCATGGCAAAGAGTAGCATTAATAACTAATACACACTACACGGAAGTCCTTCTAACAGTGTTTCTCCCACCCTGCAGGAAACCATCCCTGAATTCTGAGGTCAACTCAGGAAAAAGTGAGAAAGCCATAGCTGTGTGTTATTTTTAAGGCGTCAGTTGGGGGCAGGAACGGCTAGGAATAGGAAAGAGTCTAAGCCAGGGACAGAGAAATTGTAAAAGCATGTAAAGTCCCTCCAACTGCAGGAACTTTGGAAGGACCATGCAGAGGTGAAGGAAGCCACTAGAGGGCACCGTATCCATCCAAATGGCTAGAAGGGGGCGGGGCATACATCATTATACTACCTTGTTCTTCCAGGGATTTTCCACGGAGCCCTTGTTGGAAGACCCCAGAAGGTTGTGTCCACACCGCGACATTCAGCTTTGCACAACTTTGCACACAATCGGGAGAGGCAGTCCTCAGGGGCTCCCGATGCCCTGTTCCTGGAATGTACATCCTTCCCTGTGTTCCATCACTAAAGGGGAACAGGCAGCTAGAGGTGACGCTTTCCTTGGTTGCTTTAGTAAGAATCAGCCATTGGTTTCTACGGCCCTGTTAAAAGACAGTTAGTTGTCAGGGAAAAGAACTAAGATCATAACTCTTACAGAGCTATGAAAACAACCACATTGTAAGATTTTGCTTCACTTGTTAAACCGCGGGAGACCCACACAGATTTTTATAACTGGTTAGAGGAATTGAATTATAAAGGCCAAGTCTGTTTTTCCACACAGGGAAATAAAAAGATTATACCAGACAAGACACAGTTTGCACAGCTATAGTTATCTGTAATTTACAGGGATGGGGGCCGTGCATCAAATGTAAGGGACAGACTTACAGGCTTGGAGAGTCCAGCTTCTTATCCTGGGTAATTGCAGCTCTTCTCAGCTTATCTGGTCTTGGTTTCCTCCTCTGTAAAGTGGGCCTAACCAACTGATTTCCCTCCATGGTTGCTGAGAAGGTGGAATGAGCCACTAGCTGCTTAAAACGGGGCTCATGATGCCTGAGCAAACTTTGAGCTCCCTTTTAGAGCCCTTAATATTCTTACCAGGATCCTCCATGCCTGCATCAGGCTCCTTGTTTTGGATTGCCTTGTTCCATCCTTTGCACAGCCCATGATGTGCGAGACTCTAAGTAGCAGACCAAACTCACAAAAGTGGTGGTGACACTTTGTGGATGCTCTGAAAACCGTCACAAATTCAGAGACCTAAAGAAGGTTATAGAATCAAGTGTTGCCCCAGGCACAGTTTGGAACTGCAAGTGCCACTTGAGGTTAGGGTAAGCCTGGCATGGGTATATCCGGATTGCAGGAGGAGGAGATAGGGAATGGGCCATGAGGTCAGAGAGTAATAACGGGGAAGCCGAATATTATCAGGGTCTGTAGGTCAAGGGAAGGATGGTTGATTCTGTTGAATGTCTGTGTGGTCCACACAGGTCTCATTCCCTAACAGGACCTCTTCCCCTGCCCATCTTCCCAGGAGAGCTGCAGAACTCATCTCCTGATTGCTGCCTTCTCCACTTCCTTCACTCTGCAGGGCACTGCATGGCTGCCAAGCTTCCAGACCAGAACAGCCTGGGAAGGGCCTGGCAGGTGGCATGGCTGTGGTGAGTCATGGCAACTGGCAGGAGTGGCTTCTAGCCTCTGGCATGTGAACTTGAGAGCATCCAGTATCGCCATAGTTTCCACCTTGCTCACATGGCCTAGCAGACAGGGCCAGCCTGTCTGGACTCTCACAAGAGGAGAGAAAAAGACATATCTCACCCATTGGATCAAACCTAAGTGGGTGGCAAGGGTAAGCAGGGTGGACAAGGGCTGGCCTCCTGTGCAATGGTGTTCCATGCCTTGTGGGTGACCTCACTGTCATCTAGTTAGAGCCACCAGCCCAGGACACCCCTGTTCCAACACTACAGCAAGGTAAGTCCTCCTGCTAGTGACCCAGATCCATGCCATCCATTGACAGGACAGAAAGAGTTCTTGTCTTCATAGAGAACTTATTTTAAAATGAACAACAACTCAAACTGGTTTGTTTTAAAAAAATGGACTTATGCCTTATATAACAAATTATCCCAAGGAGATGGTAAAGCAGAGAAAGACGAGGGGTCAGGGATGAGTAGGCATGTTTTAGCTGAGAAGGCCATCCTGACAAAGGATGTCTGAGTTATGGCCCTGTGATGAATGGAGTCAGATGATGACGTAGGCAGAGGAGGAGCTAACAGGTGCAAAGGCTCCAAGGAATGCCTGACATGTGTGGCCAAGTAGAGGGAGGCAAGGGATGAGACCTGAAGTCAGAGGTGACACATATTATATGAGTCTTATAGGGTTAAGGAAAAGAATGGAAAAATGTTTTAGGAAAATCTTTTATTTCATGTCCTGAAAACCATTAGATTCCTGTAGGCTTTGCTGATGCAGGGATTGAAAAAGGAACAGAAGTGGAGAGTGTAGAGACTCCAAAACATGAACCACCACTGGTAACCAGCTTGACCCTCAGTTTCAGGATGTCCACATTGGGAGCCAGAGAGAGGACTGGCACCTGGTTACATAGCAAGGCTCATCAGGGACCTTGCTGTTAGAGACTGCTTTGGGTCACCTAAAGCCCCCAGGTGAGCGGACTATGCCAGAGCATGTTGCTGTCTGCCACCATCCACCATCCTCTGGGTGACAGGGCTTCCCTGTGGCAGCAGTGCTCAAGCTTGTCTCCAGCTAAGGATCGCAGTTTCATGGGAGAGAGTGTATGATAGACACTACAAGCTCCCTGGAAACCCAAAATCTGAAGGAAGCATAGGAAAACTCAGCCAATGGCTTTATTTTCCGGATCAGGAAACTGAGGCAGACTGACAGGAAGTGGGGCACTAAGGCCCAGAGAAGACTTAACTTGACAGAAGCCCAGCTGGGACTTACTTCCTGATTCTCCAAAGCCTGTGTCCCTTGCTCAGTTCTGAGGAGACAACACATTGTGTGACAAAACTTCTCCTGGGAAGAGGAAACACACTCATCCAGACACCCGGGACAGGGAACCCACAACAGATCAAAGTACAGATACCACCAAAGTCCAACGTGGTGAACCAATGAGTTTTATTGGTGTCACGTGCAGGAATATGGGTGAGGGGTTACTCACAGGAGCAGAAATGACTCAAGGACAGCTGCATCACCAAGGCCCACCCAGCATGGGTGGCAGCTCACGAAAGTGGGGAAAAAACACCACACAGCCTGCAGGCAGCTCTACAGCTTGGAGAGTGTCCTTCCAAGGTGCCTCGGTTGGTCTAACCCTCTTCCAGGCAGCCCTTCTTCTTATCTGAGAGTCCTCTTGCAGCCCATTTCCTCAGAATCTTTGCAGCTCAGCTGGTCTGACAGTCTTCTTGGCAGCTGGGCTCTGCTCCCTCTGGCAGGGAGGGACCTAGTGAATCTGGTCAGTTTCAGGGAGCTTGAAGCTATTTTGTTGTTGTTGTTAAGGAGCAGTGAGGATTTTCTTTTTCTTTTTTTCTTTTTTTTTTTTTTTTTAAATCTGGGAAGAGATTGCTACACTCTGCAAGCCCCAGAGCCAGGTTCTGCTTTGCATCCCAACCCTCCCACCTGTTGGATGGGCGCTTTGGCAATGCTAATCACATCTCTGGCTCTCACTTTCTTCATCTGCAAACGGATTTAGTGAAGGATAGATCACCTTCCTATATGGCTGTTGCGTCAGCTAGGGAGAGGGTGGTCTTGGGTTTTCAGGTTTTGTTTCTGTGTCGAGACTTGTGTATCCAGAATTGGTTGAGTGGAATGATGATCAGGAAGCCGAGAGTCTAGTAACTGTTTACATGTCAATACCAGGAGCTAAGGGAACTGTAAATGTTTGGGCTGCTGGACTAAAGATTCAGGGACTCCTTACCTGTTGGTGCAGGATCTGGAGAGGAGGCTATGGTGAGGATTGGCCCTTACCCGACAGTGCTGGGAGCTGGCAGAAGGCTATGGTGACAATGACATTAAGTCAGTATTCAGAGGATGGAAACATGGGCAAAGACTAAGCATCTCTCCCCTAGAAAACCAACAAGAAAACTGGAAAGCAAGCAAGGTCAGAACCAACTTTTTTTCAGAACTTTTGTGGTTAATCCAAGGCTTGCAGCAATTGAGGGATTATTTATTCAAGAAAGAAGATTAAGGGGCTAGGGAAATAGCTCATTTGATTTTAAAAAATGCCCGTTCTGAAAACATGAAGACCTGAGTTTGGATCTCTAGCCCCCATGTGAAAAGCTGGGCACAGTGCATATACCTCTAATCCCAGAGCTTGGAAGGCAGAGACAGGAAGATCCTTTGGCCTTTGTGGCTAGTCAGTCTATAGACAATCTGTGAGCTCCAGGTTCATCTAGATACCCTGTCTCAAAAAATAAGAGTGATGGAAAACAATACCTAATGTTGATCACTGGCCTCCACATGCATGCGCAGGTACACGCGCCAACACACACACACACACACACACACACACACACACACACACACACACTCATACACAAAGAATGAAGGCTAAGTGTGAGTTGAAGCAGTGGCCTTTGTGGGGTTGTTGACCCATTTCCAATGTTACAGTAGCTTTGGGAACCAACAGACCACCTCCAAGAGGAAAAACCCATCCTGAAAGCCACCAGAAGGGGCAGATGAGATGAAAGTTCCTTCAAGGCCTAGGAATTGTAGTTAGGCATCTTTCTGGTGAGTCTCTGGAAGACCCCGCTTCGCAAGGCTGTTTTTATTTTTACCTGACTCCCAACTTACCCAGCACAGAAGGCCTTGTCATGTCTTTTCTCTGGGGAATGGGGAATATTTGTCATGCATTTACAAGCCAATTGTGCAATTTTGGGATGACTTTGGTGGCAGATAAAATTTGGGGGAAACAATAGGCTAACCAAAAAACTTAAATTGAATAACTAGAGAAGGAGACAATTCATAGTGACTTTGGAAAGCTCTGACCAGTTACTGAGAGTCTACAAGACTACAGGCTTGCAGGGCTGTGTGGTGCCCACGCTCATGCACAGGCTCCGGAAGAGCTCTGCAAGGCCTCTCTGAATAAGCTTTGGATGACAGCCCAGCAGGTAACAATTGCCTGGCTGAGTTTCTAGAGCAAGTCTCTACATACACAAAGAACCCCTCTGCACAAACAGGACCATTTACAAGTTCTGAGTATTAAGGAAATCTCTGCCCAGTCATTGACCAACCATTGAAGTAAGTGAGTAGAAATTTCAGTACCATACACACAGAAGGATGTAGATCTTCCAGAATAGGTCCTGAGAAGTCACCAAGACAAACAACACGTCCAGGGGAGGGGAAAGCAGCCAACACCTAGGGTATCTACATTATGTTACATAGAAATTTCAGATTTCAACAACAAAAAAAAAATGATGAGCCATGCAAAGAAACAATAAACCACAGGAAACACAAAGGGGTGGGGGTGGGAGCACTCAATAGAGAGTGTCTATGGGGGAGCCTTGATGCTGGACTTACCCAGACAAAGAGTTAAAGTAATATATTTAAAATATAGTCAGAGAACTAAGGAAACCACTTACAAAGACCAAGGGAAAGTGGAATGAGGACTCATTAAGAGGCAATAATAATAAAGGGTTGCAAGTTACTTTAAACAGACGGAGGTGGAATTTTAGGAGTTGAAAAGTATAATTAAAATAAAAGGTTCTCTAGAAAGAGGCAACAGCAAACTGGAGTAGGCAAAAAGGAAAATTAGGGAACTTAGGCCAAATGAGATTCCATGTCTGAGCACCAGAGAGAAAACAACAATGAAAACTGAACAGAACTGCAAAGATCTGCAGGACATAATCAAACATGCCCTTCCTAGGAGAGAAAGAATATTTGAAGAAAAAAATCTATGCAAAAAATAAAAATAAACAATTGTAAATAGCACAAATTCAGCGATCCCTATCTGGACACATCACAGTCAAATTGGTGAAAGTTAAAGCAGGGCATACATCTTGAAAATAAAAAGAAAGATGTGGTTTATTTGCTATTAGGAGTCTAACAAGCTCAACAACCAAGTTCCCTCCTGAAATCATGAAGGCTTGAAGGCAGCCGATGACATCCCCAAACCATTGACAAAGAGTGCCAATCAATAAGTCTGTATCCAGGGCAAGAAACACAGCTCATCAGGTAAAAGCACTTGCCACCAAGGCTGATGACCTGAGTTCCATCTCTGGGACTCACATGAAGGAAAAAAAGAAACAACTGTCACTATCTGTCCTCTGACCTCAATACATGTGCCATGGTATGTACATACTGCCTCATAAACATGGACACAAAATAAATAAATACAATGTAAAAAAAACATGGTATTTTTAGAAAATAAAAAATGAAGACACTTCTAAATAAACAAAAGCCTGGAGAGAATATGTGGTTAGCAACAGAGAGTTGGAGACACCTTAGTAGTAGAATGCTTGCCCAGGTTTAGTCCATAGCCCTGATTCAAAGCCAAGCACCAAAACAAACAACTAACACCTATGTCAGTGTGTGGTGTGTTAGTTTGTGGCTACAGTCCCAACACTTGAGGTGCTGAGGCAGGAGGATCACAAGTTCAAGGCCAGCCTGAGCTACATGGTGAGACCATGTCACAAACCAAACCAAACCAAACCAAACCAATCAGGGCTGCAATGTGGTTCTGTGGTAGAGAACTTGTGTAGCCTGCGGAAGACTATGAGATTCATTCCCTAGTGCCAAAACAAACAAGCAGACAAAAACCAAGCAAATATTCCAAAGAGAATTCTTTGATTAAATGAAAGGACACAAGACTAACTCAACTCCATATCAAAAGATAAAGGTTTCACTAAAGGTACACGGTATAAATACATATAACCAAGATTATTATATAAAGAACTGATTGTAAGTCTGGGCTGGCCGCATACAATCTGTAAAGACTGTTGTACACAATTGTATATAATTTGTACACCAATAACTGCATAAAAGAAATAAAAGGCACCCAGATTGGAAATAAATAAATAAAAGCATTTCTATTTGTAGATAGCATGGTCTTGTAGAAAATTCCAAGGATCACACACACACACACACACACACACAGACACCACAGGAGAGATACACACAGAGAGACAGACAGAGAGATGGAAAGGGACACACAGAAGAGAGAAAGAGAGAAGGGAGAAAGGAGAGAGGGAGAGAGAGAGAGAGAGAGAGAGAGAGAGAGAGAGAGAGAGAGAGAGATGGTTTTAAGAGTTTAGAGACTGGAGAGTTGGCTCAGGGGTTAAAAGCACTTGTTGCTCTTGCAGAGGACTTGGGTTCAGTTCCCAGAATCACCAAGGTGGCTTCCAGTGACCTGTAATCCCACTTCTAGGGGATCTGAACCCCTCTTCTGGCTCCCACAGGCACCAGGATGTACATGGTGCACATACAGATGCAAGCAGACACTTATATATATGAAAAAATCAATCTTTTTAAAAATTAAAGAATTAAGAGTTCAGCAAGGTGTAAGATACAAGATCAATATGAAAATCAATTATATTTCTTTGTATCAACAATGAGCAATCCAAATTAAAAAGAACACAATTAGAATAAATAAACTCAAGGAAATAAGACACATACACTGAAAAGCACAAAATATCATCTAAAGGAATTAAGATCTGAGTACATGCATTTGTATACTTGGGCTAGAGATTCAATATAATTTCTGTCAAAATTCCAGCTGAAAAATTGCATACTGATAAAAAATTACATACTAAAATTCATATGAAAATAACAGGGGTAGCATGGCCAAGCAGTCATAAAATTCATATGAAAATGTAAAAGACTTAGAATGGCTAAAATAATCTTTAAGAGATAGCACTGGAAGATTCTTAATTATTTTAAAATCTACTACAAAGCTTTCAGAGGACTACATGGTACTGGTTTAAGGGTAGACATAGAGATAATTGGAATATAGCTGAGAGTTTGTACTTTTATGAGCAGTTGAGTTTTGATAAAGGTATAAACATAATTCAGTAGAGAAAGAATAGTCTTTTCAATAAAGAGTGCTGGAAAAACCAGAAAAAAAAGTTTGAGGGTGGGTCTCTCTCTAGCTCAATACACACACACACACACACACACACACACACACACACACACACACACACAAATGCACACACAGGAGCCAAATCTTTGATTTAAGAGCTAACACAATAAAACTCTCAGTATTATGCTGTTGAGTACAGCTCATAACTATGCAACAGATACCAAACACATGCAACCAAGAAAAAACAACTTTAAACATTTTATATTCAAAGGATGCCACCAAGAAATGAACAGACAGCACACACAGAGAAAATATTTTACCATTGCATTTTTGATAAAGGTATAATGTATAGAATATATACAGGACTTTTACAACTCAACAAAAAATTTAGTAAACCAATTCAAAATGGGAACAGAATTTTCATAGATATTTTCCAAAGAAAATACAGAAATGTGTAATATACACTTGAAAAATGCTTAACATCATTAATAATTAGGGTAATATTAATCAGAACCACAATCAGGTGTCACTTCACACACACTAGGATGGATATATTAAAAAGTGAAGAATGACAAATGTCACTAGACAGTGGTGGTCACACCTTTAATCCCAGTACTTGGGAGGCAGAGACAGCTGGATCTCAGTGAGTTTGAGGCCAACCTAGTCTACAAAGCGAGTTCCAGGACAGCCAGGGCTGTTACACAGAAAAACCCTGTCTCAAAAAACAACAGCAACAACAAAAACTGACAAATGTCTTCCCCACAATGATAGAACAGGCCAGAATAAACCCTTTCACCCTTAAGTTGCTTTTGTTCAGGTGTTTTTATTACAATAGGAAAAGTAATTAATACAGAGAATTGGTACTAAGTGAGGCAATTGCTATGGCAACCCTGACCATGTGACCTTTAGGTCTGATTTTCAAGAGGAATGTGGAAGAATTTGGAACTCTTGGCTAGGGAAAAAAAAAAAAAACACCTTTAAATGCTGTAAGCAGAGCTTAAGAGGCCATTCTGGTGGGAGTTTGGGAAACTAGTGGGTGGCTCAGTTCACTAGGTTTCAGAGGGGAAGTGGACTCTATCACAAACAGGACTTGAGGCTATTCAAATTATATGCTGACAACGAGCCTGGCTGCATTCAACCCTTGTCTTGGGAGCTTAAGTGGGCCTGAATTAAGAAACAACAAGATAATCTCATAGATGGAGGCAATTTCAAGATAACAGAAGGTTCAGGCTGAGACACGGCTACTATTGCTGCATTTATCCCAGCCTACAATGAAGAAGAGCAAAAAGTATGTCAGAAACATATTTTAAAAGTACAGTTTGCCCATACAAAGAACTCAACCAAGTTTAACTTTACAGCCAAGGCACACAATAAGAAAGGATATAATTGTTAGAGTGTTCTGCACTGGGACAGTAAGAAAGCAGCCAAGGGCAAGACCCTGCCCATCAAAGTCTCCAACATGTGAAAATTCAAACTGATCTGAAAGGAGAGAACCTCAGAATTCCCAAGGGGTCCACTGTTCCAGAGAGCAACTTCTTGGAGAGTGTTTCCCCTAGGGTCAGCACACAGAGGTTGCTGCAACTGTGGTGCAAGGGTGGCCAGGTTCTTCACATGCTGACAATGGTAATGTTTTCACGGGCATGAGAGATGCAAGATTCAGAGGGTCATTGTGTCTCCCTCCATAGCTTCAGAGAGTCACTATGTGGCTAGGCAATGTGTGTCAGGCAATTTGTGTCAAGGTTGGAATCCCCAAAAGGAGGCCTTGAGAGAGAATTATAGGAAGCTGGGAAGGCGAGGCCTTCAGTTGTAGAGGAGACCCAAGATGTTGGAGAGGCCAGAGCCCTGGGATGTTGTGGTGATACTTTGTTTATGATTTAATAAAGTTTGCCTGGAGATCAGAATGCAGAGCTAGCCACACTAGTTAGCCACAGAGGTCAGGCAGTGGTGGCACACACCTTCATTCCCTGCAGTAGGGAGGCAGAGACAGGAGTGATATGGCTGGGCAGAGAGAGGAATATAAGGCAGGAGGAGGCAGGAGCTCAGAGTGTTCAGTCTGAGGATTCCTAGAGACAGAATCGCCCATTTGGTCTGGGGATTTATAGAGACAGGATTGCCCCTTCGGTCTGAAGATTCAGTAGAGGTAAAAGGTCTCTCTAGTGGCTGGATGCTCTGCTTCTCTGATCTCTCGGCTTTTACCCCCTAATATCTGACTCCAGATTTTTATTATAAAGACTAATTAGGATTGCATAACAGGGTTCGTCCCCCACCCCCAGGAGAGCCTCACGAAGTATTCAAAGAGCACTTGATGCAGCACAAAGGATGTTAGAAGCCACTATTGTGCCCCCAGATATTCCTCCCAAATGCATAATAAACTATGATTAGAAGTAAGAGGACTTGAGTTCTGGGAAGATTTAACAGATCTACCAGCGAACTAAGAATCCTTGTGCAATAATGTCAAGTCCTAATGTCTGTCTGTCTGGTACCTCTCCTGACCACTGTTTTTCCTAGCCATCTCGAGGGAGGTGGTGTGGTTGTAAGGAGCCTGGGTTAGTCAGTTTCTACCACTAAAATGAAGTGTCTAGGCTAATGAACTTATAAAAATGAAGGTATGCTTCTGCTCATGCTTTGGGGGATTGCAGTCTAGCTTTGTGGACATCATGGGGGCAGTATTGTCAAAGCAAACTGCATATGCTTGGAGCCAGGAAGCAGAAGAAAGAATAAGAGAGCAGTGTACACCCTCATCGATCTAAAGACCCCAACTAGCCTACCTCCAGTGGCAGCACCAGTACCATTCTGGGGACCATGCCTTCCACACAGGGACTTTTAGGAGGATACTAATCCAAGGCACACATGGTGTGGTTTGGATGAGAATGCCTCCAGAAGCTCGCATATTTGACTGCTTGGTTCCCAGTTGAAGGAACTGTTTGGAAAGTATCAGGTGTGGCCTGTTGAATGGCATAGAACAGACTTTGAAGCTTCAAAAATCTGCCACCATCCCCAGTGTACACTCTGATTCCTGTTTGTGGACTGGGATGTGAGCTCTCAGCTGCCGCTCAGCTTTTTGCTTGTCTGTCTGCTGCTGTCCTCTGTCCTCATCCCCTCCACACCATGACGGAGATGGACTCCTATCCCCCTACAACTGTAATCCCCAAGCAAACCCTTCAATAAGTTGCCTCACACATAATGCTCATCACAGCATTAGAAAAGTGACTGGCAGAGCATGGCAGCACCATTCTGTCCTGTAGATCAGGAACCTAAGGGGACTGAGCTGCTTACCACACGTCACCCTAGCAGCTTAGTAAGAATGGTGATATGCGAGCTAGGGCTCTTCCTGGACCTCAGTGTCACCATCTATAAAGTGGGAACAAGAAGAGTTTGGATAGATAATGTCTAAAGTCCTCCCTCAAAGTTGCTTGAAGTTTCTGAAGTGCTAGAAAAAAGGCAAGAGGGTTAGGGCAGAGGAGAAAAAAAGAAGGAAAGGGAGAAGAAGAAAGGAGAAAGGGAGACAGGGTGTTAAAGGGGTGACTGGGATTTCAGTTCTTATTTTTTTATTTATTTATTTTTTGGTCATAATAAGGAAAAATTCAAGCCAGATGTTCTGGTGAGTTGCAGTAGCCAAGGGTGGAATCCTTGTGATAACAGCACATTAGTGTGAAGCCATATATCTATCAACAGCTCTGGACAGAGAACAGCCATTGGCATTGGCAGGCAGAGAGTCCCCACATTTGATCTTGACATTTGAAAATCTTCAGACCCCAGCTGGGCTTCAGAACCCTTCCAGGAGGGCCCTGTTCCTCAGAAGTGTCTATCCCTGGCTCCACTCATAGGACAGGATGAGGCAGGGCAGGGACCCTGCTACTCACTTGGCTGCACATTTGAGGCAGGAAGAGCAGAGGCCCAGAAGAGCCAGGCTCAGTGGGGGCTGTGGGAGCATGGTCCAAACAGCCCACGAGGTCACAGGCCACATGGTTATTACTTTTTAATTAAAACGGCGTCTTTTCCCCCCTATTACAAAAGTCATGTCTGTTTATTTTATCAAAATTAGAAAAGACAGACCAGGAAAAAGAAAAATTTAAAATGACCCATGACCCACAGAGAGCTGTTAACACCCACATACGTCCGGGAGTCATGAACTAAATGCCCATGGGGCCAGACTGTTAATGTGAATGTAAAATGGGTGTTAAACTTAATAGCAGGGACTGGGGAAGTGGCTCAGTCAGTACAGTGCTTTCATGCAGGCATGAGAGACTGAGTTCAAGCCCTGGAACCCATACGAAAAACCTGGGCATGGTGTCAACATACTTGTGATCCCAGCACTGGAGAGCAGAGGCAGGGCATATCCCTGGGCTCACTGCCTGTCAGCCTAGCCAAATTGGTGATCTCCAGGCCAGTGAGAGAGTCTGCCTCAAAACACAAGGTAGAGGGCACCGAAGAATAGAACTGTCCCCTTAGCCTTCACAGCACATACATGCACACCTACTCACATATTATGTGCATTCACCTGAACAGGCACCCACACGTGTTTTCACACATATTAACACGCATATGTGCAGAGGGTTAATCAGTTCATGGGAAAATTATTGTAAATAAGTGAGCTGTGACATTGGAAATATCATATATGTTTGCTCTAACCAGGGCTGTTGACAGATATATAGCTTCAGGCTAATGTGCTGTTATCATCATGAGTCCCTCCATTGTCTAGTGCAAGTTACTAGTGCAGCATGTAATCCAGATTATGTAGGTAGTGTAATGGCAGGCACAAATCAAAGATGTGTTTTGTTTTGTTTTGAAATAGTGCAGCCCCAGCTAGCTGGGAACTTGCTATGTAGAACAGGCTGGCCTTGAACTCAGAGAGATCCTCTTGCCTCTGCCTCTGCTTCCTGAGTGTTAGAATTGAAGGTGTGTGCCACCTTCACCTGACAAGTTAAAAAGATTTTTCTTTTAAGACAGAGTCTTATGAATATAAGCTGGCATGAATGTGTTATGTAGACCAAGCTGGCCCAGAAACTCACAGAGATCCACTTGCTTCTGCCTCCCAAGTGCTGGGATTAAAGGCATGCACCACCATACTCAGCCCCTTATAAATATCTTAAATACAGACTTAAGTTTCAGGAACCACCACTTTGAAATCCCTATTAGGTAGACTTCTAGATAATTTTCATATATGTATATATGTGTGTGTGTGTGAAAATAAATATACACATGTATGTACACATATATACAGATAAACACACATATAAAATTCAATAGAATTTTATGTGTACACTCAATATAATGTTCAGACAAAAGGGAGGTGTTTGTGTTGAGGACTGAGAGGCTATACCCATACCCGTTTCTCCTTCTTACTCCAGTAACAACCCTTAAATAATATGGTGACACAGAAATTTGGTTTGAAATCAGTTATCTATTCTAACAGCTTCTAGTCTTCAGTCCTCCACAGGCCAGTACACTCTACTTTTAAAATATCAGGGGGCACTGATCTAGGGTTGCCCCCTTTCTTTCCCTAAGGTATGGCTGGCTTGGCTGCCTGGTCTCTCAATAGTTATTTCCTACTCTTCTGTCCTTTCCTTTCTTGATTTTGTTTGAAGAGCTGGTATACCTTGTCCTGAGTTATCATCAGAAGGCCTGCTATGCTAATCTCGTTCCCTTTGCCAGAGTCTTGACTTCCTGGACTGACCCCTTGTGGCTATGTCCCTGTGAATTCACTGAAGCTGTGCAATATAAGCAGTCTGCTGGAGACTTGGGAGGCAACTGTTGCTTTCCTGTAGCAGGAAAATGTCAGGGGTACCTTCTCATGCCCCTCTTCCTACCTAGAATAAGAAAGAGAGCTATGTCATGAGCAGCTCCATCCCTTAGAACCTTGAGGGAAATGGTGGGAGACTCACAAAACTTCCCAGACCTGTCATTGGTCAACATTGGCACTCCCCTAGCCCTTGCAGCCTCCAGACTTCGTTTTATGTTTATGCCACAATGTGTCTTTTATAATAAACTTCCATTATCACTGTGAAGCCAAAGAAGGAGAGCAGAGACGCAACAAAACTCTTCTGTTGTCATTTGTCTGAGTATACCATGAACTAGTGAAAACTTTCAAACAGCAACCTTGCCCATGGACAAACATCTGTAGGAATTTTCCATTTTCACTCTAGCAACAGATGAACTAGCTAGAGAGCCCCCATCAGCGGGCTGCTAGTCATTATGAGACTGGGGGTGGGGGGGTTGGTCATTCACATCATTTCCTGTTATTTCCTAAGTAGGCTGCAGGGAGCATTGCTGAGGTAAACTCTTTTCCTCATCTTTAATGATTTCCTTTGGGTAAATGCCTCCAAGAGAACTTCCCAGGTAGAAGACCATTTAGATATTTACTCATCTTGCCCATTGCCTCCCAGAAAGAAAACACCAAGTCACACTGTCATCTCTTTCCAGATGTTTCAAACAACTTGAAGTGATGACAAGTTACCCCAGGATCCTGCCTAGACTGTGTTTTGGGCCAACATGACTGGAGTTGGTTGCCTACTGTCCCTTCCCTGGAGGAGTACTGATCCACACATCCAGCACCCTCTCCAGATGTGCTCAGACTGCAGAGCACTGCATATTTACACATGGTCTCACCCCATCCTGAAATCCTCCAGGCTGAGAGAACAGTCACTCAAAACTCTAACCACTCAGCAGCAGGACATGGGCACAAGGCCTGCTGACAACCACAGCTTGTGTTAGGCCAGTTTCTACCAGAGACTGAATAGGTTGTAAGCAATAGAGGTTGAATCAACTCATGGTTCCAGAGCATGGGAGACCCCAAATGGAAGAGTTATATCTGAGACCCCAAATGGAAGAGTTATATCTGATGAAGACCTTTTCGCTAGTGGCTCTCTTCTCAGCCCCCCAAAGATTGAATTTCAACATGAGTTTTGGTGGGGGCAAACATTCGCCCATCCCCATGGGCACATCCACTCATGATGAGCCGTGCGCTTTTCGGACAGCTTACTTGGAATTTGTATATGCTTCATCTCCATCACAGGGAAGGCCTTCTGCTATTTCTAGCTGTATTTATGCTTTAAATTCCAACTCAGATATCACCACTACCAGGCAGCCTCCATGACTCTACACTGATCAAGAGTCTGTGTACAAGACTTATTTCGTTCTGCAGTGCCTGGTTCACACTCAGCCCCCTCTATGTCATTCTCTTACAGATTGGTACATGTGAGTGCAGAGGATGCCTCTGGACAGACATGCTGCCACCCTCGGGCTCTAAGACCAGCTCCTCTTCCTTCCACACTCACCAGAAATAGTCCCTGGGGATTTCAGATCCCCCATTGACTCCATTTGGGGTCTTGTCCTGGAGACATTTCCAGAGAGCATCAGGCTTAGAAGCCTGACGTGTGTGGGAGCAGCCTTTCCTCCCCAGACTGTTTGGAGGAAGGGAGAGGAGAGGGAATTTTCAACCATTTCCACAGACCTCCTCAGCTCTCGCTGTGGGTGTCAAATAATCACTTGCAGCCTCCTGTGCTTGAGTCAGACAGAAGACGCTTGCCAATCATTTTCCCAGAGTTTTGTTTTTTTTTAAATACGTTTTGGGAATTTCATACATGATTACCGCATTTACATCATTCCCAACTCTCTCTCTCCCCCAAATCCTCCCATGACCCCTACCACTCCTTCTTAAGAAGTCTATGACCTCTTCTATAATCACCACACACACACACACACACACACACACACACACACACACACACACACACATCTACTGAGTCTATTTAGTGTTGCACTTATGTGTGTTTGGGCTTGTCCAGGCCCAGGAAATGCTTAAGCGGATTATTTATTGCTTATAATGTCTCCTTGTTTGGCATATATTTCCCTTCCTTCTGACAAAGCTCTGGCTTTAGGGGAGTATTCATGTTCCTTCCTTCTTTCTTTTTAAGTAGATTTGTTTATTTTTATCTTATGGTGCAGGTGAGTGCCCACATGTGTGTCTGTGCACCATGTGCATGTCTGGTGCCTGAGGACGTCAGACCCTCTGGTCCTCTGGGACTGTAGTTACACATGGTTGTGAGCTGCTATATGAGAGTTGGGAATTGAACCCAGGTCCTCTAGAAGAACAGCCAGTGCTCTTAAGTAATAACAGTTAACTCCAGTTCCCACCATCTTTCTTTCGCTCAGGAACAAGGGACAGCCCAGGGCATAAGACAATTAGAATTATAGACTCTCTGGGCCATCATTCTCTGGACATGGGAACCAAAAGCCAACTAGGGAACCCCTAAAACTGCTGTTGAGATTGCCAGAAGATTCTCCCTGGTTACCGTGACTTTGAGATTCAGAGGCTGGTGGCGCCAGGTCACTGGATAACAGGGTCCAGGCTGAGGAGTAAGGTCTCCCTTCCTCTTCCTTTCTGCTTCTTCCCACTCTCCATTCTTCCTTCATCCTCCTCCCATCTCTTGCCAGCTGATAAGCTGTGTGTATGTACTCTGGCCACAGGTGGATCATGTCTCTTAACTCAGCTCTTTCGCAGGGTGTTCACTGGCCTGGCAGCAGAACAGGAAGCAAAGGGTGAATGGAGGGGTGGAGGGACCAGGTGGTAGGCAGTGCTCCCAGAATCTTTCACAAGGGCATTGTGCTATTTGAGCTCACGACTTAGTTGACTGGCCATTGTCACCACCTTAGAAGTTGGCCATTGTCAGTTCTGCATGCAATTTATAATGCTGGCATGGGGAAAGGCTTCTTTTCTATTTTCCCATCTGCTCATTACTAGGACTGTGGAAGGGCAGATGTACATGGTTCAAGGGAGAAGTAAAAAAAAGCAAAAAGGATTTCCATTATGGCCTGGGCATCATCCTGTGTTAACTGACAGGGAGCATAAAAACCCTCGTGGTTATTGTCTGCACTCAGACATCTCTATTCTTAAGTCTTGTCTCATCTCTGCTTGGAACCATTGCTCATCAATGCACATTTTCCAACAGCTTCTGATCTCGACTTCAGATCACCAACAGTGTCCTTGTCCAAAATAATTGAGGCCACTTTACAAATTCATGCACTGAGTTACTTGGGTTCTGCTACATAACAGATTAGTACACACTGAAACTGCTGAACAATCTTCATCACTATGATAAAATACCTGAGAGCATCAATATGAAGGAGGAAAGCTCTGTGTTGCTTCATGACTTCAAATGTTTCATGTGGCTCTGTTGTTTGAGTACTAAGGTAGAGCGTTACAGTGGAAGCATGTGATTGGACAAAGCTCTTTTCCTCATGGCAGTCAAGAAGCAGAGGTGGGGGGGAGGAGGAGGAGGAGGAGGAGGAGGAGGAGGAGGAGGAGATCAGGACAAGATATTAAAGGGTTAATACCCTGGTGATCCAACCACTCCTCTATTGCAAGATCAACAATAGCAGCAGCTAAGAGTCTTTGGGGAACACTTGGCATCCAAACCATAATGCCTCCCCTAAGGACAACTCCCTGCTCTTCCATGGATGAATATTGTGATCAATTCATTTAGTTTCTGGGACTTAATTGTGTGTGTGTGTGTGTGTGTGTGTGTGTGTGTGTGTGTGTGTGTGTGTGTGTGTGTGTGTAGGTCAGAGGCTGATGCCAGGGGTCTTCCCTGAGAGTTGAGATCAGGCTGGCCTAGAACTCATGGAGATCCTTTTGCCTCTGCCTCCTATGTGCTGGGAATAAAGACATGTGACACCATACCATGTCCTATGCCATCTTTTGATGCAGAGTCCCTCACCGAACTTAAAGATAATAGATTGATTAGATTGGTTGGCCAGTAGTGAACTCCAGAGATCACCAGTCTGTGAGTGCTCCCACCACCTGCCCCGCTGGCACTATGTTTACAGATCTGAGAGTCACCTCTAGGTCTTTTACTAAATGCCTGAGAGGATCTGAGCTCAATTCCTCAGGCTTTTTTGGCAGGCACTGTACTGACTGAGATATTCTCAACAGTTACAGTTTGTATATTCCCTTTTTACTGTCTGCCTATTCCACTAAGGATAAGCTTACAGCCCTGGAGTCCAGCTCAGGCTGAACAAACGAACGAACGAACGAATGAATGAATGAATGAATGATAACTAAAATCATGTGCTTTATAATTGGCATTGTACCTGGCACATTGATTGACTGGCTGAGTGAATGAATGAATGAATGAATGAATGAATGAATGATCTGGGGGAACATCACTAAAACCTCTGCTTCTCCCCCCCACTGGCCCTGTCCCCACAGTGACAAGTGTCCTCTCTCAGGCTCTGCTCAATTTGAAAAGCATCCATGGAAGCGGCTCTGCTTGATGCCTTGTTTTTCTCCCAGTTTTGCAAAATCTCCTGTGACTGTTTAAGGCCAGGAAGCAGAATCAAAGGGTCTAGGATTCAAAGGACGCTAATTACCTTTCAAAGAGTTCCCCTTGGCTTTCCCGCCAGAGGCTGTGGGAGTTTGTGGTTCCTCACTGGGCTTTGAAACTGGGAGGGATGAGTGAGGCTTGATTAAAGCACAAATGTCAGGAAGCCTGGTGGGTGGCTGGGAGTGCTGACCACCTCCATCCTGGAGTGGGGTCGGTTGTGACCTCCCCTGCCCAAGCTTGTCTTAGTCTTCCGATAAGGGACTTGGGAAGCATCTTCTTCTCCAAGGCTCTTCTTTCAGACCAAGGACCTGAGGACCGCACTTGCAGATGTGAGAATGACTGATGTGTGATGTGCTAACAAGAGAATTCAGCTTTGCTTTTGAAAGCAGCCCACTAATTCTCCACGGCCTGTCATCTCAAGGAAAAGAAAACTCATTTGAGAAAAACCTGTGAAGCAAACTTTCATTAGATTCTCTTAAGCAGGCTATGGTGTCAGGACTTGGCACTCTTTGCGATACTAATGTGGAGGGTGGATCGCCTGCAAAAGGCCTGCATTCCCCCAAACTCATTTCTCATAAGATTTCTCGTAAATAAAAATCTTGTGTGTACTGGTGCTGCCAACACTTTGGAGACTGTGGCAGGAGGATTGCTGTGAGTTCAAGCACAGAAAGGGCTACAGAGTGAGTCACTATGGCAACAAACACACAAAAATGCATTGTCAGTGTTTTGGGGGGATGCTCATGCTTAGCTGAACAGTGGGGAGCCTGTTGGGGACATCATTGTATTGTTATAAAATGCCACTGCTTGCCTAAATGAACCAAAATGGCAACATTTTATCAATTCAGTAGGTAATATTTCTATTAGTCAGATTCCCCAAGCTATGCCAACACGGCAGACTTAATCATCAGATCTCATTGACTGTTGCTGTAATCTTATTTCCTGCTCACACTACACTCCCAGTTGGCCGGGGCTGTAGCCTAGCCGTCTTCCTTCTGGTACAGGTGAGGGGTGGCATGGTTTGGAATATGATGCTCTGATGGGAGGGGGGAGGAGGAGGAAACATGGTGCAGCTGAAGACTGTGCCCCAAGCACCATACATCACTCATGTCCTTGTGATCATTTTTCATGGTCAGTTATATGGCCAGATTTGGTGTCCATGGCTCAGGAAGAACAATCCTCTTCTGAGGAGAGAGGGCTTGAAAACACTACCTTCAGGCTGGAGTGGTACCTCAGTAGTTAAGAGCATGTACTGCTCCTCCAGAGGACCCGAGTTCAGTTCCCAGCACCTACACTGGCCCACTAACAACTGCCTGTAACTGCAGCTCCAGGACAGCCAGCACCTCTGGCCCTCCCAGTACTTACACCCATGTACACATTCCTATACACATACATATGCATACTTAAATATGATAAAAATATTTGAAAAAACACAATAAATTACCTTGCATCCTCTTATTAAAATAAGAACCTTGCCTGGAAGTAGTAGTGCACGCCCAAGTGTAATCCCAGCACTTGGGAGGCAGAGGCAGGCAGATCTTTGTGAGTTCAATGCCAGCTTGGTCTACATATTGAGTTCCAGGACAGTTATGGCCACATAGAGAGGCCCTGACTCAAAATCACCAAAAAATTAAGAATAATAAAATAAAAACTCTGGGACAGTCAAGAGGTGAATAAAAAAAGAAGAAAGAGGGAGGGAGAGGGAGGGGGAGGAAGGGGGAGGGAGAGAGGGAGAGAGAGGGAGAGGAAGGACATAACTGCTCCCAAGGGGTTGAGGTTTAGGTTTTTAATATAGACATAAGGTAGAATACAGGCAGAGGCAGAGGCAGACATTTGAGAGCAGTGAGCATGACTGAGCATGCTGATTGAGCCAGGTTAAACGAGGAAGGGAGGAGGGGAGAGGGAGAGAGGGGAACCAAGCGCAGTGGCCAAGAGGGGCCAGTGTAGCCGAAATGGCTGGGTTTTATGGGGAAGGGCAGCCCAGCCTGGTCCCTGGGCTGGAGAAGTTTAGGGCAGGTGATGGGGTATGCCAACCAAGAGGCCCTATAATGTAGGGACTGAGGGATGCTGGGAGAACTTTGATATGTTTAATTGGCACCTGGGTCATTTGTCCCAGGTTTGAGACCTAACAAATGGCTCAGCAGGAAAAAGAGCTGTGTGCACCCTGTGCTGACTTTGATCCTCAGAACCCATGGTGGAAGGATAGAACAGGCTCCTGTCTGCTGTCTTCTTCCTACATATATATCGTATATCCATACATACATATACACACATGTATCACACACATACACAACTCATATAGCCACACATACATATACACACATCCACATCTCATATAGCCACACATACATATACACACATCCACATCTCATATAGCCACACATAAATATACATACATGTATCACACATATACACATCTCATATAGCCACACATACATACACACACATGTATCACACATATGCACATCTCATATAGCCACACATACTTATACACATGTATCACATACAGGTTGTTTCTGGGACTCTTAGAATTTGTGACTGGAGTGAATGAGGTTTCTTTTTTCTTTTTTTGTGGGGGCGAAGTTTCAGAACATGGTTTCTCTGTGTGGTTCTGGCTGTCCTGGAACTCTTTCTATATAGACCAGACTAGCCTTGAACTCAGAGATCCGCCTGCCTCTGCGTCCTGAGTTCTGGGATTAAAGGCATGTGCCATCACTGCCCAGTAAGTTTTATTTTTCAAAGAATTCTTTTTATGATTTGCCACTGACAGTGTATAGAAACATTGTTGATATTTGATTATTGGTTATCTATCCAGTAACTGCTGAACTCTTAAGAGTTCTAATAGCATGTCTAAGTGTTGCATAGTATTTTTAGTAACTTTAGTGGCATAAGCTAGAGTCTGGGAAGAGGGAATAGCAGCGGAGGAATTACTTCCATCAGACTGGCATTTTTAAAAACCTAATAACTGCTATGGGGGAGCCTAGCACACTGCAGGTGGTGCCATCTCTAGACAAGTGGTCTTATGTTGTATGAAAAAAAAGCAAGCTGAGCAAGCTGAGGAGAGCAAGCCAGTAAGCAGCATGCCTCCATGATCTTTACTTCAGTTCCTGCCTCCAGGTTCCTGCCCTGACCTCACTTCATGGTGGACTGTAAGCCATAAGCTGAAATAAACCCTTTCTTCCTCAAGTTGCTTTTGGTCATGCTGTTTATCACAGCAATAGAAAGCAAACTTGGACAGTCCATAATCTGAAATTTCTATGAAAATGATTGTGTCATGTGCATGCAATTATAAACATAAACATTATAAATATGCATTATAAACACTTGTATATAATTGCATGTTATTTTTATTCCTTCCCATGGTATCTTTCTCTTGTATTTTCCTCTCCTATTTGTCTTGCTACCTCGCATTCATGACGTGCCTTCAATACTCTATAAACTCCCTAAGTTTGCTATTTTGATTATTCTCCTCATGCAAACGACGATATTGAGGCTTGGAGGAAGCCCACATGTGCTATGGCTAATCAAGGCGGAGTTACAAGGGCTGCTTCTGAAACAAGGGACAAGGATAAGAGTGGCTGGCAAATGCAGTTCAGGCAAGAATGAATCTGGGGCTCTTGGTTTCCTTCTGGAGAAACCTGAAGTATTATTTCTGGGACTCAGCCTCAGGAAAGAATACTCCAGGGCTTAGGGACCACTGGTAATCCCAAGAAAGCCCAAGGTTGGCTCTTCTCCAGCATCCTTATAGTCCCAGACGATCACTCAGATTGGCCAGCAGGGCCTCATGCTGCCCACATAGGACCAATGATTAACTGCTCCATTAGAATCGCTGTGAGTAAGACAGGAGAGAAAGATGGGGTGACAGTGATGTTAGGTGGATCCAATGAGGAGAAGACATACACTACACTATGGGGGCCCACATGACCCTCACCAACCAGGTGTGGGGACTCAGGAGGTTCACCTTCTGTCTTGGTTTTGCCCCTAGGACTTTGGGCACTGTGGGCCCTGGGACTCTTACTTGGTTTACATGACAACTGTAAATGAGGAGCCCATGGGAAGGAGGATGTGTAAAACAAAATGCTGGAAGGAGTCACCTAATCTTCACTGGCTTTAATTAGTGGAGTCACCCTCAGCTGCAGAACCTTGGATGGCTCCCTACAACCCGACTCATCAAGTTCATGACTGCAGAGCTTGCAAGGCTCTTCACAATTTGGCCCCACCCGACAATCTCGGGTCTCCCTCACTCTTCCCCGCTAGGTAACTTCATGAGTCCACCAAGCAGGAGCCCACACACTTGCTGTTCTTACTGTGAAATTTGGTTTGTTCCTCTCTTAAATGAAAAAAAAATGCTTCACAGGGTCACTGTAGTCCACAAAAGATTACAAGCAAGACAGCACATGGCCTGGCCCAGCACCCACACTCTGCCCAAGGCTGTGGCTGTTTCCCCATGTGCCTTTTCTTTTACACTTCTTTGGTGAATGGCGAGGAAGGTATTTGCCACTAGAAAACATCTGGGCTCTCCAGAAGCTCTTCTGTCATATGGTCCAGTGTCTTAGTCTGTTTTAACAGACTTTAGCCATAGACTAAGAGGTTTATAGAGAGAGAATTCTTACCATTCTGGAAGCTGGGAGCCTGAGATCAAGATGGTGTTTTTAAAAGGGTCTCTTAAGCATGTGGCCTATGAGGAAGACTCCAGGTGAAAACCTAACACATCAGGAGGTGTCCCTGGCGTGGGCATGAGGCCGAGTTTGTGGTCGGAGGGCAGAGTGGCTATACGCAGGTAGCTCTGGGGCCTGGAATGTGCATTGCACTAGAAGTTTTCCATGATGGCTCTGGAAAGGGCCCTCTTCCAGGTCAAAATGGTTTCTAATATGTCCCCACATGGTGCAAAGGGCAAGGAAAGCTGTGTGGCCCACTTTGTAAGAGCATTAATCCGCTTTCCAAGCCACCAAACACCACTGCTTTGAGGGTTAGCTGCTGATTTGCAGGGGCCACGTTCAGTCTATGGCGCCTAGAATAAGTATGGGCTTGAAACCCTTTTGGTCTAAGGGTTGAAAAAAATCTTCCTAGAGAGGAAGAGGAAGGGACATGGCTGGGCACTGGGTCTGTATGGAAGAGGATGCCTTGGTGGTAGTTGATGTGTTAGTTATCCTTCTACTCTGTGACAGAATACATGGAGAAATCGGCTTATAGCAGGAAAGGTCTGTTTCAATTCAGTTTCAGACTCTAGTCATTTGGCTCTATTATTTCTGGGACTAGGACGAGGCACTATGGTGGGAAGCATGAGCAGCTGGCTCCCCCATGACTGCCAGGAAGCAGGGGAGAGCAGGAGAGGTGAGAGATACTGGGAAGGGGCTGGGAACATGCCCACTCCTCAGTGACCCACTTTCTCCTTCTAGACCACCCTCCCCCAACCACACCAGTTCCAGAAATACTACAGGTTGGTAATGAAGTGCTTTTAGCCACGTGACCTTTGGGGAATAGTTCAGAACCAAACCACAAGACTTGAGGATGGGTTCTGGGATTGTGCTGAGGCTGGGGACTGCCCTGGGTGTGTGGTCCCAGTGGATGGCTGTGTGTGGACAGCAGCCAGGTCTGGCATGGGATCTGGACCACAGGTTCAAGGAATCCCACTCGGGAAGGCTCCTGTGCTTTCGGCCCCATTTCTAGGTCTGTGCTCTGGGACTGTTACTGCAGGTCTTCAGTGGTTGGGTTGAATCCTTATCCCTTTATGCCTTGCAGGCACACTGTCGGCAATGTTCTTGCCAGTCTGGTCTGCACACCCTTCAGGCCTGGCCCACCCAGCATGTGGAGCTTGCAAAATTGCTGATGCCCTTCCATGCAGAGATGGCAGCTGGGTCCCTCTTCTCTTGAGTTCAGGGGGAGGGGTGGTTGCCTTGTCTAGCAGAATACAGTGGAAGTGATCTTGTGAGACTGGAGGCCAGATGGTAAAGGGCCAGGCAGCTTCCGCTTGGTTCCCCTGCAGAGCCCACTCCCGGGACACACAGTCTCAGAACCCAGAGCCATGCATGACAGGCTCAGGCCACATGCAAAGCCATGTGTAGGGGCTTAGTGGACTGTCCCAGCCGAGTCACGGCCTGAGTCATTCCAGCCCAAGCACCAGCTATGTGAGTGGAGAAGCCTCCAGATGGTTCTAGCGCCAGTGCTTGAGTCTTCCCAGCTGAAGCCCCAGACACCATGGATCTGAGTCAAACCATCTCCACTCATCCTGTCCAAACTCCTGTCACAGAGACTTTGTGGGCATAATAGAATAGTTGTTTCACGTCACTAAATCCAGGGTGGTTTGTTATATGGAAATGTTAGCTTGAAAACAGTGCTTCTAAAATTCTTCATTCTGTTGGCAACATTTAAAATTGGTAGATTTCATCGACACATTTGGATTTCTGGTTTTCAGTGAGAAATCAGAAAACCTGGCCATACTGAGCCTGTATTCCTTTATGGCAAGATCTGGTCAAAGCTACCTCTTTAAAGAGGGATACAGACAAACTGTCTGCCTGGCCTAGCTAGCTGTTAAGTCACTTGCCCGGTCCCCATGAGTATGTGGCTATGTGACCATAGGCCACAGCCATCTAGTTTCCTCAGTGAGCACCTTATTCTCAGGGTTATCTCCTCTTCTTGATGGCTTTAGCATCTCTGCTCTCTGAGACTTCTCCCCTTTGCACCCTAGTGATATTTAAGCCTCCCACACAAGCTAGGATCACCCTTCTCTGCTTAGATAATTACTAGAGAAATAAAGAGCAGGTAGAGGCTGATGGCAGTGATGGGTGTGCCTGGATCATGCTTGTCCTGCAAACAATTTCCCATGATCATCTTTCCAATTATTCCCCAAAGCTGGAGCTTCTCTGTGAAGTGAATCGGGTGCCCAGGCTCAGCCTGTACATCTCAGAGTTGTTGTGTTCCGGCTTGATCTGTCAGGATGAGCAGTGTAGAGCCCCAAGGCCAGCAGCTCCTCCATCTTTGGCATATACGGCAGTGTTGAGGAGACCTAGAATCACATAAGGTAAATTGTAAGTGCTTACAGATAGCAGAACTGAAAATCATCATATCTTAGGTTGGCTTGGTAGTGTAGACCTATAATCTCATCTACTGGGTAATCAGAAGCAGTGGAGTGAAATTCAAGTTGTACCTGGGCTATAGCATGAGTTCAAGGCCAGCCTGATAAGGTTCTGTCTCAAAATAAAGGGTAAAAAGAGGGGTGTGGAGTAGCCCAGTGGCAGAATGCCTGACTAACATGAACAAGGCCCTGAATTCAATCCCCAATACTGCAGAAACCTAAACAACTCACAACAAAGCTATCATGACTCCAAGCATAGATGAGCCAAGTGTGCATTCTGATAAATATATTTTTCCTTACTTCATACACAAAAACAATATCTGATAAGAGTTTTTATTTATACAGATGGCAGAGATGCAATTCAACAGATGTTTCTCAAGAATTTCTATGTCCCAAGAGGTTTGGCTGGAGAGGGAACAAGAATATAACCATAGGCATGTTAGATAAAATCTCTGCCACTCTGGAGTTTAACTTATAACTCAATAGAAGAGATAAAGGAGAAGCAAACAGATGAATGTATGATGGGCTACTGTAAACACTGATTAATATTCTGAAGAAAAACCAAGCAAGGAGCCTGGCTCTGTAAACCTGATCAAAAGCCCTTGGCTGGGGAGGTTACAGACCCAAACAGGGAACCAGGGAACCTACTACCATTGCTGGTGTGGCCATCAGCCTTGGTCAGAGACATTTCTGTTTGCAGTGGGCAGTAGTTAATGAAGAGCTTCATAACTGGCCAAAATGCTGAGGATAAACGATGAATGCCCAGCCCTAAATGGGACATCTCTATCATTTTCCCCAAGGCTCAGGAATATCGGAGAAGAAAGGGCAGAAAAAACTGAGATTGTGAAGAAGGAGAAGAGTGAAAAGCTGTCTTCTGGACCTGACATGGGGGGTCACACTGATGAATTCACAGCAGCTGTGGTAACCAGAACAAGATCCAGTCAAAGTTCTAGCATGGCTGGGGAGGGGTTCATGAAACCCCACTCCTCCCCAAGTAGTTATCGACAGTTAAATATTACTAGAAGAGAGACTCATCCCACACATTGTAGTCGTCCCTATTTAAACTCAGTGGGTTATAAGATGAAGAAATGAAAATAGGAGGGATAGGAGGAGGAGTTAATGGGAAGAGAAAAGGGTTCAGTGGAAGTTGGAGAAGAAAGACAGAGTTAGGTAAGGAGTTAAAAAAAATGACCAAGATACATTATGTAAATGTATGAAATCATAGAAGAAAAAAGTTTTAAAAAGCAAGAATGGAACAGGTGCTGATTGTAGGGAGTACTTCACCTTTATGATTGTTAATTGTAGATAATTTACACTTAAGGTTTTTTTTTGTTTTTTGGTTTTTGGTTTTTTGAGACAGGGTTTCTCTGTGTAGCTCTGGAGCCTATCCTGGCACTTGCTCTGGAGACCAGGCTGGCCTCGAACTCACAGAGATCCACCTGTCTCTGCCTCCCGAGTGCTGGGATTAAAGATGTGCACCACCAATACCCGGCTCATTCTTAAGTTTTAATCCTCTTTAGACTAAAAGGGGAATTGTAGGGGGAAATGCTGACCATGCCCTTTTGGGGCTGGACACAGGAAATGCTGACCACGCCCACTTGGGGACTGGACACAGGTAATGATGACCATGCTCACTTGGGTGTCATCAGAGTGACGTAGCAAGGGTAAACCTGGCAGTCAGAACTAGATTGATAACAGATAGTTTATTAAGAAAGTACTCATGCATGGGAGCCAATGACCCGGTTTACAGTGGATGCCTACTTGTCCGCTCAGCCAGGTGGGAGGGGGAAAAAGAGGGCTGCATACATGCCTCTCTGATATTTAAACCCTTGCTTCGTCACTGTGATCATGCCCAAGTGGGTGTGGTCAGCATTTCCTGGGTCCAGCCCCAAGCGGGTGTGGTCCGCATTTCCCCCTACAGCTGATGAAGGAGTTCCATTTTATATAGGTGGGACTTAAACAGACACCTGCAATGTAACAGTGTGAGGCTTAGAAAGCCCCTAGGACTTTGGAGCAAGCCCAGCTTTTCTTGGGAGAAACGGGGGAGGACCCACATGGCTGGACGAGGGAGGGAGAGCAGAGACTGAGGTTGAATCTCAGTTCCTTTCAGTCTTCTTCCATGCCAAGTGTTATCTAATTCTGGAGGAGCTTACATAATGCCAGCGCAAGGGGAGGAAAAATGTGGTCTGAGGGGTCACCCGTCTTGCTTGGCCTCTTCATCTTGGTTTTCAGCCAGGATTGCTGATCTTTGATGTGCAGTGTTGCTCTTGGGTTTTGTAAGTTGATGGTCAGCACGCAAAGCTGAAAGCATGCAAGGCTGAGGGTGTGCTGGGCCAGAATACTGAGGCTGAGTGGAAAGGAATCTGCTTGCCCAGGATGTGGGGCTGACCAGCAGGTGTCTCAGGCCCTGGCCTGAAGTCTTGTCCTTTGAGTTCAGAGCTTTGAACATCCCACCAGGAATGACAACATCAGGGGAGGGCATGTTGGTAGCCTAGAAGAGATTCCACACTCTGAAGAATGCCTTCCATTGTATGTTTACAAATTCTGTTTAGAAATAAAGAACATTTCCCCAGCACTGGATTTCTCCCTAATCCCATATTGGCCCCCACTATCAAGATATCTCTTTTATTACTCTCCCCCTTCATCCCCCTCCCAACTTAACCATCCTGACCCCTCATGTTCCCATCCTCCCATCTCCTCCCCTCTACTCCCCCTGCCCCCAATTTACCCAGGAGATCTCATCTATTTTCTCTTCCCAGGGTCTCCCATCCCTCTTAGTGTCCTCCTTGTTACCTAGATTCTCTAGGGCTAAAGATTGTAGCCTGGTTATCCTTTGCTTGACCTCTAGTACCCACGTATGAGTGAGTCCATACTGTAGTGAGAGGTCTATCAGATGCACCTGCGGCGCTGACCACGCCCATTTGTGCATGGTCACAGGTGCATAGTTGAGCGTGTGGGATTTGGTCTGGAGTCAGGGACAGGCTTTCGCTCTCTGGGTTCTGGTCAGGATGGAGGTCCAGCTGAGCTTGGATCCTCAGAGTGTTGATCCTGGGTTATTGGTTTCTCATGTAAATGATCCCCCCCCCAAATTAGCCTATATCATCCCAGTCCCATGTATGTTAATTTGTACAACCACAACATACCGTGTTTGTCTTTCTGGTTCTGGGTTGCCTCACTCAGGATGATTTTTTTTCTAGTTCCATCCATTTGCCTGCAAATTTCATGATGTCATTGGTTTGTTTTTTTTTCTTCTGCTGAGTAGTACTCCACTGTGTAGATTTACCACATTTTCTTTATCCATTCTTTGGTTGAGGGACATCTAGGTTGTTTCCAAGTCCTGGCTGTTACAAATAAAGCTACTATGAACATAGTTGAGCAAGTGTCCTTATTGGTATGGTTGAGCATCCTTTGGGTATATGGTCAAGAGTGGTATCACTGGGTCTTGAGGTAGATTGATTCCCAATTTTCTGAGAAACTGCAATACTGACTTCCAAAGTGGCTGTACAAGTTTGCACTCCTGCCTGCCGTGGAGGGGCACTTGCCTTACTTCACATCCTGTCCAACACAGGGTGTCATTAGCATTTTTTGTTTTTTTGATTTTTTGGTTTTGATCTTGGCCATTTTGACAGGTGTAAGATGGTATCTCAGAGTCATTTTGATCTGCATTTCCCTGATAGCTAAGGATGTTGAACATTTCTTTAAATCTATCTTGGTCATTTAAGATTCTTCTGTTGAGAACTCTCTGTTTAAATCTGTACCCCATTTTTAATGGGGTTATTTGGGATTTTGATGTCTAGTTTCTTGAGTTCTTTATTTATTTTGGCTATCAGTCCTCTGTCAGATGTGGGTTCTTGTGCCAAGAAAACCCCAGCTAAAACTCCTAGCTATAGTGGAAAGGGTGCCTGAACTGGCCCTGTAATAAGATTGGTGACCTCCCTAATTGTCATCATTGAGTCTTCATCCAGTTCCTGATGGAAGCAGATGCAGAAAACAACAGCCAAGCACTGGGCTGAACTCTGGGAGTCCAGTTGAAGAGAGGGTGGAGGGACTATATGAGCAAGGGGGTGGATCAAGATCATGATAGGGAAGCCCTCAAAGATAGCTGACTTGGGCTTGTGGGAGCTCACAGACTCTGGAAAGACAGCTAGGGAGCCAGTATGGGACCCACCTAGGCCCTCTGCATGGGGTGACAGTTGTGTAGCTTGATCTTTTGTGGGGCCCCTAACAGTGGGACCTATCCCTGATGCATGAGCTGGCTCTTTGGAATTTTCTCCCTATAGTGGGATGCCTTGTTCAGCCTTGATGTGGGGCCAGGTGGGGGGAGCTCAGTCCTGCCTCAACCTGATATGCCATGCTTTGTTGATTCCCACGGGAGGCCTTACAGCATCTGAATGGAGGTGGAGGAGGAGCTGGGGGTAGAAGGGAGGGGCAGGGAATGGGAGGAGAGGAGGGAGGGGAAACTGTGGTTGGTATGTAAAATAAATAAAAACGATGAAAAAGAAATAAAGAACATAATTTAAGAAATAAAGTCTATTAATTTTATATCCCATCACTTTGCTAAAAGTATTTGCCAGCTATAGATGTTTTTCTGGTGGAGCCTTTAGGGATATATATATATATATATATCCTAAATTTTATACATATATATCCTAATATATATATATATATATATATATATATATATATATATTCATATCACCTGTCTGGGCATGGTAACATGCTCTTTTATTCCCAGCACTTGGGAGACGAAACAGGTAGATCCTATGAGCTTGAGGCCAGATCTGCTCTATATAGTGAGTTTCAGACCAACCAAGGGTACCCAGAAAGATGTTGACAAAAAAAATCACATTGTCAGCAAATCTTCCTTTGCTGACTGTATCTTTTGATCCCCTTCTTATTGCTCTAGCTAAGAGCTAAGTACTATATGGAGTAGGGATGGTGAGATGGGACATCCTTGTTTTGTCCCTGCCTATCCATTGGCCAAAACAGCTTTACTCATCAACCAATAAGAGAAATATATATTCATAGCATATAGGAGGACCTCCCACATCAGATGCCCAAGGCCCCTTCCATCCCAAAGTTATATAAGTAGTAAGGACAGTTGAGGAGACAGAAGCCTGCCAGCTGTCTGAAAGACATTCTGACTTATTGAGCTGCCTGCAAGTAGTGCAGTGAGCTTCAGGCTTCCGGCTTTCATGAGCTATCACTCATACTAGGCAGACTTTTAGTAGTTTGGTTGCCTTTGAGTGGTTCCTGCTTCTGTAGAAAACCTTTCATTCATATTCCTGTAAGTAATCCCTGATAAACTCATTGGTTCTCCACACTGGACTTGGTGGTGTTATTACTTTGTGTAGGGAGAGACCCTAGATAGTCTTTGTAAAAATTCAGTGAACCATTATCTCGGTCCCTGTACTACTTTGGTATAGGGTTCTACTCTCTCTCCTGGTTCATGAACCTTATCCCAGGCATTCAAGGCTGCTGTCTGGCATAAGGACAATGTGTGCTCATCATATGCAGCCTGAGTCTGTGGATCAGCATAAAGACCCTCACCAAGAATCTTATCTCGGGGAGCTTCTTAACCTTTCTTTAATCCTTGAAGCTCAAGGTCTTTTGCTTCCTCCCTCCATAAAGCCATCCATTGTATTTGAGATGAATTTTCAAGTACAGCTGATATTAGATGTGCCCAATCTTTAGGGGTCACCCTATTTATGGTTGCTCATGATATCACCAATTCTTTGGCATAAGGAGACTGGAGGCCATAAGCGACAACAGCTTCCTTAATTCCCTTTAGGTCTTTTAGCTGTATTGGTTGGGCGTGGTCAGCAGTACCGATATCCAGGGTCTCTCCCTACAACTTTGGTCTGTCATTGGTTCTTTATTTGGGGCAAATAGTTTGTGTCCATCTCCCTAGGGAAAAAAAATGCCACATAATAAGGAGAGAAAGAAATAGTATAATATTGACTGGGATCAGGCATGGACTTACACATGCAAGCCTTTCTCTCTCTCTCTCTCTCTCTCTCTCTCTCTCTCTCTCTCTCTCTCTCTCTCTCCTCTGTGTGTGTGTGTGTTGTGTGTGTGTGTGTGTGTGTGTGTGTGGTGCCAGCTTTTTATGAAAGTTCTAGAGATTCAAAAGATTCTCATTCTTTCACAGAAAGCACTCTTATCTATTGAACCAAACTCCTAGCCCATGTACAAATCATTAGAATGATTCTAGTGATTATAGATAAGATTGGGAATATTCATAATATTCTGAATCTGCCGTGTATCACCAGGATAAAGCAGATAACTAGTAATGGTCTAGTCTAGCTCTACCATCTCTGTGATGTTAGAATCCAGATTTGTCAGAATGTATCACACACACACACACACACACACACACACACACACACACACACACACACACGAGAAAGAGAGAGAGAGAGAGAGAGAGAGAGAGAGAGAGAGAGAGAGAGAGAGAGATCTAGAGTTTTTGTTTTGTTTTTCCAGTAGTGGGTATTGACAGGGCCTTGCACATTGCAAGCAAGTGCTTTTGAACTTACGAATTGTGTTTTGTGTGTTGACATCAATCCTGACCTAGAAATATCAACCATCCCAGGAACAAGTAACAATGCTCCTTAGCCTTTAGTTTGTTTTGTTGAAATACTTGTTCTTATTAGCAGGAACCCAGGATTTTGAAGATATAGCTTATCTTCTGTCTGAGACAAGATACAAGGGCTAGAAAAACCTGGAATGTTCAGCCATACCCCATACAGAGTCTTCAAAGACTGATGAGGCAAAGGACTCTGGTGCCAACATGAAGTGACTCCCTGCTGGCCAAGGATGAAATAGTTTGAATGTTAGAATAGGAATGTGATGGATTGAAATTTATAAACTATCCTTAAACCCATGATTCAATAATTACAAAGGAATCTGCACAATGGGTTGACCTTTGGAGCATGATAGCAACAAATTAATTGTCTTGGAATTTGGTAAATAAAGAGAAAGGATCAAACAGTAACCTTTATCCCCTGTGTGTATGAATTCTACTGGCCAGTGACTTAATTTGCTCAGGATGCCATAGCAAAAATACCACAGATTGTATGGCTTAACCAACAGAAATACATTTCTTGAAGACAAAGGTTTCTGTCCCACCTGGTCTCACAGCCACTTTCCCCCAAATAAACACACAAAGACTTATATTAATTTATAAACTGTTGACTAATGGCTAGGGCTTCTTATTGGCTATCTCTGTCTTAATTGTTAACCTATTTCTATTAATCTATGTATTGCCATGAGGTTGTGGCTTACCTGTAATCCAGCATGTTACTCCTTGGGCAGCATGGTGTCTCTTCTCCGGGCCTCCCTCTGTCTTCCTCTACTCAGCCTTCTCCTGGTCTAGTAGCCCCATCTATGCTTTCTGCCTGCTTATTGGATAATCAGTGTTTTATTCATCAACCAGTAAGAGAAACAGAAGAATACCCCCCTATCAATTCCTCATGGTTTAGGATCCCAGAAACACAAGATCATGATGTTCAAAATTAGGTCTTTATGAAATATCTTACTGGCTTGAAGATGGCCACCTTCTCTCTGTGTTCTCATGTGCTCTCTGTTTGCATGTGGAAAGAAAGACAAAGTTTCTGATGTTACCTTCATTTCATAAGGAATCCAGTGCTGTTGGATTAGGGTCCAACCCTTAAGGCCTCATTTTACCTTAACTGTCTCCCTATTGCCCAAAACAACCACTTACAATCAGTAGAGTTATGACTTCAACAGAGACATAGGAAAGAAGGGGACATGATTTAGTCCATAACAGTAACATTAGTTACTTTCTCACAGCTGTGATAAAATACCTGGCAAAACAGCATATGGGAAGAATTCTTTATTTTAACTCAGGGTTTCAGAGGATTCAGTCCACCACAGTTTGGTCTGTTGATCTAGACCCACAGTGAGGCAGCGTTAGATGGAGGAGGAGGTATACCTGTTGATCTGGATCCGTGGTGAGGCAGCATAACTGGGTGATGGGGGGAGGTGGTCTACCTCATGGAAGAAAGGAGTCAAGAGTAAGCAATGAGATTTCTGCAAAGACACGTCACCATAACACACTCTTGCATCCAGGACCCACCTTCTAAAGTTTCCACCAACACTCTAAATGATAAGGCTTAAGACATGAGCCTTTGGGGACATGTCATATTCAACACATAACAAAGTCTCTTTACAGATTATTCCAGTAAAGAAATGAAAAAGAAAAGATAGAGCATCTTCATTTTTCAATTTCCAATGTAAGACTTGAGTATTAGTGTGATTTCCAAGAGAGAAGGCCAGGCATGTGTTATGCCATGAAAGAACACGGTGCAGACTTTGAGAGCAACAATTAGTAAATGGGACCTCCTGAAACTGAGAAGCTACTGTAAAGCAAAGAACACAGTCAACAAGACAAAATGTCTCCCTACAGAATGGGAAAAGAACTTCACCAACCCCACATCTGACAGAGGGCTGATCTCCAAAATATACAGAGAACTCAAGAAACTAGAAATTGAACTACCAAACAATCCAATTAAAAAATGGGGTACAGATCTAAACAGAGAATTCTCAACAGAACAATCTCAAATGGCAGAAAGACACTTAAGGAAATGCTCAACATCCTTAGTCATCAGGGAAATGCAAATCAAAACCACATCAAGATTCCATCTTACACCGATCAGAATGGCTAAAATCAAAAACACCAAAGACAGCTTATGCTGCAAAGGATGTGGAGAAAGGGGAACACTCCTGCATTTCTGGTGGGAGTTTAAACTTGTACAGCTACTGTGGAAATCAGTATTGTGATTTCTCAGAAAATTAAGGATCAACCTACCTCAACCCCCTGCAATACCACTGTTGGGCATATACCAAACGAGGCACACCACAAGGACATTTGCTCAACTAAGTTCATAGCAACATTATTTGTAATAGTCAGATCTTGGAAATAGCCTAGATGCCCCTCAACTGAAGAATGGATAAAGAAAATATGGTGTATTTCCACAATGGAGTACTACTCAGTGGTAAGAAACAATGACATCCTAAAATTCGCAAGCAAATTAACAGAACTGGAAAAAAAAACATCCTAAGTGAGGTAACCCAAAACTAGAAAGACAAATATAGGCTTAAAGACAGACAGAGAGAGGAGGGGTGGTATAAACAGTCTTAGAAAAAATAATAAAGTCTTTAAAGAATAAAGTCTTTAAAGAAAAAAGTAAAATAAAAAATAATAAGCCATGTAGAGATGGAAGATACACAGAGAGTCTGGATCCTGTATGGTGTTGTACTAACTTTAAATGTTTTGATTGCTGATGAATGAGTGATACCTACTAAGAGACATTGGATTATGGAAGCTGCTGGATGAGACCAACTTATATATTTTAAAAGTGTCTTGACTTCAAAATGGAAGTCAAAAGGTGTGTTGCTCTGGGGAAGAGGCTATGTTTTTGTTCACACAGAAAACAAAAAGCTGTGGATTCATTCAGGGTTGAAGAAGATCAGGCTTGACCAGGGAAAACGCCCTGAAAATCCTGGTTACAGACATAAAGAAATAAACCTTAAAAAAAAACTACTGGACAAGTAATGTATATTGTATCTGCTCAAACATAAAATAAAAAATCATCTTTAACTGACTTGTTCACCTCACATTCTATACTCGTGTTAATACAGATATGTTACCTTTAAAAGTTTATGTGTTTTCAGAACAAGGGCGTCACACACCAATGAAAATGGATGGCCCAGGTGATCCAGCCTCTCAGAATACCTCTGCTGCAGTCTCCTCAGAGTTCTGCATCCAAAACAGCTTCAAGGCTGCTGGCTAAGACGCTTCAGCCTCACAGACTACTCCAGTCAGAACTTGAACATTATCCTGATTTTTTCAGGGTCCTCCAAAGATGCTAGCACCCCCAGACAACAGGAAGCGGTCTAGAGAAGATGATACCCATCTTCTAAGAGATGGGTTATGGATGTTTGTCATAATTTGGGGGGGGGGTGTTTACAAGTTGTTATTGGTCATGGTCAAGAAAAAAGCTAAACAAAGGAGTTAGATTCAAGGATCTCTTTTCTAAAGGAAAAAAGGGGGATATAATCTAGAAATGATGAAACAAAAGAGTACATTATTGAATCGACTTTAATCCCAAAAAGCAATTATTAATCTCAAAATATTTTAAATTGGTATAGATTTTGGTTTATTGACACAAGTTTAAAGTTATTTTTGTTATACTGTATGTAGGTTTATACTCTTGTTTGGGGTAGTGTGTTTATGCAACTCATTTAAAAATGTAACATATAATTAAGAAATACAGGATAATAGTCATCTATAATAATTAAACTTTGAGTCATATTAGGTATGTATTCAAGGTTAAAGATATATTTAGAGAGATAGATGGTCTTCAAGTACTTCAAGACTTACAGAATATGGCATTTAAGATGTTAGTAACCTGAGTCTTTTCATGACAGTGAATACACATCTGCTCCTAACAGCACCAATCTACTTCAGAGAAAATGATGGGTGTCAAAGAACCTCCATAAGGAGTTTAATTTCTTTGAGGCAAAAGTTAGCCATTTGGGCAGGGAACTGCCCGTGCCTCAACTGCTGCCAGTATGCTGTCCAAATTGGACAAACAGAACACAAAAGAAAGTGAATCCTGAACTTTGCCAAGACAAGGTAGGACAGTCCTTCAAAATTTCCTATGTCTCGGAAATGTCTATCAGACACCCTAGGCCTGCACGTCAAAGATAGATGCTCCAATGTTGCAGAGGAACTTAGAGTCACTGTCCAGGCAGCCAGATGTCCCTGATGTTAGGTAATATTACATCCTTCTGGGTTCTTTGATGGAGTTAAAGACTATATAGTTAAACTTACAGTTTTCCTTAGTTATGATAAAAAGTAAATTAGGTATAAAACTTTAGACTCACAAAGATAAGATAATATAATATTTTCTCTAAATTTGTCAAATACAAATGGACTGGATATTGTAACTGTAGTTCTTACTTGATAACTGTTTTGGTTGTATATAGTTTTGCTATGTTAAAGTTAAAACCTTCTATTTTAATTAGACAAAAAGGGGAAATGTTGTAGAATAATCTTTTGGTATACTGTGAGGATGTGTTGCTCACAATGGTTTAATAAAGAGCTAAATGGCTAATAGTTAGGCAGGAAAGGTTAGGCAGGACTTTCAGACAGGGAGCGAGCTCTCTAGGGCAAAGTCGCCAGGAGATTATGAAGCAAGATGAACATGCTGTGTTAAAGAAAGGTACTGAGCCACATGGTAGAACTTAGATAAGAAATATGGGTTAAATTAAGTTGTAAGAGCTAATTAATAACAAGGCTAAGCTATATAAGTTTCTATGTGGTTATTTGAGAGCGGGCTGTTGGGGCAGAAAACTCAGCCTACACGCCTTAAGTAATAACCTTAGCTATAAATGGCCTAAGCTCAATAATAAAGAGATGCATATTGGTTTAATGGATTTAAAAACTAGACTCAACTTTTTGTCATCTCCAAGAAACATATAGACTGATATGAAACAGTCTATCATGTGAAGAGTAATAATAAGGTGTAGCTGTTTTGATATCTAATAAAGGAGCAAAGTACCCTTCAACCAAAATTAGTCAGAAGAGATAAAGAAAGCTATTGCATATTCATAAAGTAAACAACTCAGCAAGAGGATATAACAGTTGTGTCCTCGTTGGCATTCTATTACGGTGATTAAACACATGACCGAAAGAAACTTGGGTTGGGGAGGGTTTATTTGGCTTACAAATCCCAAGTCTCAGTTCATCACTGAGGGAAGTCAGGACAGTAACTCAAGACAGGAACCTGGAGGCAGGGACTGAAGCAGAGGCCCTGATGGAATACTGTTTACTGGCTTGATGCCCATGATTCACTCAGGTCCAGTGGTGGGCTGGGCCTTCCCATATCAAGCATCAATCAAGTAAAATCTTCGGAGACTTGCCTAAAGCCAATGTGATGGGAGGATTTTCTCAGTTGAGGTTCCCTCTTCCCAGATGACTCTCACTAGCGTCAAACTGACCAAAAACAAAACAAAACGTCAAGAAACTTGGGATCACAAATAGTGAATCTATATGCACCAAATGCTAGACTGCCAATTTCATAAAACACTAACAGACATGCAGTGATATTTTGTTTATGATCTAACAAATAAAGCTTGCCTGAAGATCAGAGTGAAAAGCTAGCCACACTAGTTAGCCATAGAGGCCAGTTGGTGGTGGCACACAACTTTTATCCCAGGACTCAGGAGACAGAGGCAGATGGATCTCTGTTAGTTCAAGGCCACCTTGGGCTACACAAAATTGATCCAGTCTAAAAGAGAAACAGAGCTCACACAAAGGTGATCCTAGCACTTGGTGATATGCCTTTAATCTCAGCACTAAGGAGGTGGAGACAGGAAGGGATATGGCTGGGCAGGGAGAGGAATATAAGGCAGAGGAGATAGGATCTCAAGGCAGTCTGAGGCAGCAGTCTGAGGACAGGATCACCCCTTTGGTCTGAGCATTGGTAGAGGTAAGAACTCTCTACTGGCTGGTCACTCTACTTCTCTGATCCTTCAGCTTTCACCCCCTGATAGCTGATTCCAAATGTTTATTATTAAGACTTATTAGAATTCATGCTACACAGACAAGAAAGGTTAAATATTTCTGATGCCACAAGAGTGGATGGTTTCATTACCTCACTGAGTAATTTCCAAACTGAAATTCCAACAAAGAAACCTCAATATTGGGGCTAGAGAGATGGCTTAACAGCTAAGGACATGTATTGCTCTTGAAAATGACCTGGATTTGGTTCCCAGCACCTATGTCAGGTAACTCACAACCACCTGTAACTCAAGTTCCAGAGGGTGGATCTCGCCTCTATGAGCAACTGCACTCAGGTGCAAACACCTCCCATATATAGATAATTAAAAATAATGATGAATCTGAGAAAACAGAGAAACTTCAGTGTTTAGCCATATTATAGATAAAATAGAGAGAGAGTGTGTGTGTGTGTCTGTGTCTGTGTCTGTGTCTGTGTGTCTGTGTCTGTGTCTGTGTGTCTGTGTGTGTGTGTGTGTGTGTGTGATATCCAACAAATACATACTACATATTCTCAGCAGCCCATGGTAACTTCTCTAAGACGGACTACCTCCTAAGTCACAAATAAAGTCTTTCAAATACAAAAGAATTAAGATACTCTCTTGTAACATATCAGAACACAGTGGAATTAAAAGGAGAATACATGAAGACTGACTAACACACCCTTGAATGACTAGTAGGTTGTTGAAAATCGGGGGTTAAATGGAAAGCTCCTAGAATCAAATGAAAATGGAAATACAATTTACTCTGAGTGCTAATGTTAGAAATCCAGAAAGATCGCAAACGAAAAACCCCATGATGCACCTGCAGCTCCAAGAAAATAAGAACAACCCAAACTCAAAAGCACAAGGACTAATGAAAATCATGGCAGAAATTGATAAAGTGGAGACTAAATGAACAATGCATAGATTGGTCAGACAAAGAATTGATTCTTTGAAAATTTAACAATGTTGACAAACTCCTAGCTAAATTAACCAAAAGAATGAGAAAGGTCTTAATTAATAAAAATTAGAAAGGTTTATTGAAGAATACAAATGGAATCAGAGATAGGTTATTAACTGGTAATTTATTAAGGGATTACTGGAACAATAGAACCAGTGAGCAGGTTGGCTTGGCACTCCGGAAGTTCGGACCCAGAATCCTTCCCAGTGCTGGCTCAGCCCAGAGAGGGAGAGAGAGAGAGAGAGAGAGAGAGAGAGAGAGAGAAGAGAGAGAGAGAGAGAGAGAGAGAGCATGCTGGCTCTCCTCTTTTTTTCCCCAAGAGATTATCTTTTTACTAGTCCAAATTAGAAACAAGGCTGCTTCACATGTCACTCCCTTCTCCTTCTCTCTCCCCTTCTTCCCAACTCCCCCCCCATTCCATCCCCCCTCTGCTCCCTAGAGAGGGTAAGGCCCTCCGTGGGGGTTCCCCAAAGTCGGTCATATCATCATGGACAGGGGCTAGGCCCTCCCCCATGTGTCCAGGCTGAGAGAGCCTGGGGCGGGCTCCCAAAGTCCCTTCTTAAGCCAGGGATAAATACTGATCCACTAACAGGGGCCCCATAAGAGTGTCGGGGCCTCCTCATTGACATCCACATTGATGTCTGGATTAGTCCCATGTTGGCCTCCCTTGTTCTGGTCAGCTGTTTCTGTGGGTTTCACCAACCTGGTCCCAACCTCTTTGCTCTTCAATCCTCCCTCTCTGCAATTGGGTTCCAGAGTTCAGTTCAGTGTTTTGCTGTGGGTGTCTGCCTCTGCTTCCATCAGCCACTGGGTAAGGGCTTTCACTCAGGATGGTTTCTTCTAGTTCCATCCATTTGCCTTCGAATTTCAAGATTCCATTGCTTTTTTCCGCTGAGTAAATTGTGTAAATGTACCACATTTCCTCTAGCTATTCTTCAGTTGAGGGGCATCTAGGTTACTTCCAGGTTCTGACTATTACAAACAACGCTGCTACGAACATAGTTCGTAGTTGTATGAATGTGCATTCTTTGAGTCTATGCCCAAGAAAGGAATTACTGGATCTTGAGGTAGACTGATTCCCATTTTCCTGAGAAACCACCATACTGATTTCCAAAGTGGTCTTACAAGTTTGCACTCCTACCAGAAATGGAGGAGTGTTCCTCTTTCTCCACATCCTCTCCAGCATAGACTGTCATTGGTATTTTTGATTTTAGCCATTCTGGCTGGTGTAAGATGGTATCTCAGAGTTGTTTTGATTTGCATTTCCTTGATGGCTAAGGATTTTGAGCACTTTCTTAAATTTCTTTCAGTCATTTTAGATTCCTCTGTTGAGAATTCTCTATTTAGCTCTGCACCCCACTTTTTAATTTCATTGTTTGCTATTTTGGTGGCTAGCTTCTTGAGTTCATTGTATATTTTAGATATTAGCCCTCTGTCAGATGTGGGGTTGGTGAAAATCTTTTCCATTCTGTGGGCTGTCATTTTGTCTTACTGACTGTGTCCTTTGCCTTACAGAAGCTTGTTAGTTTCAGGAGGTCCCATTTATTAATAGTAGATCTCAATGTCTGTGCTACTGGTGTTATGTTAATCAGTCTCCTGTACCAATTCGCCCAAGGGTATCTCCCACTTTCTCTTCTAGAAGGTTCAGTGTGGCTGGATTAATGTTGAGGTCTTTGATCCATTCGTACATAAGTTTTGTGCATGGTGATAGATATGGATCTATCATCTGCATGTCCGAATCCAGTTGTGCCAGCACCATTTGCTGAAGATTCTTTCTTTTTTCCATTGTATAAATTTAGCTTCTTTGTCAAAAATCAGGTGTTCGTAGGTGTGTGGGTTAATATCAGGGTTTTCTATTTGATTCCATTGGTCTATCTGTCTACTTTTGTGCCAATACCAAGCTGTTTTCAGGGCTATGGCTCTATAATAGAGCTTGAGGTCAGGGATGGTGATGCCTCCAGAAGTTCCTTTATTGTACAGGTTTGTTTTGGCTATCCTGGGTTTTTTTGTTGTTGTTGTTTTTCCATATAAAGTTGAGTATTGTTCTTTCAAGGTCTATGAAAAACTGTGTTGGGATTTTGATGGGGATCTCATTGAATCTGTAGATTGATTTTGGCAAGATTGCCATTTTTTATTATGTTGATCCTACCTATCCAAGAGCATGGGAGATCTTTCCATTTTCTGGTATCTTCTTTAATTTCTTTCTTTAAAGACTCAAAGTTCTGAGTACAGGTCTTTCACATTTTTTGGTTAGTGTTACCCCAAGATATTGTCCCCTCTGCTCCCAACCGACTTCACATCTCCTCCTCTTATCTACACCCTGCTACACACCTGTGACGGGCATGGTCCGCAGTATCTGTAATCAGGGTCTCTCCCTACAAAGGTTGTTGGAACACAGTCCAAGAATGGAGTCATGTGAGAATTCTGAGCGCTTGTAAGAAAACAAGCGTCTTGAAATCTCAGTTTCTTCAAAACACAGAATTGTTTTTGCCATGTGTTTTTGCCCAAGTGTAGTGGACAGCAGTGAGTTTACATCAGCTGTTGGGTTCATGTGCCTCCATGGAAAAACATGATTTTTTGCCACATGTGATTTGTTCTTGTGATTGTACACTTTACACTTTACTCATGTGACTCTTCTTAACTCTCAGAGAATAAATTGTCTGATGCTCTGAATAAAGTGGCTATTGCATGAGACTTTAGTCTGTCTCATTTTTAGTCTTTAGCTTCATTTTTAGTATCATTTTTTGACTTTAGTCTGCCTTATTTTTAGGCCATCAACTAGAGTAGTAAACAGGAGATTGTTTAAATCTGGGGTATTTTGAAGCCCTATAGTCCCCAAATGGAAAAGCCTGGAAGATAATAACTTCCTAGACACACATAACCTATCAAATTTAAATAAAAATATGGAAAACCTAAACAGACCCATAACAATCAACAAGATTGAGGCCGTTATAAAAAAAATAACCCCACACAGAAAAGCCCAGGAGTGGTGAACTCACAGATGGATTCTGTCTAACCTCTAAGGAAATGCTACCACCAATGCTCCTCAAACTGCTCCATAGAATATAAAGGAAGGGACATTACCAAACTCATTCTATAAAGCCAGAATCATCCTGATACCAAAAAAGGTTAATGGTTCTGTACCCCTTTGTTTCTTTCACAGCTAAACACTGAGATGAACTCTGGAATCCAGTTGCAGAGAGGGAGGAGTGATGAGCAAAGGGGTCAAGACCAGGCTGGAGAAACCCACAGATACAGCTGACCTGAACAAGGGGTTGCTCATGGACCCCAGACTGATAGCTGGGGAACCAGCATAGGACTGTTCCAGATCCCCTGAACGAGGCTGTCAGTTTGGAGTTCTGGGCAATCTATGGGGCCTCTAGTAGAGGATCAGTATTTATCCCTAGTACATGAATGGACTTTGGGAGCCCTCTCCACATAGAGGGGTACTCTCTCAGCCTAGACACATGGGGGAGGGTCTAGGCCCTGCTCTAAATGATATGACAGACTTTGAAGATCCCCCATGGAAGGCCTCACCTTCCCTGGGGAGCAGAAAGGGGTTGGGATAGGGGGTGAGGAGTAGGAGAGGAGGGGAGGGAGAGGGAACTGAGATTGACATGTAAAAGAAGCATATTTCTAATTTAAAATTGGTCTAATTACAATTATAAAAATAAAAATTAAAAAAGGTTAACTGTACCTCAATAAAAGAAATCTATAGACTAATTTCGCTGATGAGCATAGATATAAAATTTCTCAAAAAGTCTTACAAATCAATACTAAAAAACTCATAAAGAAGATGATACACCATTACCGATTTGTCTTTATTATTGGAGTGTACACTTGATGTAACATATGCAAATCAAAGAGTGTAACACAACACATAAATAGACTTGACAGAAATCACATGGTGATCTTAATCAATACAGAACAAAAGCCTTTGAGAAAATTTAACATTCTTTCATAATAAAAGTCCCAAAGAAGTGAGAAATAGAAGGGGAATACCTTGACAAAACAAAGGCTATGTATGGCAAACCTATAGCCAACATTATCCTACATGGGGGAAACAGAGTGTTTCCTCCAAAGTCTGAAATGAGACAAGGGTGCTCATTTTCTTTATTCTTATTCAATGCTGTGCCCAAGTCTTTGCTGGAACAATAAAACAAAAGAAATCAATAAAATGGTTATAATTAGGAAAGAAAGAAGTCAAGTTATCCCTATTAGCAGACAGTGTAATCTCCACTTAATGAAACCTACAGACTCCACCAGAACACTCAACACACTAAACAAATGGTACTGGGGAAACTTATTTCCATGTGTGGAAGACTGAAGGATCCATGTCTCTCACCCTGTACATAACCCAGTTCAAAATGGATCAAAGACATTAATGTAAGACCTGAAACTTTGGAATGGGTAGAGGGAAATATAGGTAAAATACTTCAAGGTGTAGGCACAAGCAAAGGTTTTCTGAAGAGGACTCACGGGGCTAGAGAGATGGCTCGGAGGTTAAGAGCACTGGCTGTTCTTCCAGAGGACCTGAGTTCAATTCCCAGCAACCACATGGTGACTCACAACCATCTGTAATGAGATCTGGTGCCCTCTTCTGGCATGCAGGCATATATGGAGGCAGAATGTTGTAAATATAATAAATAAATAAACAAATCTTTAAAAAAAGAGAGAGGATTCCAATAGTATGGGAAATTACAGCAAGAGCAGACATATGTGACTACATGAAAGTAAAACATGTCTATTCTACAAGGGAAACTATGTGAAGAGTTAACAGACCTGCTATAGAATGGGAGAGAATACTTGGCAGCCATACCTAAGACAGGAGCCAATATGTAGACTATATAAAGAATACAAAAATTAAATACCAAAAAGAAAAAGAAACTCTTTCAATCAATAAATGAGCAAGATATCCCCAGTCATCAGGAAACTGCAAACTGAAAGTACATTGAGAAATCACCTCAAGTTAGAATGGCTACCATCAAGAAAAAATGGTAGCAAGTACTGTTGAGGATGTGGGGAAAGAAAGATGTTTATTTTCTCTTGGAAGGATTGTAAACAGACCATCACTATGAAAATTAGTGTGAAGGTTCCTCAAAAATTAAAAGTAGAATTGCCATAGGATGCATCACCAAAAGGACTTTTATCTTACTGTAGAGAGACTCACAAATTCATGCTCATTGTTGATTACTCACAAACGGGAAACAGAACCAGCCTAGATGTCCATCAGTTGACAAATGGATTAAGCTAGTGGAACATATGCATAATGGAATTTTATATAGCCTTGAAAAAAACACAAAAATCATTACATTTGCAGGAAAATGGATGACACAGGAAACCATCATGTTAAAATGGCCAGATTTGAAAGATAAGCACAGCATGTTTTCTCTCTTTATGAAGAACCTCGACTAAAAGTTTTAAGTATATATTATGCATATGTGTGTTTGTGTGTGTAGATCATGAAACTAGAAAGGGGATCATGAGAGCATAAGAAGAAAACTTAAGGGAACAGAGGGTAATGCAGTAGATGGGATAAGAAAGCAGAAGGGTGGTGGAGGGAAGGCAGGGGACCGCTGGAGGCAGAATGGGGCAGGCAGTGGGGAAGGGGAACAAACACATGTTAACCCAAAACATTAATTTTGAAAAGTTATATATGTTAACCTATGTGATAGTTACAAAGGTTAAGTGTGTAAAAATTTACTAATCGGTGTGATTTTTATCTGTTTCACTTTATATTTAAGAAGTTGTAAAAACTCACAACGGTTTCTCTTAAATGACATACAAGCAAAGATAATTGGGTGACAGCAGATTAAGAGAAGGGTTTGTAATTCTGAAGCCTGACAAAGGACAAGTCACTTCAAAAGAGTCCTTTAGCTGGCACCAAAGAATATTATCATGGGCTTGAGATGATAATATTGATAATATTGATGATGGCTCAGCAGTTGAGTGTATACTGCTCTTTGAGAGGACCAGAGTATGACTCCCAGCACCCGCGTCAGACACTCACAGCCTACTATAACTCCATCTGCAGAGGATCCTGCTCCCTCTTCTGGTCTCTGTAATGCCTGCATTGAGTATGTGTGCTCTTCATGTGCCCACACACACAACTGGCAAAGACAAAAGGTTAATGATTTGTGAAAAAAAAAGATAGGAAATGAGTGAGAGATGCTCCAGTTTATTAATACTTGAGTAAATAAGTCACCAATGAGTCACTGCTTTACATCTATTGACATGACAAACATTAGGAAGCTGGCAGTGCTGATTGTTATTGGGGACATGGAAGCAAGAGTCCCTGACCCCTGATGGAAGGACTGCAGAGAGGAGGAGCCATACTGGGAAACAGTTTGGCTTGACCTAGCCCAATGAAGTGTGCATCAGCCATGGCATGGCAACAGTAGACTTTCAAACATTCTAAGGGTTGGAGAAGAGTTTAGTAGATGTGTTAGAGACCTTCCCAGCATGTTGGGAAATCACAGAGAATGGGGCACCATTATTGCTGAAAGGAAGGACATCCACAAACACTCAGGTGTCTCTCTGGGGCCCACTACATACTCCCCAAGCCATGTTGAGTGAGTTCTCTGAGCCTGTATCACTGGAACCAATCATTTCTCATTGATGAATGAAGACAATCAAATGCATCTTCATTTTCATTTGTGGTGTGGTGACTGGAAGTAATCCCAGCACTAGAGAGAATATAAGGAGCTCAGAGCAGTCTCAGGAGCAGTCTGAGGTTTGGGGAGTAGCAGTGCAGTCTGGAGATGCAATCTGAGGTTCGGTGGATTGTCCCTTTGGTCTGAGCATTGACAGAGGTGAGAGCTCTCTGGTGGCTTGGCCACTTTGTTTCTCTGATCTTCAGCTTGAACCCCAATATCTGTCTCTGGGTTTTTATTATCCATTCTACAACAATTGGGTTTCCAGGGAAAGCTTTAAGTTCCTGAGAGCTTCCAGCTAGAACTATTCAAAACTCACCATTATAGACATGTTACTTAGAGTCGTGGGTCTAGACCAAGCATTAAGAGTGAGCAGAGAGAAGGAGGTGGAAGGCTTCTGGGGCTGAACTCTGGGGCTACCAACACCTGGAAGCCAGGAATGGGGGAAGGAATTACAAAAAGAATCAAGTCCAATGCTTGTGAGCCTGCAGGTCAGATGAGGACTGCAAGGTGACCCCCAAATGTGGCAATTAGAGAAGTCGTTGGTGATCATTATGGGAGTAGCTTTGGTGCCTGGAGGAGGAAAAGTTGAAGTTCGCTTTCTGTTTTAAGATGTGACATAGTGGTGTGATTCCTTACTGAGGGGAGCGATTCATCAGAGAAAGACAATGATGCCTGGGGATGATTGAGGGAATGGAGTTCTTGGTTAGGTGCAAGATGGCAGGGGTCCAAGGCACATGGAGAGAAGGGAGGGAGAGAGGAAGAGGAAGGAAAAGTGGTGATGGGAGGTTTTACAAAAAACCATGACCGTTAGCCTACTAGCTTTCATTTGCTCATTGAAACATGAGATGAAATAGGCGTCAGATTGGAGGAAGATACAAATGTGGGCTGGTTGCCGGGAGAGTGGAGGTGCAGACCGACCTTGAGAGCATGACAATGTCACAGGCAGCATGGGACTAGGAAGAAAAAACCACACAGCATGGGAAAACAATCTGAAAGAGTGAGTGCCAGGATAGACTCAAAGCTACACAGAGAAACCCTGTCTCAAAAATAAAATTCTTTTAAATGTTTTAAATGTGTTTTACTTTCATGCAGGTAGGGCTGTCAATCTGAACACAGTACACACTATCAAGTGATAATAAATGCTTGGGGCTCAGCCAGTAGAGGAGCTGCCTACCATTCAGGAAGTTCTAGCTTTGACCCCCAAGACCTCAGAAACTTGGTACAGTGGTGTGTGTCTATAATCCCATGCCTCAGTGGGTGGGAGCAGGAAGGCCAGAATTTCTGTGACACCAGCAGCCAATAGTGAATTTGAGGGTACACTGGGATACAGGAGAGTCTGTCTTAGTTTGAAGATACACGGGGATGCAGGAGAGCCTGTCTCAGTATTAACAACAGTAAATGCTATGATGAAAAGTAAACCAGGATGCTGATCAGGTGGCCAGGGAAGCCATGTGTAAAGGAGAAAAGTTGCATGGAGACTGGACTCTCCACTGAGTCAGGAATGGCGAGGAAGGGGTAGTGCATGCATAGGCCCCATGACAGAAGCACAGCTAGTGAATTTCAAGTGATCCTTATACTTGTCTTGGAATACCCATCCATCATGCCCCACTGGATGTTGTAGCTGGAGCCTCAGCAACTCATTTGGTTCTAATTTTAATGATTTGTAGTACCTGGTGCCTTGCCGCTAGAGTTGTTAATGTCCTATAAATCTGCCCCTTTAAGTGGCACCATGTGCCTAACTTCGGCCCAGCTATAATTGCAGTTTGGCTTTTGATTAGAGGAAGCCCCCTGTGCCGCTAGCTGTGAGCTGGCCAGGGCGGCTAGACATCCTCCCACAAGGGAGGGTAGGCTGGGCCACTGGGGTCCCAGGGAGGTCAGAGCTCTGATGTGCAGAGGACACAGCTTTCAGGAGACTCCCTGGGGCACTGGGAGGCCAGCCCTTCTTCCAGGATGATGGCAGATCTGTGGAAAGGGAGACCGGAACTCCTCACCCCCTTTAATGCAGTAACAGAGGAAAGCTTTCTTGGCTGTCCATAAGGCAAAAGGAATTGTCATTTGAATATTGGGCCATTCAAATAACTCACTAAACACTGACTGAACCAGTGTTTAAGCCAGGAGTTGTGCAAAAGCCCAGGTTAAAGAGTCAAAGAGCTATGGTTGCTAAGCTCAGGGGACTTGGGGGCAGTTCCCACTGGGGGAATTACTTTCCAAATGTTCTGTCTCTAATCAGCAATTCAGGACACCCAGTCTGGACACTTGAAATCAACTTCAAACCTGAACCACTTCAAGGGCAGAAGCAAGTTCTGATGGTGAGGATGGCTCTGAGCATTGCTGGATCTGTCTCCTACCCCGTCCCTCCCCCAGTCCCCCTTCTTTCTCCCTTCCTCCTCCCTCCCTTCTTCCTTTCTTCCTTCCCCTGGTTCTTTTCCTTCTTCACTTCCTTTTTCTGGTCTTTTCTTTTTCTCCACCCCTTACCTGAGTATTTTCCACCTTGTCTCATGAAGCTCCCAGTCTAGACAGAAAGGCAGATGATGGCAGACCCTGGAAGGAACTAAAGTGCATGAATACATGACAAAGAGTAATATGTGGCTTGGAGACATGTTTGCTAGGAGTGACATGTGATAAGCATGCCAAGCAGAGCCTGGAGAACAAGAACCAGGCCATTGGGACAGCTGGCAGGGGAAGTAGACAGCATTATGTAGGGAGAAGGCAAGCCAGCATGGTGGAGCACCTGAGCTGGGGAAAGAGGGAGCTAGAGATGGCTGAGAAGGGATCCCCAGCTGTGAGTCACACTGGGACCTGCACACTGGACAAAGGTTTGTAGGACTGTGTACAGATGTACTGGGGTCTGGCTCTGGCTGCTGTGTGAAGGATGCCTTGGCAAAAGAGGGAGAGTTGGGTAAGGGGCAGGGCTCTTTGAGTGCAAGATAGGAGAGCATAGAATTGTGGCCCAGGTGTAGCAGTGATCGTAGGAAAAAGAAGAGAGTGGAGGATACTCTGGAGGCAGCGTGGGCAGAACATGCCTAAGGATCTGGAGCTCCAGAGGGGAAAAAAGCACCAAGGCCAAATGTGAGGATGTTATCTGAGAAACCAGAGGACCAGACTCCTGTTTTCTGAGATGAGAGAGACAGAGCTGTGGTGTGTTTGGAAATAGTCAGATGTGGAATTGAGGGATAACTCAGTCTGTAAATGGTCACTACATAAGAATAAGGTCCCAGGGGTGTCTGTAACCCCAGCACTTAGGGAATGGGACAGGCAGATCCCTAGAGATCATTCAATGATCTCCAGGTTCAGTGACAGACCCTCTCTCAAAAACTAAAGTAGAAGGGGCTGGAGCATTGGCTGCTCTTCTAGAAGACCGAGGTTTGATTCCCAGCCCTTGCATAGCAGCTCACAACCATCCATAACTCCAGTTTCAGGGAATCCAATGCCCTCGTCTGGCCTCTGTGGGCACCAGGCACACATGAGGTGCACAGACACATATGTAGCCAAAACATCCATACACACAAAATAATAATTAAAAATAAGGTGGAGATCAATGAAGACTCCAGACATCAACCTCTGGTCTCCACTTGGGCATCATGCACATGCAAACACTCTTGTGTTGGCAGAAGTTTCCTGTCCTGACCACCTGCTCCCAAATAATCAATGTGAAGACTTAAGATTATTTATAAATGTTTGGTCAATGGCTCAGGCTTACTACTAACTAGCTCTTACAACTTAAATTGACCCATTTCTATTATTGCCACATGGTTCATGGCTTGCTCCCTCTGTGTCTCCTGGCAACTCCCCTGACTCTGTCCTTCTTCCAATCATTCTCAGCTTGTCTCTCCCACCTAACTTTATCGTGTTCGGCAACAGTGTAAAGGAATATTCTACACATTTGTACACACCTGTACACATACTCACACACCTGCACACACAACCACACATTCCCATCTGCATGGTGTATATGCATCCACACCACACATGTTCTAGCACACACTTTTGCACATACCACAGGAACACTGTGTACACCACAGAAAAAGGAAAACAAAAGCCAAACTCAGCCCTGCATGCATTGCAAACTTAAGATTAGGCAAGTGAAGATGTTGGATGACTGGCTACTGTCTGGGTTGAACTCAGAGGACAAATGTGGGGAAGGAAAGTAAATGAGGAACCAACAGCATGTAAGAAGTCTTCTAACCAGTAGTCCTTGGCTGGGACAACATGTGAGGATCAGCAGGGAGGTTTTCAATTCTGGGTGCCTGGGATGTAACACTAGGGGTGGCTCTGGACAATGGGACCCAAGCACCCGTATTGAGTCCAAGATATAGGCAGGCTCTGAACTCTGCTCCAGATAGGTTATCCAGATGTCTCAGAGCTTGGTCATTCAGATTTCTTAGGGATTGGTCATCTCGATGTCTCAGGGCTTGGTCCACAGGTCTACAGCATGACCAGCACCTGGAGTTTATTAGAAATGCTACAGAATAGGTTTCACTCAAAACCTACAGGATTATATGCTGTGTAGACAAGACCCAGCCAACCTATGTGTTCACAAGCTGGTATTGGCTTCCCCCTTCTTTGTATCTTTGAGTATGGATGTAATGCTTGGAGCTGTGGCAGTTATCTTGTAAGCATGAAGCACATTTGCAGACAAAGGCAAACTGACTGATAGACAGCAAAGTGGGATAAGATGGGAAGTTCTTGCCATTCCTCTGAGCCTGATCCAGGAGGGTCTTGCCATTCCCATTGGTCAGAGGAACTGGGATCCTTGATATGGCCACGCTCATGTCAACCATATGCATCTACCTCATTCATTCACCACATTCAGGACTTTGTCCATTCCCCATAGTCTCTCATGAGGCTCAGTAAGCCAGGGCTCAGCTGATCTGGGCTAGACTCCAAGATCAATGCCGGTCTGCTACACATAGCTCTCTCAACATCTCACTCCCTGGACCTCTGTGTCCTTCCCAAGAGACACAAGAGGACTCAGAGGCTGTGGTGGCATCATCTTGATGACAGATTGAAGTAGCTAAGGTATGGGTATATGCTGTCAGACATAGGCATGGCAGGGTGAGGGGAGGGTATCAGTGGCCAATGGCACAGGAGCTGATCTCTCACTCTTGTAAAGGAAAGCATTTAACTGAGGCATTGGCTTACAGTTTCAGAGGTTTAGTCCATTGTCATTATGGAGGGAGCATGACAGCTGGAGAATGGCAACATGCAGGTAGACACTGTGCTGAAGACAGAGCTGAGAATTCTACATCTTGATCCAAAGGCAACAGGAAGTGAACCAAGACACTGAGTGTGGCTTCAGCATATATGAGACCTCAAAGCCCACCCCCACAGTGACATGCTTCCTCCAGCAAGGCCACACCCACTCCACCAAATCCACACCTCCTAATAATGCTATTCCCTATGAGCTTATGGAGGTCAATTACATTTAAACTACCACATTTCACTCCCCGGTCCCCATAAGCTTGTAACAATATCATAATACAAAATGCATTTAGCCCAACTTCAAAGTCCTCATAGTCTATAACAACCTCAACCCCATTTAAAAGTCCAAAGCTCAAAGTCTCTTCTGAGAATCATGTAATCTATAACTGTAATCCCCTATAAAGTCAAAATACAGATCACATACTTCCAACATATAATGGCATACAGGATGTACATTACCATTCCAAAATGTAGGGAAGGGAGCATAGTGAGGAGATACTGGACCAAAGCAAGACCAAAAACCAGCTGGGCAAACTCAAAACTCTGTATCTCCATGTGTGATATTAAAAAGGTCTTCAGGTCTCCAAGTCCTTTCAGCTCTATTGACTGCAACATACTTCTCTCTCTTAGGCTGGATCCGTTCTCCATTAGCAGCTTTCCTCAGCAGGTATCCCACAGTTCTGGTATCTCTGTCATCTTAGGGTATCCAAGGCAATGTAGGTTTCCTTCAACTTCATAGCTTCACACAATGGCCTCTCTAGGCCTCCATTCAGGGACATCCCAGATACATGCCTGGCCTCAGTGACTTTCCTTAGTCATGGAGGCCAATTCTATAGCCCCTTTCTTCTATCCTTGACTCTAGAACAATGTGGCCAAAGCTACCAAGGTCTGATGCTTACTGGGAAATTCGTCCATGGAACATACCCCCCTTGTTCAATTACATCTTCACCAACTTTGTTTTCAATGGTTACCTTCACTGCCTAAGCTTGGCTGTCCTTGGACTTGATCTGTAGAGCAGGCTGGCTTCAAACTCTGACATCTGTCAGTCTCTGCCTTCCAAGTGTTGGGGGTGCTTGGATTAAAGATGTGTACCATCACACCCTGCTTTAAGCTTTTCTTTAATTCCTTTTCACAAGTTGTAAAACTAGCTGGGTGGGATCTTGCCCTGAGGTCACCACTCCCTTTATTCCATTTCTTTCTATCTTTTTCTCCTTTTCTTTGAGGCAGGGTTTCTCTGTGTAACTGTCCTGGCTGTCCTAGAACTTGCTTTATAGACCAGGCTGGCCTTGAACTCACTGAGATCTGCCTGCCTCTGCCTCCCAAGCACTGAGATTAAAGGTGTGTACCACCACTGCCCAGCTTATTTCATTTCTTAATCTGTTTATCTCCTTGAACACAGAATTTAGCTCCATTCCACTGCATGGTGCTCCTTTTCTCCTCAAATTGTACATGTTGTATTTTTTCTTTCTCAGCTTGCAACTTTTCATTATAAATCTTCACTAGAATTACTGCTAATAACCACACAACAGAGTCTATACTAGATCATTTTGAGATTTCCTCTGCCAATGGAATTAATCACTCAGTCTCAGGGAGACTCTATGGGCAAGTGCAAAAAAAGCTACAGTCTTCACCAAAATATCACAAGAATGATCTCTAGGGAACATACTAAAATTCTTCTCCTCTGAAACTTCTTGAGCCAGCCCGGCCCCCACCAATGCATAGTTGAAATCATTCTCAACACCATTGTCTTCCATGCTCTTACTAGTATGGTTCATCATCATTCCCCTGATTTCCAAACCCAAAGTACCAAAGTTTAAATTCCTTCAAATAAAAAAAAGTCAGGCCTATCACAGCAATATCCCTTTCCCTGGTACCAAATTTTGTCTTAGTTAGGGTTAATGTTGCTGTGAATAAACACCATAACCATGGCAACTACTATAAAGGAAAGCATTTAATTGACAGGGTGGCTTATAGTTTCAGAGGTTTAGTCCGGTTTAGTCCATTATCAGCATGGCAGGGAGCATGGTGGCTGAGAGTATGGCAGTGTGCAGGCAGACATGTGCTGGAGAAGGAGCTAAAAATTCTACATTTTGATCCAAAGTTCACAGGAATTAATTTTTGCTTTTGTTTGTTGTTGTTTTTGAAACAGGGTTTCTCTGTGTTATAGTCCTGGCTGTCCTGAAATTCACTCTGTAGATGAGGCTGCCTTCAAACTCACAGAGACCTGCCTCCCTTTGTCTCCCAAGTGCTGTGATTAAAGGTGTGCACCACCACTGCCCAGCCCAAATTGTTTAACAACTATAGTTCACTCAGCTTCACAGTATCATCATCCTAGATGACTGATACGTCCAACAATTTTGAACCTTAGCCCTTTAAGTGACCCTAATGTTCATTTAAGAGAGTAGACATAAATCACAGGGCTGAATTGAAAAAGCTGTTAAAGTAAGCCCAGGGTTTCCTTTCTTTTAAAAAAAATACTGAAAGTCAATGATAAAAATCAATTACATTCTCTATTTACCTGCCACTCACACTGACATGCTAGACATCCCTCTCATTCCATTCATGAGCATAGTGCACAGCTTCCTATTGTAGTAGTACTATTCACTGTTCCTTGGCTACTTGAGCAATGTTTGAATAAAAATTAATAGAGTTTTCCTGTAAAGCTTGGTCATATTCACTGATGTTGCTCTGACTGCCTTAGCTACCTCCATACTATTCAGATGCTGTCTGGCTAAGCCATCTTAACTGGACTGGTTTGACAAACCCTTGCCTCCTAGCATTTGGCTACTGTAAGCACCACTGCTTGCTCCTGTTGTAGAATTCAATTAGAGTTATACATATCTGTGCTGCATATTTGCTTTGTCTTTTAACATAGCTACATCAGCATCTTCATTGTTTTCAAACTCAACAGCAGCTTCACCAGTCAATATACCACTGGGCCCAATCTTAATATGTACTGTCACAGGATTGAGTGGTGAAAATGTGAATGACATTCTCAGTAGTTCTTTGTAAGGTGATGTATACATAGTGTCCAGTGTTGTGCTCTGGAAAGTAAAATGTCCATCCCCATATCTGTGGTCAGACATTCATGAAAAACAATAATTGAGGCCTCTTCCAAATCTATCTGAACCAAACCCATAGCTATCATTATAGTCATTATAATCAACATAACCTCTGTCACCTCCACTACAAGCACCCCATCTCATCTCTCACAGCCAGGTCCTCTGCCAATGCTGTTATTCTCTCTGCCACCCACAGGTCTGTCACAGGTCTGTCATAGGCTGCTGCATGGCCATAAGTTCTCGTAGTAGACCATAGTGAGATCTAACTTCAGCTCAACCACTCTTAAATATTTTGATATACCAATGTCATATTCTTTCCTTGTGTTTCATTAGAGCCTTTTCAGTGAAGCTTCCCTGTACTCGCCATCTGGAAGTCCACCTGCAATGTTTTTCATTTGGCATAATTTCCAGCCCTGAAAAGAACTGAACAATTTCTTCCTTGCTACATCCAGAGAAGAGCCCTCTAAGCAGTGCAAAAGACCATTGTCCATGTCATGACTATTCAGAGCTGTGTGCTTCAACACCCAATCTGCTTTGATGTTGTATGACCTTAATACTTTAGCATTATCTGTGCCCCAGGGCTTCTCAGTCTTTTTCCAAGGCTTATTTGATTTCATAGTCTGTTTTACATTCAACAATAGCCTCAACACTTAGTCTGCATTCTCTGGTTTAGATGAATACCTTGAGCCTCATTTTGAATTTTGCAGTCAGAAAAAATAAACAACAAAAAAAACCCTGCTATATCTTATCAACTGAGTACAACCAGTGTAAGCCCAGGACCTTCACTAAGGATGATGTCAGCAAATTCAGATTATATACACAAAAAAACACCTGTGTGTGGTCTCCAAAGATCTGTGTATGTTTAGAGACATCCTCTGTGTGTTGTGGGAGTGCTGGGTTGGGCAAAATAAAAATAGCCAAGGGGTATGTAAGGGATGATCTATGGAGACACATAATGGGAAAACTATTATAGAATAAGACTAGCCACTTCCCCTCACCTGGCTGCCAGTGAGGAGGAACCTGAAAGAGGCTGGTGCCATTTAGGGACCAAGAGAGATGGAGTACATAGCTGGCAAGCAGGGATGAAAGGAAGTTGACTAATAGTCTATGGGAAAAGAACCAATAGAAGCAATCTATATTAAAGGGAGACTTATTCCATTGTTTTGTACAGCGTGGAGTGGGTAGTCCAAAAATGGCTGTCTTCCCATGGAAAAGCTGAGAGCCTGGCAGCTGCTCAATCTACAAAGCTGGAAGCCTCAGCAGTTCCAATTTTGTGCTGGAGGATTCTTGGAGAGCCAGTGGTCTTCAGTACATGCTGAAAAGCAGAAGAAGCTATGTTCTGATGTCAACAAAGGATGGCAGTATCAGTGGCAGATACAGAGTATATGCACTCACCAGCAGGAAGTAGAAGCAGGTAGGCAAACACAAAAGCTTCTCCGTGGAACCTCTTTATATATGGGCCAGAGATAGAAGATGGTGTCCCCTCAGGAAAGGGTCTTCATCCTTAGTTAATGTTTCTAGAAAACACCTTTACAGACTAACAGAGACATGTCTCTTAGTTGATTGCAGACCTAGTGAAGCTGCCAACCAGGAAGAGCCATCATGGGACAATGAAGGACAATAGAATTTGGAGGCCTTCATTTGGAGGCTGTCCAGGAGAACTTAGCCCACGACTGAGGGTAGGGAGTGTGGGAGCTAGGAATCCTGTGGTCTAAGTTGGGCCTTCAGAAAAGTCACACTGCAGCTGTGAACAGTTGGATCAGCAGTAGAGGGAAAGAGAGAGATTCTCTTAAAACTGTACAGAAAAAAAGGCACAACTGCATGTTATTAAATGAGTCTTCAATGAGAATGGTCAATTGAGGACTCAGACAGAATCCCTTAACTCTATCCCCACATCCAAGTAATGAGTGAACCTGTAATTCCACTCGGCAATGGGCACTTAGATGGTCTAAGCAGGCCACACATCATGTCTACAGAACCCCATCGAACTCTAGGAGGTAGACACGACAATAATCACAGCTGAAGTGTGACCTTCCCAACTCCCCAGCCTTAATTAATACTCTTGACTGAATAGCCCTCTAGGTCAGGCTCCATGAAGCCTTCTAAACTCCATCGTCCTCTGCCTTCCTTTCACCCTTGTCTGCCAGCCACCTGGGCCTGCCCTATGGTCCCTGAATGGCGTGTCCACTCCCCGTTTCCCTGATTGGAAGCCAGGTACTCTGAGGTGGTTAATTACATTCCCTTCTCTGTCTGTGGTGCAGACTGACATTCAACCCAACCCCTTTCTATTTATTTTCTGTTTTCCAGTCTAATTTTGGGCATATTTTTTCTATTTAAAGTTATTTGCTGGCACTAGAATACAGTACTCCGAGAGACAAAAATACCCGAAGCCTTGTTAATGAGGAACAGGGCACTCAGAACTTAGGGAGAAAGCATAGAAAGAAATCTGTCCAGCAGGAAGGGGGAGAGGGCTGGGATAAGGTGGGCAGGCTGAGAAGGATGCTGGAGAAGAAGGATCTGGCAAGCAGGTCCTGATGACCTCACCCTCTAGCCTCTCCTATTTCTCATTTGTAATATGGGGCCAAAAAGGACAGGAAATGGACAGGGGCAGGAATCAGAGTGGGGATCTGGACCTTCAGCAGACTCTCACATCGCAAGCCAGAAACAGACTCCTCACCCTGGCCTGGGCATCTCTAATGATTTTAAACTGCTCGAGGTGGGGCAGGTGAGCAGGCAGGATTCAGATGACATCCCAGATTCTGAGAACAAAGAAGGGTGTTCATATCCTCGTCCTTTCAAAAAGTACAGTTTGAAGCTGGGGGTGTGGCTCAGTGTTAGAGCATTTACCTAATATGCACAAGGTCCACCCCAATGCGTCAAACAAATGCATAAAAATGTTACCAGCTTTCTCTCTACCTGACCACTATTTTATCTTTTTTATTGATTTTTCCTTCCCTTTTCCTTCCTTCTCCTTCCTTCTCATTCTTTCTCATTCTCCTAGTCTCTCTCTCTGTCTCTCTCTGTGTCTCTCTCTGTGTCTCTCTGTGTGTCTGTCTGTCTGTCTCTCTCTCTCTCTCTCTCTCTCTCTCTCTCTCTCTCTCTCTCTCTCTCTCCTGATGTTGTAGCCCACGCTAGTTGTGATCCTACTATACATAGCTGAGGATGATCTTGAACTCCTGCCTCCTGCTTTGGTCTGCGGTCTCACAAGTGCTGGGATTACAGGCATGCACCACCACAGCCTTCCAGACCCATGATCTTGATGGTGCAACTGGGGAGCTGCTCCTTGTTTCTTAACACCCTCCTTTCTCTGCTCATACAGAGTTTAGCTTTCTAAAAGCAGAACATGTTTTGAAGCACAGTGTGGGCAGGTTTACCTCTCTCCCAGGTAAGCTTCAGTGATTCTGCTCCTAGGTCAGGGCTTCGTACAGCCAGGAAACACAGCACCAGGAATTTCACCTACCATCCCATCCCCGTAGACATCCATCACCAGTGTGCTGTAAGAGTTAGGCTTTCCTTTGCCGCTAGTGAGCAATCTGTGAGCTCCTGCCGTGTAACCCTCACTTCACACTGGGTTGGGGGTGTGGTTGTTGGAGAAAAATAATTCTAGCCCCTGGGTGTCACTTCTTCAGGTTTATCACTGCTTCCTTCCCCAGAAGAATCCCAGGAGATACTGTGTATTCTGTTTTAATAGAGAGGAGGAAAAGGACTCCCCAAAGTTGTCATGGTGATTTAATGGCTCAGTAGTCTGTGGTACCACTTCCTAGGATGGAAGCCACTCTAGCCAGAGGAGGGAGGTTCACCACTGTTCCTCTGAAGGCCAGTAGCCTCCTACAGAGTCCTGTGAAGGTACATCTACAGAGCCAAAGAGCAGGGGTCTGCGTTCAATCCTCACTTCCTATTTTTACATTTAACTTCCTGTGTCAGCCTCCTTATCTGCAAGATGGAAATAATTGATACTTCCCGCAAATGGTCATGCAAAGGACAAAATTTCACCACTCAAAGTGCAAGACCCAGAAAGAGTACCTCAATATAACCAACAGGGTTTTGGACCAAATATTAGGGGTAATCTAAATATTAGAGGCATTTACAAATTTAAATTTATAGACATAATATTCCAAGGCAATATGGCTAGTTTGATCAAGCTCTATTTGGGCTAAATTTCTGTAGAATATTAAAGATGTATTACATTCATTTATGCTGTGAAACATTTGTTTAATTATGCAAAAATATGCTGCATTCTTTTCTGTCGAACTTTTTTTTAACTCTGTGAAGCTGTGATACCTTGCCTGCCTAAAATACTTGATTGGTCTAATAAAGAGCTGAATGTCCAATAGCTGGGCAGGTGAGAGAAATAGGTGGGACCTCCAAGTAGAGGGAATAAATAGAAGCAGAGTGAAGAGAGAAAAGTGAGAAAAGGAAGCGAGCAAGACACTGGGGCCAACTATGGAGTAAGAAGTAAAGAACTATATCTATCATAGGGAAAGATAAAAATCTCAGAGGTAAAGTATAGAAGAGAAATGGGATAATTTAAGTTAGGAAAGCTATCTAGAAACAAGCCATGCTAAGGCTAGGCATTCATAAGAAAGAATAAGTCTCCACATATTTATTTGGAGCTGGTTGGCAGATACCCAAAGAGTAAAGAGTTAAAAACAACCAACTACACTAAACTACAGAAGATGCATTGGAATTTCTTACTAGAAACTGATTTACTCTGTCTTTCCTTTTAGAAGAAAGTCAGTTTGGAGGCCACATGGTGGTGGCGGCGCACGCCTTTAATCCCAGTACTTGGGAGGCAGAGGCAGGAAGATCTCTATGAGTTTGAGGCCAGCCTAGTCTACAGAGCAAGTTCCAGAACAACCAGGACTACACAGAGAAGCCCTGTCTCGAACCACTGCTCCCCCCCCCCCCCCGCCCCAGTCAGTTTGGTTTGCAGTTGAATAAAAACCAAAAAACTAGCTTTCAAGAGTAAGGCTCTGGGAGACAGGGCATTTCCCTCCAGCTTGGGACTTCTTATTTGGGATCTGTTTTAGACGTGATTGGTGGTGCCCTCCCTTCCCTCCTGATGCCCAACACTTGAACACTGGGGCTTGGATACTGCAAAGCTTCAAGTCTCTGATACCCACATTCAAGACCAAGTGGGGGTGTGAAATGGGCAGGAATGCAGAATATGGAAGGCACTGGACTCAGGATACTTACATTTGGTTTTCTTCTTGCACTGTCCCTTTCTTGACCTTGGGGGAGACCCCTCACCTTTGGCCCTTTCATTCCCTATGTTTAAGTGGGTAAGGGCTACAGGGAGGGACCTGGATCGGTGCTAGGCACACAGCAGGACTTGTTGGGTGTCAGCGGCCCTCATTGTTACAGTGTTCTTGACTCCTGGCCACATCGCTGAGCTGTTAGTTGCATCATTTCTGCTTCATCACAGATGAGAAACTGAGGCTCAGAGAGGTTAGGTTACTCACTCAGAGCTGCAGAGCTGGTGTTTGGATCAGCTCCATCTGCTCTAGGATGGGCATCATATAATTTTCTGGACAGCACAGGGGGAAATGGAGGCCTCCCACTCACATATAATAGTGCAAAGATTGGGTCCACGTTTAGTAGGGTCCTTCCCTGAGCCTCATGTCTGCTGGGACATGAGTGAACCTCCAGTCAGCCTGGCAGGACCCAGGAGACAGGGATGTGGAGGCCCCGATACCATAGGTTTTCAACAACTGGACTTTATTTGAGGTAGTTACTTTGGAATGGCAGAGGGTACACAGGAGGTACAGTGTCCCCCAGGCATGTGGGAGCCGGCTGTCAGCTAATATGGAAAACGATGAAGACAGCTGAATGTTTCACGTTATGTGTACACTAGTAATGAAACAGGAGGAATTTGGAGGGGAGGGTTCTGGGATGCAGGGAAAGTGTTACAGATGTTAGAATCACAAAGGAAGGCAGGCTCTTTAGGGTTGAGGAGAGCATCTCCAGGCTCAACAGTAGGACCCTGGCAACTGGGAAATGTCTGTAGCCTCAGAGCAGTGTGCATCTGGCATGTAGGGCACAGAAGCAGGGCTTCTCTGGACTGGTTCTGTTCTCTAAGTTGAAGCAAGGCCAAGGCCAGGATGGACACTTGGAACAAAGTGAGCCTTGCTACACAGGAAGGACAGAGTAGCTTGTTACATAGTGATTTTCTTTGATGCCTTTCTAGTTGAAATATACTTTCCTGGAGGGATGCTAAAACTGGGGCAGTCAGTACACTTCCAAGTCTCAGGAAGCCAATCAACTCACAAGTCTTAGGAAGCTCCTGAAACTTGACAAGGTTCACACCGGGTCTCCCCATGGTTATGTAGGCAACAATTGCTGGTGAGAAGAGTGACTGAACAGTGAAACATCCTGATGGAATTCCAGGAATGTAGCTGTCATCCATGCTGGAGTGAGCTTTTCAGTACAGCAGCCTGTAAGTCACCATGCTTCTGTAAAGAGCTCCTTCATCCTTTCTCTGTGAGTAACTCCAAATAGACTCCCTGATTCGCTAAGCTAGAATTGAGTGGAGTTGCTTTTTGATCCACTGTCAGTGCCCTATCCAAAGTGAAAAGACATGTGTGCATCTCCCCAGGAAAAGTCACACAATAAGCAAGAGCTTAGGCTGGGGTGGCTGAGGCCCTCAGCAGATTCTGTGAAGTGTGGAAGGACTTCCTGGAGCTTTGAGGACACGGGCTGGTTGGGCGAGCAGGAGGAGACCTGTATCTAAAGAATTCTTGCTATGGATAAGGGAGGTTGTTGACCCCATCTGCATGTTCCTGTCGGGTGAATGGATAGCCACTGAAGTGCACATTCCTCCTCAGTTTCTCAGCTCACTCTTCCTCCTTGGGTTTTCATTGAGAAGAAAAAACTCTGGAGCTCAGTTCCCTTCCCGTGGGAGCGAAGCAAGTTCTGTCCTCTGACAGCTAGGATGATCAGCTATGGACCCAACTCTGGTCTAGTCAGCTAGTTCCTTAGGGTAAGCTTAAGTTGTCAAACAAGCATGGTTGTGGGGTTCTTTGGGAAGAGAAGCTGGGAGCTAGAAGGATATCCCAGAAGTGTCAGGATACACTGGCTTGTGCACTAGTTTGATGGTTTGTGGGGATTGTAGTTCCCCTTGCACTCTGCAGGCTACCCACCAGCCCAGCCTCTGATGCTGATCTAGAATGCATTCCTTCATGCCCTCTGTTGTCCGCATCCCCATGGCGCTGTGTGCTGTGTCAGCCATGCTTGCTTACAGCTGCATCTCTCCGGTTCACGTCCCAGCAGCCAGAGGAATCTTTTCAAAGAATGGACTGAATGGCGTTCCTCCATTTCTACCCTGCCTGTGCCCTACTCCCCCTCCATTGACCTTTCTCTAAGACTTGACTAGGGTCACACCTATCAAACCTTCTTACTACTTATGCCACGTTGTTTTATTGTCATTTTCTTCTGTTTTTTTGTTTGTTTGTTTTGCCTTGCTCTCATCATCCTCTCTATCCCTAGAACATGCTGAGCTCAGTTCTTTCCTGACTCAAGTTGTCACATGTCTTTCAAGCATCATGATCAGATATAAGTGACAAAAGTCCCTGGGATGTTTATAGGTTCAAGAAGCTGTGGAGTGCATTTCTCAGTCATGTACTAGACCAGCTAGGGCAATGAGTGGCTCTCCTCCAGGAGTGATGCAGGGACCCAGGCTCTACGCAGCTGTGTCTATTCCATCCCAGGGCCACATCTTTGCATTCAGTCAAGGGGGAAGACAAGAGAACATGGAGGAGGTTTGCCCCGTTCTACAAATCCCAGATCTGCTCTCATATAGATGGCAAGAGCAGGTCATGGAGTCACACCTGGATGTAGAGAGGCTGGGAGCAAACATTAGTGATGGAGAGAGCAGAGTTTGGTGAGTAGTTAACTACCCAGGCCATGGTCACCTTCTCAGAGATACCTTTCTTAGACCATCTCTTAAAAAGAAATGTCCCTCTGTCACTACACACCTCATCATTATTTAATTTTCTTCACCATCTTTCACATATGTGTCTGTAAACCCTGTGAAGGTGGGGACTTTGGCCCCTTTATGCTACATTCCTAACACCTAGATCAGGGTTCTGCCAATGGTAGCTGCTTAATGGATGTTTATTGAATTACTGTCATCCAGATACTAGAAGAGAAAATATGTTCCAGTCCATCTTATGCAGTTGGTATGCTGCTGACCACCAACCCAGATTCTACAACAGCCCATGGGAGGCCTAGTGGCCTCATGATCCGAAAATGCTTTGGAATACGAAACCCACCCATGCAGATTCCTTCCCTTTCTCATTACTGTAGATCTCAGAAAGGTAAGGCTAATGTCTGAGTCAAGAATCTTGTAGGCAGGGTTGTCTCTGCCCTGGCTTCTGTGTGAACCCCTCTTTTGTCTTCTGCTGGCTTTGGTTTCCCAGCCTGCAAGATTGAGGGTGGCTCAGAATGGGCCAGGCAACACTCCACTTTCTCTGCAGTGTGCCAAGGGTAGATGACCTCCCCAGAACATGGCAGTACCTTCTTTTTCCAACTGTTGACCTTTGGAGAAAGCTCCCCTCCTGGTCTTCTCTCCCTCTGTGGTCTTAATAAGGCTTAATGAGGGGCCTAGCCCCTCAGTGGCCACCAGCTCATACTTGCACTCTGGGACAGGGTAGGGGGAATGTGGCTAATGACAGGGTCCTGGTATGGGGTGAGCTGACAACCTCAGCTGGCCTTTCTGGGCCTCTATTAACAGACCACACAGGGGAATGTCTTCTCAGGGCCCATGATTTTCAATTTTTCCACTGGAGAAGGCAGCTGGGAAGAGGTGGCCAAGAGGCCAGAGACAATCATTGGTGTTTCAGCACCATTCTACCTATCTTCCAGCTAGCTACCAACTCACCCTTCTGCCTGTCCTCCACCTGGCTGTTCTTTCATCACATCCCAAACCTATCTACCACCTACCCACATGCCATCCTTCCTCCTAACCATCTACCAAGTTACCATCCAACCAGCCAGTAAACCACATAGGCAAAATATGCCCGGCCAACCTTCCACCTCTTCATCTGCCCTCCACCTAGTCATCTGCCCTTCTCCCTAGTCATCTGCCCTCCTCCCTAGTCTTCCATCCTTCCTCCTACTCATCCATCCCTCCTCCTACTCACCCATCCTTCCTCCTACTCATCCATCCTTCCATCTACTCATCCATCCTTCCTCCTACTCATCCATCCTTCCTCCTACTCATCCATCCTTCCTCCTACTCATCCATCCTTCCACCTACTCATCCATCCTTCCTCCTACTCATCCATCCTTCTACCTACTCATCCATCCTTCTACCTACCCAACCATCTTACTACTTCTCTATTCACCCTTCTATCTTTGCACCTATCCACTACACTGTCCATAATAAGCCCAAGATAACAAGACTAAGCAACCATGGGCTAAAGCTATAAGTCAAAGTAAGCATTTTTGCATTTTAAGTTGATAGTCTCTGGTATTTTGCCACAGCATTGGAAAGCTGACTAACACAGAGTTTATTGAATTCTGAACTGAGTGGAGGCTACATGGTGCCTCAGTTTCAACAACCCAGCAATGGGTATCATAATACCAGCTTCCTGGAGCTGTTGAAAAGATGCACCAAAGATATAGAATAGCCCCTGCTATGGTACATAATGAAGAAAAGTTACTTATGATTTCAGAATAGCCCCCATGAAGCCCAGGGAGGATGGGGCATTTCCTCCTCCTGTCCACTTGGAGGTCCTCACACCCGCTGTGGCTTCCCTCTTCCCCAGCTCCTCTGTCTCCTCAGATAGCCCCAAATGTGTCTCCTCTGAGTGTGGCTTTAATTCAAGTCACTGCCACCAAGTGTCAGGCTGTCAGAGAGGGTGTCAGGGAAGGCCCCTTGGCAATGTCATCTTTCTAATTACCCAGTGTCATGCCCCAAGTTCAAACAGATGTGGTCTGGCAGGCAGGATGGCAGAGCACTTGAAGGGTGAGCTGTGATGCCAGGCAAACTTGGGCTCTGCTTCCTTGCCTCTGCCTCTGCCTCTGCCTCTGCCTCTTCCTTATGGAAGAGTGGCTTTGTATTTCTGGGGCTCATGCCTCATCTGTAATGGCTATGACAAGGGCTGCCAAGCAGATGTGTCTTCATGGGAAAGTTGTTGGCATCCTGCCCTTGAATCCAGCTCCCCCAGCTCCTCTGTTTGTGAATCCCTTTCCTGCTTTTGGAGAGTATAACCAAAGGTCAGCTTCTCAGGGTATCATACAGCTTGCTTGTGGTAGCTGCTTCCTGATGCAGCCAATCTGACTTCCTTAGAGACTTGGGACGGCGCCTACTCTGAAGGATGCTGAGCAGAGAAATGGAGGCAAAGTCCACCCCAACAACACACTGGAGCCTCCTGGAGCCCAGTGCCCCTGGGGCTCCAGCAGGAACCTTCCCATCCCATAAGTACCCTGTGTGAGGGTTAGTTCTCTCTGCAAGAAGAGTCATCACATACAAGGCTGATGAATGTCTGTTGCAGGGCACTGCTCATCCTTCATGAGGGCCAGAGCCCCTTCTTCCCCATGGGCTTGTGGGCTTTTGTGCAGCACACTGGGGCAGCTTGGTTCCCTGTAACCAGAGCTCCAGTGGGGTCCAAACTCTTACATCAGTCTTTGTTCCAATGGCAATTTTAATTAAGGGCTTTCAAGCCCCTCTGTGAAGAATTGTGCTGTCTGCTCTGGGAGAATTTAGGGACTGTCCTCAGAGATGTCATTCTGTTTCCAATTATCCAAACTTTAAGCCCCAGTTCCAGCCAGATGGTGCCTTGAAAGGGCAAGGGAGTGGGCAGTCGGTGGGCTGGGGAGAGCTCCCACCTCTGTTGAGGATGTGGCCCTGTGCTTGGCCTGCCACAGCTGGTTCCAGTACATCCTCCAGGTTGCTTCTCCAGACACACACTTGAGAGCTGAAGAGGGCTGGGCTTTGAACACTGACTCTGTAAGTGGAAGTCTCAGGCTCAGCTGAGACAGGAGGGAAGAGGCCCATCCGGGGAAGGGAAAGGTAGTAGTCCAACAAACTTCCCAATGACACAGAGGTTAAGCAGGTCTTGGTGATGCCAAGGGAGAAGAACTGCTGGGCAGAGGGTTGGTGCTGTGCAGGGTACAACTTAGATTTTGAGATGAGCCAGGGAAGTTCTGTGTCTTGAACTACATGTGATGTATATTCTCTCTCTCTCTCTCTCTCTCTCTCTCTCTCTCTCTCTCTCTCTCTCTCTCTCTCTCTCTCTCCTTCCCTCTCCCTCTCATTTCCTTCCCTCCCTCCTCCTTCCCCTGTCTCTCTTCCTTCCTCCCCCCTCTCTATGGCTCCCATATAGTCAGGCCCATCCTTTCTCACCTGGACAGTCCCCTCTGGTCTTCCTCTGGTCTCCCTACCCACCCCCATTTGTATAAAACATTCATTCAGAAAATACTAATGTGGGAAGCTGGAGAGATGGCTCAGCAGTTAAGAGCACTGGCTGCTTTTTCAGAGGTCCTGAGTTCAATTCCCAGCAACCAAATGGTGACTCATGTGGTTAAATAAATCTTTAAAAAAGAAAATACTAATGGGGACAGGCCAATGGAGCTGGGCCCTTTCTATCCCCCACCTTGCCTTGTCCTGTCCCAACCCATCACTTTTCATTCCTAATGGACCTTGCTCTTTCAAACTGTCTTTATGTCTGCGTTTTCACTATTTAGAATCACCCTACTCTACACCTTCTGGAACATTCTCCTTATCTGTCATCCACTAAGACTGAACTCCACATCTGTATCTTACCCGATGGCCTGCCTCCACTTTAAGTCACCTCTCAGTGCCACATTCACTGTGCCTTGTCGTCTTTCTAGGCGACTTTAATTCCTCATTAGTCTACAAGCTCTATAAAGGTAGGAGCTGTGGCTTCAGGGGCTCTGAGCTAAGGTGAGCTAAAGGAAGGTACTCTTAGGAGAGACCCAAGTGGGAGCCTGAGATCCCATGCCTGGCTTAGGACCCAGCTATAAAGTTCTCCAGAAAGCTCCTCAATGCACTGAGTCTCAGTTTCCTCATCTGAAAAGTGAGGATAACCTCTCTTGGGGTCGCTATTGGGATGACATGAAGGAATGTAGATACATGAGATTAGGTGTCCAAGAAGTGGCCAGTGTCCACCAGCAGAAGCCACCACGTGAATGACACTGTGGAATGAGGGTAGAGTTGTAGGGGGTGCTGGAGCTCCTTGGGATCCCCTCCCCTGACACCCATTCCAGCTGATGGAACTATGGTTGCAGGTGGATCCTGGCTGGGAATTGCTCTAGCCATGCTAAGGACACAGTCCCTCCTAGGAGTCATCCACAGCTGGTGACTAGGTTATATACATGTCTCCTCATTCTGTCACTGTTACAAAATACCGAGAGAAATAACTTAGAGAAGGAATGATTTATTTTGGCCATAGTTTCTGAGGATCCAATCCATGGTCATTTGGCCCTGTTCTGTGCAGTGGGGAGGAAGAATGTCAAGGTAAAGAAGGTAGGAAACCAGGGAGAAGAGAGAGCAGGGGAAAGGCCAGACTATACCTTCAAACACATGCTACCACATGCTGACCTCCTCTCTAGGCCCATAGCACCACCAGATGGGAACCAAACCTACACACATGGCCCATGAATGTCATTTCACATCCAAGCCATGACACATGGCCCTGTGCCCTCACTCCCAGCACGTCATCTTTACTCCTCACCAGAGTCATCCCAAGGCACTTGGCCCAGCAAGCTTCTGTAACCAGTCTTTACCTCAGATTCTTATTCCTGCAGTGAGAGAAGACGGAAGGGACAGAGAGATACTGTGGTGGTTTGAAAGAAAATGGCCCCCAATGGGAGTGGCACTATTAGGAGGTGTGGTTTTTGTTGTAGTGAGTATGGTCTTGTTGGAGGAAGTGTGTCACTGTGGAGGCGGGCTTTGAGGTCTCATATATGCTCAAGCCACACAAGTATCTCAGTTCACTTCCTGTTGCTTGCAAGATGTAGAACTCTTAGCTATTTCTCCAGCACCCTGTCTGCCTACATGCCACCATGTCTCACCATGATGACAACGGACTAAACCTTTGAAACTGTAAGTCACCCGGTTAAATGTTTTCCTTTATAAGAGTTGCTGCCGTGGTCATGGTGCCTCTTTGAAAATAGAAACTCTAACTAAGTCACAGAGAAACCCTGTCTCACCCCCCCCAAAAAAAAAAGAAACCCTAACTAAGACAGATACACACAGAGAAGAGGAAGGAGGAGGTGGTGAGATAACGGAAGAGGAATGGTCGGTTGCCAGCCAGGGCCAGCGCTGGCCACCATGTTCTAGATCCAGCCTTTCTCTGTAGCCGTCCATGTTAACTGCCACAGTGCTGGCAATTGCTGACCTGGGCCTGCTGTAGGCTTTCATCAGTCCCTTCACCTCTGAGCCTTAGTGGTACTGTCTATATAAAGGAACTGGGGACTGTGAGGGCGATCTGGCTGTGACCCCTGTTACCCTGCTGGTGGCCAAGGTTAACTAGATTGATCTGGCAGCCTGGGCAGGGTTCTCTTTCTCACTCTCAATGTTCATTTATGAGAAAGTTGATCTCTTGGGTGTGGAGGGCAGAATGATGGCACCCAAAGGCTGGGGAGAGGAAAGGAAGGGGCTCAGGAACTTCAGAGCAGTGGGTGCTAAGTTACAGCTAGACAGGAGCAAGAAGCTCTGGGACCCTGTTTCACAGGAGGGTAAAAGGTTTCTACACACTCAAAAGACCAGAAGAGATGGCTTTGAATGTTTTCACCATGAAGAAACGGTTAGCTGGGTATAGCGATGCATATCTTTAATCCCAGCCCTTGGGAGGCAGAGGCAGGCACATCTCTGAGGTCACTCTGATCTACATAGTGAGTTCCAGGCCAGCCAGGGCTACATAGTGAGGAGACCCTGTCTTGAGAAAAAGAGTGTTGAAGCAGGTAGATATGTTTGAGCTGATTTGAATATGATATACAATTTATACATATATTAAAATATTGCCTTGTAAATACATACACTTGTATGTATCCATTTAAAATTACATTGTTAAATTACATTTTAAATGTGTTAAAGATAGAGAGTTGGTGGAAGGGGAGTAGCCAGTAAGAGGAAAGGAGAAGTTCCAGGCAGAGAGTTCACCATGTGCAGGAGCCCTGAAATAGGAAAGAGCTTGGCATGTTAAGAAACTAGGAAGAGAGCCGGGCGTTGGTGGTGCACACCTTTAATCCCAGCACTCGGGAGGCAGAGGCAGGTGGATCTCTGTGAGTTCGAGACCACAACTCACAGAGCCTTGTCTACAAGAGCAAGTTCTAGGACAGCCTCCAAAGCTACAGAGAGACCCTGTCTCAAAAAACCAAAAAAAGAAAAAGAAACTGGGAAGAGGCTACTGTGACAAGAAAGGTGCCAGCCAGAGGCAAGGGTATGGGGAACAGATCAGGGCTCACAGGACATGGAGGCATGGAGAAGGCTTGGCTTTTCCTTGGAGTACGACAGAAAGATGCCGGAAAATTTTCCATTGACTAATAAGACGATGCCTTAGATGCCAAGGGCAGAAGGTCTAAGTACTTAACCCTTCCTTTAACCTGCTATACACCTTGTGATAGGACTCATAACCTTAGAGTCTAGACCCTTCTTCTTCCTTTGTTGATCCTTGGTCATTTTGATCTGGGGACCCGTCCCTCCTTTATGTCTTCAGTCATTTAGGACCATGGAGCACTTCTACGTCTACTCGGTATACCCTGGACCAGGAGTAGAGCAAGGCTAATGATAATGAAGCACTCATTAGAGTGCCAAATGAGGTGCACCAGAAATCCCTGTCATGGGCTGGAGAGATGGTGGCTCAGTGGTGAAGAGTGTGTAGTGATCTTGCAGAGAACTGGAGTTCAATTCCCAGCACCAATGTCAAGCGGCTCACAACCACCTGTAACCCCAGCTCCAGGAGATCCAATACCTCTGGCTTTCTTAGGCACTGCTTGCACACACACACACAAACACACACACACACACACACACACACACACACACACACACACACACACTACACACACAGGGGAAGGGTGGAGACACAATTGAAAATAAAAATAAATCTTTAAAAATGTTCAGTCATTAAAATAAATATTTCAATACTTAAAAATGTAATCCACGTTGAACCCTAAGACAAAGGAGAAAGTTGTAATGTGGATAGAATTAATGTAATTAATTGAAGTTTGGGTATTTTTATTTGTGAGGGAATTTTGGCCATTAATGTTTTGTACCTCTCTCAGCACAATGGTGCATCACCTGCTGTGTTTGGAATTTGGGAAACCCCTGGAGTGAGGAGGACAGATGATGTCTTAACATCTGTAAGAACACGCTAGAATGGTCTAGAAAGTAGAGTTCTGGACTCTCTTGAGAACTACCATGCTGTACAGAATCTCTGTCTTTTCCACATGCTCTGGCTTCATTCTGAGGCTAGTCCCCTTACAGCTCCATCTACCACTGACTGTGGGGTTCAGAGATTAAGGCCAAACTGCAGAGGTCATCCATTGGCCCCAGGATTAAGCCTTCCTGGCTTACAGGTCTCTACCCAGCACCCCCTAAGACAAGCCCCATGTGATAGATGTAGCTGAAGGATTGAGAACCCCATATCAGATGTTCATCTCCAGGCATGGAGGCCCATATCAATTCTCTGCTTTGGCCTACCCATGCCCCAGCCACCTGTCTCACAGTTCCTGTCCCTCATCTTTCTTGTCCTGAGATCCCAGTGTAGCAGAGAAGAGCGGCCACACTGAGCCCCTGCGGGGTACACAACCACAAAGAAAACCCACGTCTATGAGGAAAGCCTGCCGCACGTGGAGCAAGCTTCTTGGGCCAAATTCTAAAACTGTGTGGTCAGTATAAACAGGATGCACAACCTGGCAGGCACAGCCTGAGAAGAGGATACAAGAGGGGGAAGGAAAAGGTAACAGCTAATGGTGGTGGTAGAGCAGAGCACATTCTCTACCAGAGACCACACGCAGATCCCTGCCGACATGGTCCGTTATTTGTTGGCTCTACTTGGTCTCTCTGAACACTAAACTCCCTTCACCTCCACAGATCCCCGTTCCCACACCTGTCATGTAGAAGGCTGGGCTTGGGACTGCTGCCTATGGTGTGAATCCAATAATCTAAACATCTTGGGCTTAAAGACCCTGGTGAGCTGGAGATGTAGCTCAGTTGGCAAGATGCCTGCCTGCCTAGGATGGAAGGATTGCTTCTATCAGATGGGCTAGTGGCCATGTCTTTGAGAGATTGTCTTGATTAATGACTAACGTAGGAGGGTCCAGCCCATTGTAGGTGTCACCCTCCCTAAACAGGTGGGTCTGAGCTGTTTAAGAAGGCTAGCTGGGCCATCGAGCAAGCCAAAAGAACAAAGGAGATAACAAGCAGCAAGTTGCTTTCCTCTGTGCATCCTGCCTGCAGCTTTCTGCCTTGAATCCTTGCCTCGTCTCCCTCAGTGATGGACTATGACATGGAGGTATAAGCCAAATAAATCCTTTCCTCTCCAAGTTGCTTTCAGTCAGTGTTTTATCATAGCAAGAGAGATCAAACTAGAGCACTTGGTATGCATGTGGCCCTGGGCTTGATCCATGACACAACAAAAGACATCAATGGTTGCATAGCTAGTTGGTGGCCTGCTTGGGCTACACGAGATTTTGTCTCAAAAGACAATGACAAAAAAAGTAAACCAAAAACACTCTTTGCCTGCTGTGGGCCCTACTCCACTGGCTAGGCGACCTTGGTAGTTTCGTGCTCTTCTGGTACCTCAGTTTCCCGTCCCTAGGGATTCTAGTAGCTACTAACTCACAGAGTGTTTTGCAGGGTTAAATGAGCTGATATTTGTACACAGTGCCTGGAGCATAGTAACCACTCAATAAACACTTCACACCCACCACTAGTGTTTCTACATTCTCACTATAAGATGGATATTTCCAAGATCTAGAGTTGCAAGTTTCAAAGACTCTATTGTTCAAGGATTCTATGACTTTCCAACTCTGTAAGCAGCTAGTGGAGACACCATGTTCTAGGATCCTTGATCCATAACCTTGTGGATTTGCCTCACGCAAGCTAGGAGCCTGGCTGGCTAGCCCAATCCTGGCACTTTCGGCTACCAATAAAATAAACACAACAAGCTTGAGAAACATCTAGAGATAGCTTGACCTTCTGGCCAAATGTTCATTGGCCTTTCCTAACTCCTATAATCTAGGAAGACCATGCCTCTCAAAGCTTGGAACTCCTTTTATTAAGAACCCGCTGTGGTTCCCTACTTGTTTTTCAAACCAGTGCTCCCTACTTCTCAGCCTGGCTTCAGAAGCCCCTTAGCTCTTATCCACTTTAAAGTTAAGGGTTTATGAAATGGAGAAGGGGACTCGGGATGATGTGTTGGAGGCTGCTTCTGGGACTACATATCTTTGTTTGTTCTTAATCACACCCAAACTATTTTATTAAACATCTGTATGTCAAGTTGTTCTGGGCTCTGAGCACCCTGGAGTGCTGGCAAAGCTCATTGAAGACCCCTCTCATGGCCCAGCATTTGTCCTATGGCATAAGCTTACAGTCTCCAGAACTTTAGACTCTATCTCATTTGCAAAGTGGGTCAATACCCACCATTCAAAGCTAGAATAAGGATGAAAAGAGATGGTAGCGGGGACCAACTCAGCAGCCTTTGTGCTGCAGGTGTGCAGTGCATGTCTGTGCTGGGGGGAGGGTTCGTCCACTTTCCCAGCCCAGTTCCCTTTAGAGTAACTCCGTGTAGGGTTAGAGAGACAGGCAGGGCTGGGATCCAGTCCTCTGATAGGATGGATGCACACATGTCTGCTTCCCTGAGGGGGTTGCAGGGTGTGTTGAGTGCCCTCAGACAGACTCTGAAGAGGCTGAGGCTGCATGCCCTCATCCCCAGCTCTGCCTCTGAGTTCATCTTCTCCTAGCTTGCTGCCCCACATGACCAGAACTATTTCCTATCCCCTTTGTGTTGGGAAGGGGTGCTTCTCCATGGAAGGCAGAGCAAAATCAGCCCTAAGACATAGACTGCAACACTTGAGCTAAGTCCAAAAGGCAGTGGGGAGTGAAGGCTAGTTCTGGGGAGGTGTCCCCAGGAAAACATGTCCACTGTCTCCCAGGAGCGCCTCTGTTCCTTGCATCTCACCCTAGCAGCTGCCTGGGGCTCCTGCCAGTGTCAGCCATGAGTCCCTGGCCTACTTGGGGGCTAGATTATTTTTTCATTAAGTTTGTAATTATTGAAAAGTGCAAGTCATTTGCAACATACCAAGTGAAGCAGGCAGTGGAGGTTAAGGCTTTTTCCCTGCCTGCGGCCTGCTGGGCCCCCACCCTGTTCTGGGGAAAGGGGAACATTGTTGGGGAAAATAAACACGAGGCTGTGATCCTTTCGGGGACTTTATGAGCCTGACCCCACCCCACTCCCGAGTCTGCTTATGCTCCTTGTTAATTAAAGGGGAGACTAGTTTCCAGGACACTTTCTGGCTAGGCTAGGCAGACCATGGGGATATGGCAGGCAGGCAGCTGGTGGCCTTGGAGGTAACTCTTTTTCTTAAGACAGAATCTACTCCCCTGAAGAACACTGTGTGTTCTTCCCATTCCTGTAGCCCCCTGACCTTCCAAAAGGGAGTTATTATTGTGGACACTGAAGAGGTTCCTGGAGAGTAATAACCACCATGGAAGGCATCTGCAGAGTATTTACTCTGTGGGCAGTAGGGTCCCATCAGTCCCCCACAGCTCCATCTGTGTCTGTCATAGAAAACTGAGGATCTGTGCAATCACCCCTTTACATGTTTGTTCACATTACAACTTTTTACTGTGTGCCAGGCACTGTTCTAGGCAAGAGGGTAAGAAGAAAAGCACCCTGATCCCCTCCCACTGACCATAGGATACAGGGGTCAGTAGATACTCCAAATAGATGTGTCAACCAGTGTGTCTGCTGTTCCTTGCCAGACTGACAGACAAGCACATAAGGCAGGTCATGGCCAAACAGTCATAGGAGAGCAGGCGACCCTCTGAGAAAATGATTCTGCAGAGGCCTACAGAGAGAAGGGGTCCAAGTATTTGACGGTAAGACTTCCACCTTGGAAGGAGCAGGATGAACCCCCACCCCACTTGCTTTTTTAGTCTAGGTTTCCTGGCCAAGGTTCAGTGCTGCCCAGCCTGCAATGGCTTATCTGTGCTTCCTTCAGTACAGCCCTTGTTGCTTTATTAACTGTGCCCAGTACATCTGTAAAACCAGAATGCCAAGCCCTTTCGTGGGAGACAAGGAGTGTCCAGTGACAGTCTCAGAACCCGTATTATTGGCACACTTCTACCCCTCAGAACAGTGTTTTTCCATTTAAAACACTAATGAACTGGTTTGCTGAGGCTCTGCCCAGTACCAGGGTATTTTTCCACTTGGATCTCTGGTGGGAGGGCCTGGGATGGCAGCTGACTAAAGACATTGCTGTTCTTCTTGTTAAAAAATAACCACCCCTGGCACACACCTTTAATCCCAGCACTCAGGAGGCAGAGGCAGGTGATCTCTGTGAGTTCGTAGAGGCCAGCATGGTTTACATAGTGAGTTCCAGGCCTTCCATGGTTACACAGTGAGGCCTTCCCTCAAAAAAAAAGTAAATAGATATAACCTCCTCCCAATAAGAACAAAGAAGGTGGATAAGAACTACACTTAGTGGGCCTGGGGCTGGCTGCTTGGGTGCTGCAAAGAAGATTGGGTGGTTTTTCCGAAAGACTCAAGAACTGGAAGCACCAAATACCAGAGGAGGTGCTAGAGAGGCTGGGGTGGGAGAAGGTTGAACTTGGGAGCCCTGGAGCCCCAATCCTCCTGCCCAGCCTACCCAGGACTCCACTCAGAGCCCACCAGCAAGAGGAGCTCACTGGAAAGGGGGACCAATGAGGCTCCCAAAGGAGACACACCAGGCACAGGGAATAGGCGGGCCTCTGACCAAAGGGTCATGTTCTACAATGTTAGGAATACCTCTGCCCTCCCTCCTCTCCCTTGTGAAGAATTCTCTGAGAACCACATCCCATCTCCTATTTCTGTGACCACAGTACTCGAGAGACACAACCTAAGAGAGGAAGGGTGGATTTTACCTCATGCTCAGGAGCCCCGCCTCCTAATGCCAGGGATGTCTAAGTAACTGTGGGAATGTTTGTAAGTGGCTAGGCTGTTAGAATGTGAATAAGAAGGGAAGGAAGGGGGTAAAGAAGGGGAAGGGGGGAAGGAAAAGAGTCTCTTCTGAAAACAGGAACTGAACTTATTAGCGGTTCCAGGGAGGCAGATTACCTCAAAACTTAGTGACACAAAACAGCCACAATGGATTGGTTCGTAGTATAGTGCGGTGGTTGGAAAGAAAATGGCCCCCAAAGGGAGTGGCACTGTTAGGAGGTGTGGCTTTGTTGGGGTGGGTGTGGCTTTGTTGGAGGAAGTGTGTCACTGTTGAGGTAGGCTTTGAGGTCTGATATATGCTCAAGATACTGCCCAGTGTCTCAGACCACTTCCTGTTGCCTTCACGAGTCAAGATGTAGGACTCTCAACTATTTCTCCAGCACCACGTCTGCCTACAAGCCACCATGTTGCACATGATGATAATGGACTAAACCTTTGAAAATGTAAGCCATCCATCCCAATAAAATGTTTTTTGTTTCACGGTGTCTCTTCATAGCATTAGAAACCCTAACTAAGACATATAGATTAGCTTCATGTGAATCTGTCTGGCCTCCCTCAAATGCCAGTTGCTCTATGGTGGCCTCCTCTGTTGTTGTCAGCTGAGGTAGCAGAGATAGATATCTCATCACAGGTCCACTGTCCTTCAGGAATCAAGCCTGGGTTCATTGCCAGCCTTGGGGTGGGCACCAGCCTTCCCTGAGCCTAAGGGACCCAAAGGTAGAAGTCATTTTCCTGCTTCCTGCTGTGATGTTTGCGGTTTTCCCATTGGTCAGAGTCTGCATGACAGGAGTAGAAGACTGGGACTTGCTCCTAGGAATATACCCAAAAGAAGCACATTCATACAACAAGGACATCTGTTCAACGATGTTCATAGCAGCACTATTTGTAATAGCCAGAAACTGGAAGCAGCCTAGATGCCCCTCTACCAAAGAATGGATAGAGAAAATGTGGTACATTTACACCATTCCGTACTACTCAGCAGAAAAAAAAAATGAAATCTTGAAATTTGCAGGAAAATGGATGGAACTAGAAGAAACCATTCTGAGCGAGGTAACCCAATCACAAAAAGACAAACATGGTATGTACTCACTCATATGTGGATTTTAGACATAGAGTAAAGGATTAGCAGCCTACAATCCACACTGCCAGAGAAACTAGGAAACAAGGAGGACCCTAAAAGAGACAAGCATTGTCCCCTGGAGAAGGGGAAAGGGTCACCATCCCCTGAGCAAATTGAGAGCATGGGAAGAGGGGGGAGGGAGCTACGAGAATGACAAGGGAAGAAGAGGAAGGATGCAGAGGTCATGAGAAAGCAGAAAGGTTGAGTCAGGTGTAGATTAGAAGAAAGGGTATGTGATAGGTAGGGTTTTAGTTGGGGGGGAGGGGAGGAAGGGAGGGAGAAGGGAACTGGGATGGTCATGTAAAACAATCTTGTTTCTAATTCAAATAAAAAATGATAGAAGAAGAAGAAGAAGAAGAAGAAGAAGAAGAAGAAGAAGAAGAAGAAGAAGAAGAAGAAGAAGAAGAAGAAGACTGGGACTTGAGTAGAAGTCAAGAATCTCATGGTGACTTTTAATTTCGTGACTTTTCTAGGGTGACCTCAAATGCAGGAGACTGTGTTTATCACATCAGAAGACAAGGGATTCTTGACTCTGCCCAAACACAATAGGTACTAAAGTCAGAGCTCAGGAGGGAAATAGCCTTATTAAACTATCAGACATGTTTTTCTATGAGGAAATCACGCTAGGCAGCAGCATATCACAGAACTGTTTTCAGGGTGAACACAGACTGGGGTCAAGTCTTCAGAGAAAACAATTCTTTTTAAAGGGCCAATGTAATGGAAGGGGAAAGGCCTGAGAGTTTGAGAGAGTTCATTGTTACAGCTGAGCTGACACAGCAGGAGGCAGCATCTATCATTACAACAGTAAAGATACCAAAGACAAAATTAAGAAAAATTAACAGCAGGAAAAACAATCACCAACCATTACATGCAGAAAACAGCAGGGAAAGTGGCCACAACTATGCCAAAATGCCTCTTGTTTACAGGAGGAAGCCTGCACATGTCATCTGAAATGAGGGCATTTCCAGACCCACACTGGGGTGAGGTGAGGAGCAAAAGTACATTATGTGACCCTGTTGAGAAGTGTCGGGGTAACAAAGACCACGCTACCCCAAAGAGAGGAAGAGCAGACATGTGGGCCGAGGCAACAACACGGAAACCCACACAGCTTCAGCATTCGCTTTTCCATAGAGGAGACCTCCTCTTTAACAAATGCTTCAAAGTCTCAGTGTAAGTCCTGAGTTTCTGGAGCTGCTAGGAGACACCTTAAGAACATGGCTCTGGTGAGGACTTTCTGAAAAGGACTCCAGGAAACAACAGCAAGAATTGATTGGAGTTTGTGTGAAATTAAAAAAAAAGCTTCCGTGCAGCAAAGAAAACAGCAGAGTGAAGAGACAGCCTACAGTATGGCAGGAACCCACTGTAGCTATGCATCTGATGGGGGCATTAATATCCATAACAAATAAAGACCTCAGAAAGTTAAAAGTGAAAAAAAAAACCAACAAATCTTCCAATCCATAAATGGGGAGTGGATCAAATGGAAGGTTCTCAAAGGAAGAAGCACAAATATGGAAAACGTTCAGCATCCTTAGCCATCAGGGAGATGGAAATTTAAACTATGATGAGATTCCATCTCACCTCAGCCAGGGGTCTATCATTAAGAAAACGAAGAAAAGATAGTGAGATGTCTCTTGGGCTTGCTTGCAAGCCAAGCTTGATAATCTGAGTTCAATCCCCAGAACCCATATGATGGAAGGAGAGAACTAACTGATCGCACTAGTTGCCCTCTGATCTCCACCTGTGTGCTTCAGGATGAGCACAGACATATACATACACTCAATACACACACACACACACACACACACACACACACTGTTTATGAAAAATGAAAGAAACCAAATGATAACAAAATATAATAAGTGTTGGGGGGAACCTCCTTATTCTCTGATGGTAGGATTGTAAGCTAGTACAGCCATCAATGACAATTAATATGGAGGTTCCTTAGAAAACTAAAACAAAGGTACCACATGACTTAGCTACACCACTCCCATGTACATACCTGAAGGAACCTAAGTATACCACAGAGGTACCTGCTGCAACCCATGTCCACTGAGGCACTTTTCACTACAGCCAAGCTAAGAATCAGCCTAGATGCCCATTGTATTTGCTTTTCTGTTTTTGTGATGAACACAGTAACCGGGAAGCAACTGGGGAAGCAAAGGGTGATGTGGCTTATGCTGCCCAATCACAGTCCGTCATTGGTGAAAACCAAAGCAGGAACTTGGGGCATGAGCTATTTGTTATTTGTTATTGGTGAAAACCAAAGCAGGAACTTGGGGCAAGACTTGGGGCAGGAGCAGAGACAGAACCATGGAGGAAAACTGACTGCCACCTTTCTCCCCATGGCTGCTCAGTTTGCTTTCTTACACATCCATACCACCTGCCCAGGGCTCTCATCATCCACAGTAACCTGGACCCTCCCACATCAATCATTAGGCAAGGAAATGCTCCACAGATTAGCCCACAGGCCAGCTTGATGGAAGCAATTCCCCAGCAGCCCACTTGGTTGTATGACTGTGAGTCCCTGAAATGTCTGAGATCCGACTTCCTCACCTGTAACGTGGGATAGCAGGTAGTGTGTGTAGACCTCCCATGGGATCACATGGTCATACTTCTCAGTTGGTTCTGGTCTCCTTATCAGTGAACATGCCCCTCAGTGTACACACACACACACACACAACACACACACACACACACACACACACACACACACACACACACACACACGCGCGCGATCTACAAAGTAAAACATTTCGAGTTTTCTTCATATATAAAATGGAAATTTGAACAAGATTAAATGAAATATACAAATCAACTCTCTTATTATTTTTCCTGCAAGCCTTGGGGCAGGCCTCAGCTCTGTTTCTTTATCTGTTTCATTAAACTGACAAGCCCTTTCCTGGGAGAACTGAGGTGTGGGGACAGAATGACCATGCTCTGTTCACTGTTGAAGGTGATCTGTTCCCATGACAACGCTGTGGCTTGGTCATTGTTGTCATTCCTCCTTCAGTTTTGAATCAGTTAGACTACCATGCCTCCAAGGTGTGCTAAACAATGTTTGACTAGACTCCTCTGGGCTGCAACAAGGAGTGTCTGATGAAGAGGGTTTCACCCACAGAGGTTACTATAGTTTTGTTTTGTTTTTTATTCTTTGGGGGCCTGCCACCTAGCTCCCAAATAAATGCACAGTTTTATTCTTACTTATGACTGCCTGGCCTTAGCTTGACTTATTTCTAGCCAGATTTTCTTAAACTATCCCATCAACCTTTTGCCTTTGGGCTTTTACCTTTCTCTATTCTGTATTCCTTTCTTCCATTCTTATCCATGGCTGGTTGAATGGCTGGGTGGTTGGCCCCTGGCATCTTCCTCTCCTTCTTTTTTAGCTCCTGCCTTCCTTCTGTGTTGTTCTCTTGAGCCTAGATTTCTTCTATTTATTTTCTGTGCCTGCCAGCCTCACCTATTTCTCTCTCCTGCCTAGCTATTGGCCATTCAGCTCTTTAATAGATCAGGTGTTTTAAACAGGCAAAGCAACACAGCTTTACAGAGTTACACAAATGCAACATAAAAGAATGCAACACATCTTTCCATCATTAAACAAATGTTCCACAGCATAATGAATACAACACATCTTAAACTAATATTCCACAACAGGTTACTATTATTGCTAACTTTTTATGCTGCCATATAGAATGTAAGTTGGCAGGATTGCTTCAGAAAATTTTTGAACAGTAGCTATTAAAACTAAATAGAGGGGCTGTTGAGGTGGCTATGTGGGCAAAGGCTAATGATGCAAACCTGGGTTTAATATCTGAAACCCATATAAAGGTGGGAGGCGACAACCAACTCCACAACATTTTCCTCTAACCTCCACATGTGTTGGGGTGACATGCACACCTCCCAGTGCCCATCTCTCTCTCGTACACATGCACGCACGCGCGCGCGCGCGCACACACACACACACACACACACACACACACACACACACACACACACACACAAACACACTCATGCATCACCACCACCACGACTAATTAAAATAAAGTAAAAACTAAACAGAGCTCAGATGGTCAAGTCCTTGCCTGGTATTCATAAAGCCCTAAGCTTTATGAATCCATAGCATCATGTAAAACCAGGTCTGATAGCTCACTCCTGCAATCTCAGCACTCAGGAGGTGGAGGCAAGAGGATCAGAAGGTTAGTGACATAGAGAGTTCAAGGCCAGGCTGTCAAAAACAAACAACAGAAACTTTCTGTGGCTAATAACTGGGCATTGTGTGGATGAAGTACATAGGTTTTAAGATACACATTGCAAGGAATGTTTTGCAAATCTACTTGTCACCTAGGTCAAGAAATAGAACTTTCTGTTCACCTTGCTTGACTCTTGCATACTTCCAGCTGCCCCACCACCTGCCATTGTAGACTGTAGACTGTGGATGAAGACAATCTTTATCAGTTTTCTCACTCATCGCTGTGATTTTGGGTCAGGTATCTCATGACAACCAAAGTGGTTAAAATACTTTCTTAATGGAGAAAGCTGCATAGATGCTGTAGAATCCTGCTCACAGTGGGGTTTCCACAGTTCTCAAAAACCCCTGTGGCCTCCGTGAAGTACCTGGGAACTAGAAGATGGAACTGCTAATTACCCTGGTTTTGTACATCCACACTGTGTATGTGAATTGAAATAGCACACCAAAGTTTATTAACAAGTACAGTTATTCTTTATTAACATCATTTTTGACTTTAAGCCATGGGTAAGGCTAATTACCCCTATCTGATCATTATACCTTGGGAAAGAGAGGGTGTCTTGATAGGTGAGCAGTTATGATGGCTGCCATGGGGATAGGTGTATATGGTAGCATGGCTGTTGCCTCAGCTTACCTGAGAGATGGACTTCAGAAGCTGTAAGTGAGATGGTTTCAAGCAGGCCAAGGTGGCCGGCCACCTGCCTCAAGCAGCTTTCACCCAGACTGAAGTCAAGGGTAGGCTAGATTCCATCATCTTCCCTGAGGGAGACTCTTCTGAAGGAAGAGTGAGCCTAACTGCTTCCGCCCTTCCCCTGGCTGATCCATCCCTGCTGCTGTGGCTGTAGCTCTGCTCCAGCCCATCAGTCCCAAGAGGGTTCTGGGAGCCTCCCATGAACCCTGCTCTGTGCAGAGTGCTAAAGGTCGCTGGAGGAACAGATGCAGTTCTTGCCTGCAGGGACTCCAGGAGCATCACTAGTTCACTGACAGAAGGGGATTCATTCCAGACAAAATGTAGCCTGTCGGGGCATCTGGGGGAGGCCTTCCCCTACTATGGGAGCAACTGCAGGGAGAAGAGAAGAAAGACAATGTCAGTCGTGGACATTATGCCCTCCTATCTTTTCACACTGCTAGAAAGATTATGGGAATTTTATTCTTCCTTAGTAGGATTTCCATTCCCCTTCATGGAAATGGCCTCTATTCCTGTCCAGGGCTCCCTGCCACTCACTCCTCATGCCCTCTGATGGGTGCACACATGGTGCTACAGCCTAGGTGGTTATCAAGCTCGTGCAGAAGGAACCGGGTTCAGAGAGGAGCTAGCAGTGGCCCAGGTCACTGTACTGTAGAGTTTCCCCAAGGCCATATCCTTTCCACATGCTGCCCTTCTCCTGCCAGAGCAAGGATGCCCTGGAGGAGGGGATAGAGGACAAGTCTCTTGAAGCAGGGTCCCCTAATACTGTGAGACCTCAGGAACCTTGGAAGCAAAGGGGGTTAGTGTTTGCAGAGGCCCCAAGGACCTTTCCAATAAACCTTGACTGCCAGGATTAGCAATTCCCATCTGTGGCCTTGAAAGCTCAACTTAGATTCTTGGAGATGTAGAGGCAGGCTCAAAGGTGAAAGAGAGGATGCCTGGAATCTCCTAGACTTCCTGGAGTGATCTGTAGCTTTGTCAGACAGCAGCAACAAAATGGCAATGAAAACCTATCAGCTTACAAAGAAAAGGCCTGCTCTGGCCCCCAGGAGTGGATAGTCTGGTCAGTGGTCAGGTGGCCCATGACTCTGGCTTGTCAACGTTGAGGCAGCGCATGATAGGAGAAATTTTGTGCCTTCTTAAAAGTCCCTTCTCGACTGTACCACCAAACTGTCACACAAGGCTTTGACAAGCAATAGATAAATACTGAAGGCATTTTCTTGCAAGCCACTTACTAATTACAAATTACAAAGGGGAAAGAAGCAACTTGACAGAGGAGAAAGTGAACACTGTCTCAGCCAGGTTTTCAAAGTTATCTACACAGAGGGACAAAGGGACCTCACAGTCCCTAATGTGACTCTCTGAGCTACTCCAGCCCCACATGCATATCTTGAAATAACCATTTTTATGTGTATGGATGGGGGTTGTGCAGTCCATATGCACATGTGTGGGTGTGCACACCCATGCATGTTCAGAGGACATAGGAAGACACCAGGTGTCTTCTCTCTGATTCCTTGGAAAGAGACTCACTGAATCTAGAGATAGGCTGCTAGGTGGCAAGCCCAGCCTATCGTCTGTCTTTGCCTGCTCCTAGCACTGGGTTTACAGGGGTGCATGTAACATGTCTAGCCTTTTCTGGCGATCTGATCTCAAGTCCTGTTTGTGCAGCAGGTGCTCTTATCCCCTGAGCCATCTCACCAGCCCTTAAATCTAAACTTGAGGTAATATCACACAAACCCAAATTGAAGGATACACATTCAATAAGTGAAAAAACAAAGCCTCCCGTATTTTCCCAAGAATTGTCAGTGCCGTGAAGGCCAGAGAAAGACTGTGAACTGTTCTAGACGAGAGAGGACCAAAGAAACACAACTAGGGGTGACATGTGATCCTAGATGGCACTCTGGAGCAAAATAAATAAATAAATCCCTGTTAGGACATGACTTGGAAAGTGAACAACACCGAGATGCAGGCACAGATGAGAAGAAAGCACTGGGAATCCAGGTGCAGGGGCGTGCCTTCTGTCCCACAGTTGGAGAATGTGGTCATTGGACAAATCTGCCTGTTGACACACCCCCTCTGCCCCATGACCCCAGCTCCCAAAATCAGTTCTACGCACTCTCACAGAAGGCACACTGACCACTGATGCTTACATTTCTGTGAAATTTAAAGGTTGATAAAATTAGTCTAAGGTCCAGAGTGCATAAGGGGGTAGAGATAGCCACCCTCTAGAGGGTGACAAATGGGGTGGGGACCCGGATGTGACAGATATTTGTTTTTCTTCATCTAAGTGCTCCTTTATGGGGTGTGGATGATCTGGAAGGCTTTCCAGCTTGCTCACTCATCTGTGCATATTTTAAACACATATTATTCTTAAACAGGTGTGTGTGTGTGTGTGTGTGTGTGTGTGTGTGTGTGTGTGTGTGTAAACAAGAGGATGACTTTGGATGTCTTCCTCTCCTGCTTCATTCAATAAAGCATAAACATGGCACCAGCATCAACCTCCTGACAGCTTGAACAGGGAGATTCTCCCCAACGGCCCCACCAGCCCCACATGGGAAGCCTTCCCCTTGAGGCAAGAGTAGCAGGAATCAGGAAAGCATTCCTTAGAAACAAGAAAGGGACCAGTGTGATGGGCAAGAGCCCTGAGTGACAGAAACTTGTAGCTCGAGGAAGCAGAAGACTCCAGGAGGATTGGGAAGCTGTGTTTGTCTCAGATGCTGATCGACACCAGGTATGACGTCCTCTACAGGAAATGCTCCTCTTCCCTCTTCATTTGTGCTCCCAGTGGCTCTGGTGGTGATCCACCAGCCCTGTTTCCCTGCCCACCTTTTTCTAGCTCTTCCCCTAGCCATCACCTCACCAGATGCTAGCATTCTCCCTCGGGATCCTTCCTCTGAGACCCCCAACCCAGGATGCCCCACACTTCTGGACTCCTCACCCCATCCAAAGACATTTTATAGCAATGCTCAGCTCTACTCGTAGAGACAGAGCCTGCAGGGGCAGAGGGTACACTGGATTTGACCTGAATCACCACTGCTGGAGTACTGGAGCCTTACAAGAGTGACCATTCATGGTGGAGAAAGCGAGAAACTCGTGCTCATTGTGAAAGAGAAGAGTTGAGAAAAAGGGTGGTTTTTATTAAACACCTGCTGTGGAGGCCAGGTCGACCTCAGAGGTCTTCCTTACCCTTACATTAGATTTTGAGGCAGGATCTCTCACTGAATCTAGAATTTACAGATTTAGCTGGTCTGCATGCCCTAGGGATCTTGTCTCCGCCTTCCCCAAGTTGGGTTTGCCGATGCATGCTACATACTTGGTTTTTGGCATGGGTAGCTCAGGTCCTAAGGCTTGCACATCAAGCACCTTATTGATTGAGCCCTTTTCCCAGCCCCACTGGTAGATTTTATATTCTTAATTGATCCTAGCACACACACACACACACCAGTTCTTACCAGATAAATGCTAACTTACAGACAAGGAAATGGTTCAGAGAGGGCAAGTAGTTCACTCAAGACCACACAGCCAGCAACTCAAGCAACTGGGATTTGAATTGTTCAACTGTCTTGTGCTTGTTCCACCATTTCTTAATAAACACCCTCATTATTAAGTGATGACTCACACTGCAGCAATGGCTCCTAATTAAGTTTGGGAATTGGAAAAGCATTTGGGCAGTGCTCGGAGGAGGCCGGCGTGGCAGAATTACTTCCATACCCAGCTTTCCTCCCCAGCCAGAGAGCGGCTGGGCTTCTTTTTTGCATTTCTTGCTGTTCCCAATGAGCAGATGACCAGCTTCCGCCTTCCTCTTCCTCCCCAGGCTACCTCAGACCCTTTGTACAATAGGAGCACAAAAGAAACCACTAGAACTGTCAGCTGAGAAATCCATCAGTAAATCAATTCCCACTTCCCCAACCCATGGCTATGGGAGCCAGTTGCTGTCCCATGGTGGACACAGGGAAGAAAGCCTTAGGCTCCAGCCCCCAAATGCAATGACAACTCCAGGGAAAGCGCTTAGTTTTGCAGCCAGAGGTCAGAGGACACATTTGTTCCCAAGCTTCAGGTTAAACCATCACGCAGAGGAAGCCATGGCCGGTTTCCCTCTCCTGCCAAGAACTGGTCTGAAGGAAGCCAGTTGGGAAACCCAGCTTCATGTTTCCTAACTGTTGTCTGGAGACCATACCTGTTGATCATTGTGGGAGAGACTGGGAAGTGTCCTGGTCAGGATGGCTGTGGTCCTTTTCCTGGTAGATAAGAACTCATTCAAGCACTGTGAAGACCCCGTGGGCCAGCTCACTGTGGACTAATCACAGTGCTTGCCAACCCTAGTTTCCCTTCCATCTCTTCTCTCTTCCCTCACACTGCTCCATCCACACCAGCCCTTCTAGTTCATTCCCACCAAAGGGCCTTTGCACAGCTGTTCTCCCTGCCTTTCTCCCAGGTTGTCATGGGGCTCCTTGCAGTCAGGCACAGCTGATCACATGGAGATGGCAGCTGTTTTGCTTGGAGGACCAGGCTCTACAACAGAGTCCATAGTCAGGAAGGTGGGTGATCGCAGGGGGGTGTTGCTGATGAAGGTAGAGATAGTCAGTTGCAGGTTAGTGGTGTACTGACAGATTCGTGAACAGGATGGAAAGCACTGGGCTTGAAGTCCCACAGTCCCTGCCTTTGTTCCAGTCTTCCCACTCATGACCTTGGCTGAACTGCCTGTGTTCTCTGACTCACTATCCACACATCTGCTCAACACAAAACAAATTCTACCTCAGGGCTTCTCTGAAGCACAAGTGATAACGTGAACCTTTGCTTTGCTTGTTCATTGGGTGTTCCCTGGGGCATTAGAAGAACTTTCCTCGTGATGGTCGCAGCATTCTGTAATTCTCATCATTTTTGCTCCCATTAGAGTAGGTATGATCTAACAACTTTTGTGGAACAACTGTAATGTCAAGAGGTTGATGGGACGATGTTCTTGAATCTCCTCCAGCTTTCTTGAGATAAGGAAGCTGATGCCAAAGGGAAGACTACAACCCCAGCTGTCAACATGTCAGCATCTTGACACTGGGAACCAACAGAAGAAATCACAACTGACGATGCTACCGAGACAGCAGCAGGGCAGCTTTCCCTGGAAGTGTACTTACAATCAATCCTTCCTGTGGTTGCTCAGCCTTCCTCTGGCTCCAGGGTGAGGTTTTGTATCTCCATCAATCTCAGAATGGCAAAGGAAAGCTAGGGATTACAGGTCATACAATCAAGGAACTTCACAGAGAGCATGCTTCAGACTCTCTACAGTTGGAAGCAGATGGCTGGAGAGACTAAGGCAGTGGGACTGGAAGGGTCTGGGTATATAACATGGTAGAGGGAAGGAAGCTGGGAATCCAGTGATTCATATGATAATCAGTCTGAGGGAAGCTGGAAGCCACAAGAGAAGCAGACTAGTGGAAAGAAGGACCACTTTCCAGTCAGGGGAGGTCTGACTAGGACCTAGACGAGCCTTATGAAGAGCAGAGCTTTAGGAATCAGGGACCCGAGGCCTTCTCCTAGCCCTGCCCCTGACATAGGTAAGTGACTTTCTTTCTCAGAACTGTGGCTTCTTCTGTTGAGAAACACACATAATAACATATCTGTCACTTAAGGTTGTTGTGACAAGTGAACCAACCCAATTTTTCAAGTGGTTAGTATGTGTGTCTGTCTATCCTGAGAAACCAGATGTCATGCTGGGAAGACAAGTAAATGACCTCAGGAAGAGGTCTGTGTAAAGAGCCACTGAGGTCCACCACACCGTGTTCCCATCTTGCAAGACCATCCCCATAAGGAATGCTAACCTAGCCAGCTAGTAGAGAAACAGGCGAGGAAAGCCCAAAGCTATTTGTGCCAGAAGCCAGAAGCATGCTCAAGCCCTAGGGACACTCCTGGGATGAATGTGATCTGGGGAATTTTCTGGAGATGAACTTGACCTGAATCTGGAAGAGCAGTTGCAACTCAGATAAGCAGTAATGAAAAGAAAGCTTTCTTTAGGCCATAGGGAACAGCATGAACCGAACATGGAATGGGTAGACCCAGTGCAGGGTCTTTGCCTGCCTGGCAAGAAGTTTGGACATTATCCTGGTGACCAAGGCTGCTCAGACTGAGTTAAAGAGACTTCAAGGATGTGCTCTGGGGACAAAGACTGTGACTTCCATACAATTCTGTGGCTCAGAGATAGCAAAGAGACACAGAGGCTCTGTCAACCCAGAATCAAGCAAATTGCTGAAGTGGTGACACACTCCAGCTCCAATGGGTGCCTGGATGCAACAAAGGGCATTCTCCCGAGGACGCCCAGCCAAGGCGGGGTACTGGGATTACCCACTACGTCCCACACCTCAGTGGCTGAGGGCTGCTTGTGATATAATTCCTAAGTCCAAAGCTAAGGCCTTGGCACACTTGCAGGAGAGTTATGGGTGTTTACAGAAGGCTGCTCTGCCATGGAAAGGTAAATATTGAGGGAAAGAAGACATGCATGTCATGGGAGACAGACTGGAGCCAGGCGCTACGGAGCATCGTGGAGGAGGAGAGCCCTGATCCACATACTCGGTGAGCAAGTTGACAGGTGGGAAAGGCCAAGACCCTGGGCCCAAGACACGCAGGACCTCAGTGGAGCTGTCCAGCTGAGTGTATGAAACGGTGATGTGGATGAGTTGGTATCACTGTCTGAATTCTCAGCTGCAGGTGGACCAGTTCTCAGCAAATCTTATTCTATTTCTGTAGGCTTCTCGTGGTACCTCCCCTGGATGCCCATGACCCTCTACAACCCTGGATTCTAGAAATTGACTGATTTTACAAAAATCCCTTCTTTCCTAATATACCTGTCTACCAGCCCACAAATACCTAGGCATTGTCTTCAACTTGTGCCAATCCCTGCTGCTGTAAGTGCTGGGTAATGAGTAAATGACGCCATCAACCAACTGCTCACAACAATGAATGTGGGACAGGAGACCTTGGGACCAGTGTCCATGCTACAGCTCCCAAGATCAACCCTTTTTGTCCTTGCATCCTGGACATTGGATGAACACGTGAAATATTTTGTGCATCTGTAACATGCTAACGCCTCTTAGACGCCTGTTGTGATCATCACCCTTGACTGTCAACTCGTTGGGTTAGAATCATCATGGAAACAACACTTGAGCAAATCTGTGAAGGATTTTCTAGGTTGACTGATGGGAGAAACCCACCCTAAATTTGAGTGGCATCATTCCATGGGCTAGGTCCCCTCCTGAATAAAAAGCAGGAAGCAAACTGAATGCCACAATTTGCTCTCCTGTCAATGAAATGTGACCAGCTGCCTCAAGCCCCAGTGGCCCTCGCTTCTCTGTCATGAAGGACTATACCCTTAACCTGTGTGTTGAAAATAAATCCTTTCTTCCCTTAAGTTGCTTTTGCCAGGCATTTTGCCACAGCAACAGAAAAAGTAACTAATACACCTATCGTGCACTAGGGGCCATACTTATGAGCAAATTAACCTTCATAACCCAATTTCTATCGCCATTCTAAAGGCAAGAAATCTGAGGCTCCAAGTGGTTCAGCAGTTTGCCTAAGGTCACATAAGTAAGTGGCCAGCCCATGACTTAACTCTGGCTTCTGTGGCTCATCAAACTCTCCTGTCACTCCACTGACAGCGGCCTTACGTAATGACAAAGGCAGAAGCTGTTGCTTGCATCTGCTCAGCACTCACAGACACCTTGTAGTCCTTGGGCAGGGGGTGTGGGTGACTCCAGACTTCAGGGCACAGAGTAGCTCATAGGCTCATCAGCTCCTTCCAGAGTCAGAACACAGCGGTTTTTCTCCTCACCTTTGTGGGCTCAGCTCTCCATTCCTCTCTCTCTCCATCCTTCACTGTTTCAGTGCAGACTGACAGCCAAGCTCAGCCCCCACACTCCTGTCCCCCACCCACCACAGACCTACTGTCCCCTCCTGATGGAAAACTTTTCAATCCTTCTCTTCTTTCCTCAATTACCCAGGGATCAACTTGACTGTGAACATATTTTGGAAATATTTTCACTGTTGTTTTTCCATTTTGCCCTTTGTTTGAAAGAGTGTCACAACTTCCAACAGCAGAGAAAAGAAAAATGCTATTACTTGACTGACCAAGGCTAGACGCAAAACCAGAAACGACATATTCAATAATCAAAACAGAAAACAACTCAGACAATAGCACTCGTCATCACTCCAACACCAGAAAGACTCAGAACTTTAGGGCTCTTCTCCCTGGAGTACACCCAGGAATTGCACACACAGGAGGTGAGACAGGGTCTTCTGTGGTGGCTTATGAATCTTGCCATGACACCTGGACCTTTTCCAAGGAATGCTCAATCTTCCAGTTCACTGTTTCCTGGGAGAAGATGGGTGGCAGTTGAGGTGGACATCTAAGTCTGAGGTCCCCATTGTGCTTAGACAGTGGCCAGAGTCATGGCTCATCATGAAGCCAAGATCCCTCTGAGTCAATATGGGGTCAGTATTAAATTCCATCTGTCTCAAGGATTAGGAACAAGTCTACCTCAAACATCAAAGCCCAGTTGGGACTGGAATTGAGGGCTGGTACAAAACAATATTCACGGTTCTGTGTTCTATTAAAATTGAGATTTTTACCTTGGCTTCAGTCTATGTGGTCAGAGTCCTTCCTTGGATGAGGTTCATTGCACCAATGTGATGGCTAATTTTGTTTGTCAACTTGATATACCTGGGAAGACAACCTCAACTGAGGAACTGCTCCCGTGAAATTGTGTATGTGAGTAAGTCTGTGGAGCCACTTATGATTGCTAATTGATGTAAGAGGACCCAGCCTACTGTGGGCTGGCGGCACCATCCCTAGACAGAGAAGCCTGGGCTGTGTAAGAAACATAGTCGAAGGTGAAACCTGGGCAAAGCCAGTAAGCAGTGTTCCTCCGTGGTCTACTGCAGCTCCTGCCTTGAGTTCCTGCCTCGGCTCCTCTCAATGATTGGTTATAACCTGTGAGATTCAATAAACTGTTTTCCCCTCCAGGTTGCTTTGGTCATGGTGTTTATCACAGCAACAGAAAACAAGCTAGAATGTTCTGTCTAGGACCTGGTTCAAGGTTCAGTGATGTGTCCTGGGTCCCCAACCTACCAATTTTGGGACCTGGCTCTTGTCATTCTGAGAGCATGAGTCAGTTTGCCTGCCAGATGCTAGTTTGTCGCAACTCGTCCTGAAGCCCTCCATAGTTCAGCATCAGGCTGCCTGAGGCAGCAGATGCCTGCAAGCTTTGCAAACTGCAGATGTTCGTGTGAGCACCCTGGAGAAATGCTGGGATGTCACTCAGCTTCACCTAGTTCCCCACAACTTCTGCTTCCTCTTCCACCTGTGAAACTAACAACAGCTAAAGTTCCACAGCGTGGCCTTGTGCCACCCTCTGTGAACTGTGTGTATTTAACTAATTCGATTCTCTCCTTCCACCTTGACATGGGTCCTGGGGATCAAATTCAGGTCATCAGGCTCCCACAGCAAGGGCTTTACCCTTGGAGTCATTTCCCCTGCTCATTATTGCAGTCTCATGGACTGATGCTAGCCAGCCCTGCCTTCTGTGGCGAAACCAAGGTAGGGATCAACTAAGTAACTTGTTTGAAGCCATACCTCAATGGGGAAACTTCTGCTTCAGTCAGGGAGTGTGGCTGATTATGGGAACTGAAGAAGGAGGTGAAAAGTGCCTCATGGAGCAGAGTGGTGGACATAAGTCAGTGTGAGTCCTAGAGGTGACCAAGGCTCCCAGCAGTCTCTTTGCCTAAGAGGCCATGGCCCAGCAGACTCCAAACCCGCATAGGACAGAGAGGGTTAAGAGAATCCTAGAGTGGCGTTGAGGTATCTCATCAGACTCCTTTGTTTATGGAAAGAAATTTCAAGCCAGCTGCTCAAAACCCGTATTTTGTGGGTAATTTTTTTTTCAATTTATTTCATGGTATTAAAATAATAACAAGCCAACCCGTGGTGGGCGGGGTCTGGGATTCCTCAGGGGTTAGCACAGAAGGGGCAAGCTGGCTTGAAGCTGTGAGTCTGAGTACTCCGTACGGCCTGGGCTATTTGCCTTCCCCTGGGAAAAGCCAGACACACAAGAACTGAAGATGGAGGTTTCAGGGTTTTGACTGAAGAGGGACTGACGTGAAGCCCTGAGAAGGTCGTGAGAGGTTCCACACCTCTGTTTACAGATTTTGAGCAGGCACAGATGAGAAACACGTGCAGTGAGAACATCCCCAGGGTTGGGAATTGCTCCTAGCTCACCTGCACTACCTATGACATCACGAGAATCACTCTCTTCCTGTCTTGGTCTAGTATTGCCTCAGCAGATCCTGACATCAAAATTTGGAGTCAACCTGGGGCAGGGGTGTGGTGGCTCGTGCCTTTAATCTCAGCACTCACTCAGGAAGCAGAGGATAGCCAGGGCCACACAGAGAAACCCTGTCTTGAACCCCCCAAAAGAGTTAGGGTCAAGTTCACATGGAAACTGATCCCCCAAAACACAGCACAAGACAGGCGCAGGACAGGAAATAGACCTAAAACAGGAAGGAAGTTGGCCCTGGAAGGTCGATGCTCAGTCAGCACCACCAACAGCCTAGCTTCCCATTCTCAGTTCCTTGTGGCACTGGGAGAGAAGGGACAGTGGCTGGGAAATGCCTTGCACCACCCTGTCCCTTGGGGAGGGAGCTGGGGTATGTCTATCATTGCTTATTTCTACTCTATTATTGGGTCTATTAGCAAGTTGTTTTTCCAATTATTAATTTTTTCAGCTTCATAATTTCTATGTGGTTCTTCTTTTTTCTTTGCCATGGTTTTCTATGCTTTTATTTGTTTCAAGAGAATTTGTAATTTCCTACAAGAACATTGTTATGACGGCTGCTTGAAAATCCTCGTCAGACGATTGCAACATCTTAATTATCTTGATATTAGCATCAGTTGAGTGTACTTTCTCATTAAGGTTGTGGTCATTCTGATTCTCATTATGACAAATAATTCTCTATTCTATTGTGGACATTTGGACTTTTATGTCAGGAAGCTTCAAGTCTTATTACAGCTTCTCTTTTTATGCTGTAATAAATGCATGTATTTGTTTGCTTGCCCCTATGATGGGGATCAAACCCAGGACCTTAGAACACACTAGGCAAGTGCCCTATCACTGAGTTACAACTTTAGCCTTTATATCTCTTGATTTAACAGTCTCACTGATGAAGAGGCACATAAGGGTTCCCGTTGACCTTCAAGTGCTGTGTTACAATGACAGGGTAAAGCCAGTGTGGTAGCACACACCTTTAATCCCGGCACTTGGGAGGCAGAGGCAGGTGGGTCTCTGTGAGTTCAAAGCCAACCTGGTCTCCATATGGAGTTCCAGGACACCATGTCAGTGTCGGGGTCAGTCCAAGTAAAGGCAAAGGTATTCTGTGGCACTGGGTCCAGAGGAATAGAAAAGGAGCCATCCTTGACATCAAGGACAGAGAAACGGGTTTCTGAGGGGTGGTGGAGAGAAGAGACAGTACAGGGGTTGGGAACTATGGGGTGAAGGGGAACTGCAGCTGAGCTGATAAGCCAGAGATCCTGGACCAAGCAATAGACATTTTGGGTTTCTTAACTGCTGGTTTGTTGAGTGCTAAAGGTGGGGGGAGTAGGATCTGCACGAATCTTTCTTAAGAGATCAGAGATAAGAGACTTTCGTCCCCTGAGGCTTTGAAGAGAGAATGGGTATTGGGCCTTAATCGGGCTTTGTGGTTGGGTGATGTTTGGCTGTAGGGGGTTTTGGGTGTCCCATACCTGGGGATCTGCTTGAGAGGCTGGTAAGGGGAAAGGAGTATCAGAATATGTGGCTTGGAAAAGAAGAAGGAGAGGAATGGCTGGTGAGCTGGAAGAAGCAAAAGAAATAGAAGCTCCCTGGGGCTACATAGTGTCTAGGACATGAGGCTACAATGGTGAGACCCTGTCTCAAAAAACCTAATTAACTAATCAATCAATTAAAGCACAATGTCAGGGCAGCCATCCTGGCCTGTGCAATTCCATTCTGTCTGCTTTGCTCTTCTGGGGCTTCCAAGACTAGTGTTAAGCACTGATACTTGAATCAGACCAAAAGAGAAAAAAGGGAAAGCTACAGGCCATGAGCCTTCACGAATATACTCACAGAAGTCCTTGAAAACATTCGGAAAAAGAGCTAAACACAACATGACCAAGGAGAGCTTGTTCCACTATAAGAGGTAATGCATAATATCCACAGGTGAAAGAAAAGTTAAATGATTGTATCAGTATACACAAAAAAATGACAAATTCAAAATCCACTCATAAATTTAACAACCATAAAAACAGCAACCAGAAGAATTTCCGACGCTTGATGAAAAACATCCACAAAAGCCTGACTGGTAATGTCATGCTCACTGGTGAGAGCTGGACGCCTTCCCACTCAGACTGGGAACAGGACAAGTATGTATGTTCTCATCAGTCCCCTTCAGCATAGTACTGGAAGCTATCACCAGTACAACAAGGCAGAAGCAAGGAAATAAAAGATACCAAGTTCAGAAAGAAAGGAAAATGGTCCCTACCTGTAGGTAAGATGACTGTCTATGAAAAAACACATACATAATACACATACATCTATAGGTGTGTATGTCAGTTCTATGAATATATATATATATATATATATATATATATATATATACAATCACAGAACTAATAAGCAAGTTTAGCAAAGTGACAAGATAAAAGAGCAATACACAAAAGTGTGTGTATTTCTAGATGTTAGTAATGAAGATGAAGACAGTGAAATTAAAATTCCAATAGCATTTACACTTGTTAGGGGAGAAAAAGAAATGAAATAGATTTGAACCTGACAAAACGTGGATGTGAATGCCATGCTAAACTGATGAAACTTTGACTTAAGAAGCCAAAGAAGGAGATACATACCATGTTTGTGGATGAGACAACTCAGTAGATTGAAGATGTTTCTCCCAAATTGACAGGCAAATGTAATGTGATTCTCATTAAGATTTTTTATAGATACAAACAAACTTATTCTGAGCTGTATATAAGAAGAAATAGAGCAGCTAAAATAATTTTGAAAAAGAGTTAAGTAAGAGGAGTGGTCCTAACTAAACTCAAGATTTACTATATAGCCACAGTGTTGGAGACAATGTAGTATTGTGTGTGTGTGTGTGTGTGTGTGTGTGTGTGAGTGTGAGTGTGTGTGTGTGTTTACACATGTGTGTCTGTGCTTTGCACATAGAGGCCAGAGGTCAATGTTGGGTGTCTTCTGTTTCTATCTTCTGTTTTATATGAATGTCTCTTACTAAACCTCAGGCTTACTGATGGGGCTGGATCCAGAGGGAACGCTTGTCTATGCCTCCTCAGCATTGCAATTGGAGCCTGCTGAGTCCAGCTTTCTACATGGGTGCTGGGGAATCTGAACTCAGGTCCCCATGCTTATATGGCAGGAACATTGTTGATTTAGCCATCTCTTAAGTCCCCAAATGTAGTGTTGGTGGGCAAAAAGATGTACAGCCCACAGAGCAGGATAGAAAATCCTAAAATAAATCCATTTAAGTGTGTCCAGCTAATTAGTGATGAAAGAGTTAAGGCAGTTCAGTGGAGGCAGAGTACTAATCCTAGTGGAGGCAGTAATACCAGACCGTATGAGAGCAACTGGATATTCCCAAGCAGAAGATGTATCTTCACCTAAACCCCACACTCTTCACAAGAACAAATTCAGAACAAACCATGGACTTAAACATGGCTGTATCGTTTTTTAGGAAATCATAGGAAAAAAGCCTTTTGTAGGGAAAGCTGTAGCCACGCCTTCTTAGGGGCTGGCTACAGGTGTGCCTGACTAGGCTTGTGAGGGTGTGGTCAGAGTGACATAGTGGGACTGCGTTTTCGGTTTCGGTTTCTCTTTGCTTCTTGCTGTACAGACCTCTACCACGCCAGCTGGCTAGATTGCTCTGTAAGTAAGGCTTTTCCCTATTAAATACCCTTATATTTCTACCTGACTCCGCATTGGTAATTTCCCACTATAGCCTTTGGCACTTAACACTAGAAAATGTTCTTGGACTTGAAAATTAAAAGTGTGATAGCTAATCTTGGTTGTCAATATCACTTTGGAAGAGGGAAACTCAATCGAGTAATTGCCTCCATCAGGCAGGCCAGTGGGCATGTATATAGGACAGGTTCTTAATTGCTAATTGATGTAGGAGGGCCTAGCCTACTATGGGCAATGCCATCCCTATGCTGTATAATAAATCTGACAGAGTGAACTAGTCAATGGTGTTCCTCCATGGTTTCTGCTTCAAGCTACTGGCTTGAGTTCCTGTCTCGGCTCCTCTCAATGATGGACTGTAACCTGTAAGCTGAAATAAACCTTTTCCTCCCCCAGATGGCTTTTGGTTTGTCTCAGCAGCAGGAAAGCAAACTAGAACACAAAGCATAATTTATAAAAAGGAAACCTCGATAAATGGGACCCCATTGATGTTAAATATATTTGCCCTGTGAGAGAGCCTCGTGAGATGAAAAGACAAATTACAGAGCAGGAGAAAGCATTTGAAAATCACAATATCCAACACAGCACTTTTTATCTAGCACATAGAAAAAACAGATGGCTTTATTCATAATAAGAAAAATTTGAAAATACAAATGCCTTTAATGGAGTAAACTGCCGGGTTTACTCCATTTGATGCCCGCCACCATCGAAGACTACTCAGGAATAAAAAGCAGCCGACTGTAGCGCATGAGCAAAATGGGGTGACTCTCAAGGAAGTTATGCTGAGTGCAGAAAGCTGGTCTCAAACTGTACACACTTCGCAAGCCCATTACATAATATTTGTGTAACGACATAATTACAGAGATGGAGAACAGATGAGTGGTTGCTAGGGATTAGTGCTGAGGAGGGAGAGGAAGGGCAGAGCCATGAGGGTACCATGTGGGAGTCCTGTGGTGGTGGTGGCTCTGTTAGGAATCTTGACTGTGGTGATGCCAAAACCAAGCTCTGTGCAGTGAGATAACACAGCATTCTGGAAACAGTGCAGTCGCTGGCAAACCTGGGCTGTCGATCATCTGAGCAGGAGTCATGGAGTGGCTCTAGGGAGCCTGTGCTCAGCCTGATGGGAAGTCCAGGTGTTCTGGTTGAAGCTCTCCACCCACTCTTCCTGCTTCCTATGTGGACTCCAGCTACTGGACTAGACTACATTTCCCAGCCACCCTTGCAGGGAAGCAGAGTTCAGTCAAGATGCATACCCCTAACATCTTAGTGCATGTCTCAAACAAAGCATACTATATATATTTTTTCTATATAACTAGCCTATGATAAAGTTCAATTTATAAGTCAGGCATGGCACAGGATTAACAACATCAGTTAATAAAAAAGAGGAAAAAAGTAACAATTTACTGTAATAAAAGTCAAATGAATATAACATACTCCCTCAAGATAGCTTATTTTATGTTTACCTTTCTCTTTAAAGGAAGCACTTCCTGGCTTGTCTCTGGCATATGTAAATCACTGGTGTCACTACTAGGGACCATTAATAAATGACATAATGTTGACTTGAACACAAGCACTGCCTAGTCAATTAAGTGATTAACAGGAAGGTGATGCATACAGAGCAGATATACTAGGAAATGGTATCATTCAAATCAAGGACCAGATTAAACAGGAGGTGTGCAAACAGGCCACAATCTCACACCTATGAATACTTGTTTCTGTAATTTTCCATTTTGTATTTGAAGACTCTGTCAACTGACATCACCTGAAACTGTGGAAAAGAAAACCATGGCTGAGGAGTGGCTGCTGTGTGGAAGAGGGAGGAAGCCTGAGCCCTCCAGTCTCAAAGGATTTCTTCTGTGCTATAAGCCATTACTCTTGACGCTGCCCAGTAGTCCCTGAGTAATAACCTCAGATCCACAGCTCCTAAACAGACCACCAGCATTCCCAGCCTTAATGCCCTCCTTAATGTACTCGGGGAGGGTCTGGATGGCCAAGTGAGATGCCCAGACAACCTCTAGAGATAACATCAAACCTTCTAAGCAGCTAAGGGAGGAAAGGGATCCTGAATTTGGGGCTTAAATACTCAAACTCAGATTCTGGAAGGCCCAGGGGGGTTCATTGGGCTCAAAGGATTAGAAAATTCTTTAGGTATTATTTACTTTTTGTTGTTGTTGTGATAAAACACCATGACTAAGGCAACTTATAGAAGGAAGGGTTTATTTGGACTTATAGTTCCAAAATATTTTAGGGTCCATAATGGTGGAAACAGCCAGGCAGACATGGTGGATGCTGCTAGAAGCTGAGAGCTGAGGGCTCATGTCACAGGTTGCAAACAGGAGGCAGAGAAAGAAAGAACTGGGAATGGTGTGTGGCTTTTAAACTAACATGCTTCCTCCAACAAGGTCACACCTTCTAAACATACTCAAACAGCACCACCAATTGGTTACCAAGTACTCAAATATCTGAGCCTATGGGCAAGATTTTCATTCAAACCACCACAAGGTCCCACAATAAATCTTGGGATTAATGAATGCTCAACCATTCCTTCATTCATCTCACTCATTCATACTTTTATTCATTTCAAAAATATTGAGTAATCATTTTATGCAGCTTTCCACCCACTCTTCCTGTTTCCTTTGTGGACTCCAGCTACTGGACTAGACTACATTTCCCAGCCACCCTTGCAGGGAAGCAGAGTTCAGTCAACAGGACATAAATGAACAGCTCTGTCCTCTCCATTATGGAGAGGAGCCCTTGCCTTTCTCAGGAAACTTGAAGACATGTAGAGAAGTCTCCTTTTCCAAGATGCATACTCCTAACATCCTAGTGCATGTCTGAAACAAAGCATGGAAAACACACAGATGGTTGCTACCCTAAGCAAGCAAGCTGCAGACAAAAGCGGGCCAGTGGTACCTAGTACCTGGAGAGCAGAGGAGGAAGAGGTGGAGCGAGTGTCCCAGACTTCTACAGTGATGAGAGAGGGCTTCTGAGGAGGCCAGGCTGGAGACAAGTTCTGAAGGGACCTGGGGAAGAGTTTTACAGACAGAGACACAGCAAAAGCCCTGTAAAGGCCCTATACTGGAAAAGTGGGAACCAAGAGGCGGCATGGGTAGCTGGGGCAAGGGAAGAGGCAGAAATGTCTGTGCTTACTGCTGTTAAGACGTCTATAATGGAGAATTATGAATGTCCAGAAGAGGTAGGTACCGGACTGAGAATCAGGGACAACTTCCTGGAGAGGTGTCAAACCATGACTGCACCCTGAAGGAGCCAGTGGAGAAGAGGAGTGGAATTCAGCCTGGGATACATAAGTCACTGCGGAGAGAGAGAGAGAGAGAGAGAGAGAGAGAGAGAGAGAGAGAGAGAGAGAGAGAGAGAGGAAGGAAGGAAGGAAGGAAGGAAGGAAGGAAAGAAGAGCTTGAGAAACCTGCAAAATATGGTGAGAAGCTGGAGACTTGGCATGAAAGGGAGAAGACAGAAGTCAGAGACATCAGAACCAGCGGGCCCTGGCAGAAAACTACAGTGTATATATGCAGCTAGCCAGAGGCAGGAATGTGCACGTGGGCTAGGATGTAGGGGTGGGGCAGCCAGCCCCGGGACCTCTTTCTATCAAGTCAAACTTGTAGCAAACAGGAAGCTTGATTGTCCTTAGGCCTCCTAAGTTCTCTCCACAGCCTCCGTGATGAGACTGTGTGCTGAGAAGTAGCTGGAAGGCTATTGACTTGCTGTGCAGCTTTGGGCAAATCATTTGCTCTCTCTGAGCATCCCTTCTTCCCCTTTGGAAGGTGCAGTTAGTCAAAATAGGAAGTTAGTGGTTCTGAAACTTTTAGCTCACGGTGGCAGCTTCACCTCGATTGGGCTTAGTTCACAGGGTCACAGGAGACAGCAGGGTGCTGTTCTATTGAAGGAGCACTTTGGCACTCCAACAGTTAAAAACTAACCCAATCCTAGAGATAAGGCTATAAGAAACACTCCAGGTCTGAGGCCCCTTTCCTAAACAAATTTATGAGATGCTGGACACTGGGTCAAAGAATAGGGCCTCCGCAAGGCTGCAGCAGGAACCACTCAGGGTCCCGACCAGAAAGCGTTTGTGATATCTGGAAAGAAAATGGAATTGAGCAGTGTGGTTCACTCTCCCACCCCTGAGAGCCAAGAGATGGATAGGGCCAGACACCAGAGAGCCAGGTGTGGACAGTGCGCCAGAGAGGGGCCTAGGTCTTGGCAAGAGTGGAGTATTGGAGGTGAGGCAGTCAGGAGACAAACAGTTAAAATAGATAAACAACCCAGGAGGGTCCTGGGGGCAGGAGGTGAGGAGACCTGAAGTGGCAGAGGGAGGGTACTGCTGAGGGGTCTGAACGGGTGGGTGTGCAGTACTGCTTGTGCGTGAGTGTGTGTGTGTGTGTGTGTGTGTACCTGCAGTCGTGCGCTGAGTGTGGGGTTGGTGAGGCTGGAAGGGCCTCCAGCACCCGCACGGGCCCCCCGAGGGTTAAGCACCGCCCATCCGCCGGCTCCTCCCTGCCCCGGCCGCGCGGCGGAGCTGACGCCCTCACTCGACCCACCGCGCCCTGGGCGCACGGCGGTCCCCTGTGGCCGCAGCGACCAGCAGCGACCAGCCACCCGCGGATGCGCAACGCGTGCCACGAGTCATCCCCGCACAGCGGCTGCCGGGCCGTCGGGGTGCCCGGACGCCAGGAGCACCAGGCTGCCCAGATGCGGGCGCCACTCTGCCTGCTGCTGCTCGTCGCCCACGCGGTGGACATGCTCTCCCTGCACCGGAGAAAGAAGCAAGGTACAGATGTGGCTGGACTTGGTGGGATAGGCGCTGCATGGCAGACTCGCAGTAGCCTAGCGGGCATCTGTCTGGTGTCCAACGCCTGGGTTATTGACTCAGGGTCTGCACGGGGGACTGTCGAGCAACTTGGACCTAGGAAGCACCAAATGGAAGGGGTTAGTGGTCGATCTCACTGTCCCCATCTCCCAGCAGTGTCCCAAGGGTAACTCCACAGACAAGAAAGCCCAAGGAACTATCCTTGGGACCAAGGTACTAGGAGAAAGAGCTAAGGCTTAGAAGGCAGCCCAAGCATCCTCACTGGGCCAGAGGGTCATGTCAAGAGCAGTGGCTCCAGGGGCTCCAGGGGCTCTGTCACAGCCCCTGACTCCTGCTGCCCCCCCCCCAGAAGTGACCTGGGTGAGCCTCTTTGGTGATCTCTTCTGGGTGACCTGGAAGAAGTCTGTCCTTTCTAGGAACCCTTGGGATTCCCCCCCCCACCTTGGGACCTCCTGGAGCCACTAGGAAACCAGAACCTGAGACTCTAATTGTGCCTGGGCCCTGAAAACATTGTCTTTGGGGTCCTATACTGTAGCTCCTCAGCACCACAGTCAGATGTCTTTGGGGGGTGAGTTTGGGATTGCTCCTTGGACAGACCCTGTGCTGTCAGGGAGAGCAAGAGGACCAGCAAGCCCTATGCCTGAATGGGGCAGGTCCCAGGACCCTCTGTGCCTGTCTGTGAATCAACAGCCAAAGACTGACCACAGTGCCAGGAGTCTGCCACACACTGCCTCCTCACACCCCTATGACACCCTAATGAGAGTGGCTGGCTCACCCTGTAGAGAAGGAGCCCAAAGTTCATGCAGGTTGCTTTGTTGAGTGGTACCACGGGCAGGTGGAAGCTCTGATCTGCTCTCCCTGGCTGAGAGTCTGGGTCCAAGAATACTGAATGTCAGAGAGTGAGAGTGGTGTCACCCTTGGGGCTTCTAGTCCATCTGTGTGGAAAGCCTTACATGGATGCTATAGCTCCTGTAAGTGAGCAGGGGCTGTGGGAAGGCTGGTGTGAGGTGGGATGGCAGGCCACGGCCTAGAGGTCCAATCCGTAAAGGAGTTAGACAAAGGGACAGAGAGAATAGAGAGGCAGGTGGAACTTGGGTGGGCTACAGGGACTTAGGGGTCCTGAAGGGTTTCCTCTGTGAGTCCAGAGCCCAGGCACTGGAGTCAGCCTGTCTGGATGCACGTCCCTCCTTTGAAGGCTCCAGCTGAGTGACTCTGGGGAAGGCACTTGGTACTTCAGGTTTACCTGTGTGAAATCCTTCACACAGATCCTCCAAGGTGTTTCTCCATTCCGAAACAATTTTTACAATCCTTTCCTTTCACCGACTTGTCTTTAAAATGGGAGTAATATACTTCAGTCTCCATCATCAGGAGGACCATCGCTTGTCACCATTAATCGTCCCAGTTTCTTGTCTGTTGCATCATTAGGTACTTAATATGAGCCCAGTGAATGTAGGGAGAGGTGCTTACTTTCTAGAGAGGAAATGATTTCAGAGAGGGGAGTTGACTTGCCTAAGGCTGAACAGCAGATAAGCAGGCTCAGATCTCAGGATCAGATCTTAGCATCTCAGATCTAAGATGACGGGGTGTTGTGAGGCCCTGTGAGCTAGATAGTCTCCCTTTCTCAGAGCCTCAATGTATCTCCCTGGAGGGGAGTGGAGTTAGATTTCTAAGGTGCTTCTCACTGGTGAAAGGAAGAGGATGGGAAGGGGCATGAAAATAATTTGTTCTTTCCCCTTAGCCCAGCTTACCAGCACCTCCTGTGGAACTATGGGGCAGAGTGATGCTCCTTGCATTGGTCCAGCTGGATGAAGATGCTGCTTTTAAGCCGCAGGTGTGCACACCTGCCCAGCGTCTTCAGCGAGGTTGTGACTGCGTTCATGTGATGCAAAGTCTTGGGCTTCAGTCCCTCTCATGACCTATTCATGCTATGTGACCTTGGATGAGGCCCACAGCCTCAGTTTCCCCATTAGCACGGAGGTGGAGGCTACACGATCCTAGAACATGTTCTGCAAGGCAGTGACAGTTATCAAGGCCAAGTAAGTTTGGGAAGTGTAGGGTTTGACAGAGTCCTTGCCTGTGTGGTTTATCAGAGCCCAGGAAGAGGCGGCACAGAGAGATAGACAGACACATGAGGACCATTTCTCAGACATGGGTTGGAAGGGTATGCATATGGTCCCCAGGGCCTTATCGGCTTTGGCCCCTAATCTGACTTCGGCAAGAGAATGCGTCCTTTAGATGCTTGGACATTGGCAATGCCTGGATCGCTGGTTCACTCGCTCGCTCCTCCCCTCCAGGTTGTGTCAGAAGCCTTGGGGATGCTAAACTGAGTCATCCAAGCCAGCAGGAGGCTTACCCTTCCCTGCTTTCCTGAGCCTCCTTCTCCACACCCTGCTCTTGACCTCAGTCTTTGGCCCAGTATCCAGCAGTGGGGAAGGACCTGCCTGCCCCAGTCTTGCCTGGTCTATGCCCCCTCCCTTGGGGTCTGCTTCTCATGGACCTGGGCTTGGCTGGCTCCAGCGTCATCACTGGTTTTTGATGAAACCTAATTTTTCTGTTTCTACAAAACAGAATGAAAGGAAAGGCTTGAAAGGGATTCTTGGACCTCAAGTGTCTCTTACAAAACACTTTGATTAATTAAGTCTAAATGAATTAGAACCAGATGGGGGCATGTCTCTTGAAATGAACTGGTGTGCCTGGCAGTGGGGCAGTGGAGCAAAATGAGGGGACTCTACATTGTGTCCCTGTTCACAGATCTAGAGCTCCCTGTAGGGATGAGATGAGGCTGGAGTCCAAACCCTCCATTCTCTCCTGCCCTGGGCATGAAAACTTCAGCAGGCCACACACATTCTCTGATATGCGGTTCCCTCATCTGTGAAGTGGGAGCCAATGAACCTTCAGGAAAAGTTTACCACCATCCCAGAGGGAAAATACACGAAAGCCTCTAAGGGCAGAGAGGGCTGGGCAGAGGGTACCCTCTGAGCATTGACTTTCCCATGACCTTGTTACCCTGAGCCTGTTTGATTTACCATGGTGGGTGCAAGGAATAACGTGTACAGAGCCTGGATGGCAGCATTGGCCCTGGATGCAGATCCAGAGTTGGGGTCAACACCTGGGCAGGCAAGTGACAGATGGGAGGGATTGGCACAGGCTACCCGGGCCTCTTGTCTATGGTTCACACAGTGGCTGGGTGCAGAACACGATGCATTGCCTGCAAGATGGCACGCAGATGGAGCCAGGCTCAGATGGACATTGGCGTGACCCCGAAAGGGAAACCAGTTCCCGTGGGGCAGAGCGAGGTGATGCCTCCACAGATGCTGAGGGATGGTGTGGGTGAATCCTTTCCTGAGACCTGGGTCTCTTGGCAAAACAGCAGCTAGTTCAGTCTAGGAAGCAAAGCCTGCACACACAGCAGACAGGCAGCTGATCCTGAGCTCCACACCTGGGCTGTCCCTCCTCAGCCATTCTGAAGCCTTCCTTTGTACAGAGAGCTGCTTTCCACTTACCCTGCCATGGCCCTGGGAACCCATCCAGACATCCTCCCCATTCCCAGCCTCCAGAGGTTCAGAGACCACAGAGAGAGAGCTGGCCATGTACCAGGGCCCTGCATAGGGGATGGACTTCCTCTTCTGTGCCTTGTGGCATACCCATTCTTAGGCAAGAGAGTGAATGGGGCAGTAGCATATAGAGAACTCCCAGACGCTGAGTTGGGGCACAGAACCATAGCTTAGGAGACACCACAGCCCGTGCCTAGATCAAGTAAGGAACTCCGCTGGGACCGATGGCCATGTCTAGGAGGAGTCTTATCGGGTCATCAAGCTGTGGCAGCAATGTGGCAACCTGCAGGAGGAAGGAGAGCCTGGCCACTTTAGGACCACATGGTGGTGAGAAGATGGGATCCTACTGTGGACAGGGTCAGTGTTGGGTCATGGAGGGATCTGGGGGTGCCACATTTGCTGAGCTCCCCTGACTAGACTCCACTGGGTCCTGAGGACAGCATGGGTGGGCACTACACTGTCACTGATGTCATAATACCCAGCATATCCTTAAATGCCCAGCAGGGACCATGCCATGGCAGGACCCCCAGTGCTCTTCAGCCCAGCCTTGACAGTCAGGCTGGCCATTGCTCCAGTCTTAGCTGGGGCCTCCAAGAAGGGACATGGCTTGGGGAGTCGGGCTCCAAGAGGAGACATCATATGCTTGAGCATCGCGTGTAAGAAGGTTTGCTGTCCCTTACGAGGGGAGTTTACACTGAGCTCTGAAGCCCAGGCAGAAGTCAACTAAGTAAGTTACAGTCAGAGTTTTTTAATGGAATGGCATGGAACAGAACAGGACAGAAGGGCGGAAGAAAGCAGGATGGAGTTGGAGGTTATTTCTGTAAAGAGCCAGAGTAAATATTCTAGGTTTTGTGGACCACCCGGCTTCATCCCAGAGGCTGTGGCATACCATAAACTCCGCAGAAAGTGGCAGAGTTCTTAAATGTTGAGAAGTGCAGTGATGCTCGCTCATGTGTAGGGCAGTGTGCACAGATAAGTGAGCATGCATGCAAGTATGTGTAATTGCACATGAATACGTAGTATGTGTGCTCATGTGAGTGTGTGTACAGTGTGAATGTTAACATAAAATATTGTTTCTTGTTTGTGTGCATGCATGTGGTGTTCATGCCTACGTTTTGTGCATGTCTACCGCACATGTGTGTGCATGAATGTGAAGGCCTCAAGTTGATGTCAGGTCTCCTGGTCGATGGCTCTCTGTTTATTGAAACAGTCTCTCACAGAACCTGGGGCTTGTGATTCTGGCTAGTCCAGCTAGCTAGCTTTCCTGGATGATCCTCCTGCCTCTGCCTCCTGAGTGCTGGGATTACAAGTGAGCCATCACACCAGCCTGGCTTTTCATGGGTTCTGCAGACCCGAACCCAGGTCGCCAGGCTTGCCCGGCAAGTGCTTCATCCATGGGGGCATCTCGCCAGCTTCCAAAAGTGTGTCCTTCCCATTGTCAGAACATGGTTGCCATTCCCCCAGCTGTGCCTTTCTGAGGCACCCAGCCCTTTCCAAGCTGGCCTAATACAGGATGGATGTAAGATAGGGACCTTATGTAGGTAGGAGGGTCACTATTTTCCCAATAGAAGATCAATACCCAGTGGGCCACCTGGCACTACCCAGGAGCTGGGCAGTAAGCTTATAAGAAAGTCTGATTTACAGCTGCACTCCCTCTAGGGGACACCTACACACAACACCCACAAGCAGCTCTCCAGGTCTTTTGCTCCTCGTGGCCCTGAGCCTGGTGCCATATCCTTTCCAGCACACTTGAATGTTGGACTCGTCTGCCTGGGCCCTGAAGATCTTCCTGCATTAGACACCCAAGAGCAGTGAATGTGACAGACAGTCATGTTCTCTTCACACTGGCCTTCAGCCCAGCCCTGTCTGGTGGATACAGTTCCTCCCTGCTGCCACTGCCCCTCCCCCTGTACACAGGAAGACAACTGCAGGGACTGAGTCACACATCATGTATGTACTGTGACCTGGGTCTTGCTGGTTCCCAGACCCACAAGAGCATAGCCCACTTGCCGTGGAGTACTGAGTGTTGTCATTAACCAGCCTCTTCCGTGCCCAGAACTGTCTGGTTTGCAGAGCAGTCCATGCTTACTTTCTCTCAGGGGTTCCTGAGAGGAGCTGCAGAACATCACCGGTGGGGAGGTACACAAAGGGCCAGAGGAGCCCTTGAGACTGACACTTGTAAAAGTGGAGGTGGCAGTGGGCCAACCCTAGGTCAGCAGCTGTCATTGGTGGCCGTGGAAATACAGAAGGACCAGTGGCCAAGGACAGCAAAGCAGTCTACTCCAGAGTCTGTGAAGTCTGAGGTGACGCCTTAGAGCCTGTGTCTCTGTGTAGCCGAGGGATGCTAGCCTGCCTTGCCCTTCTCCAGGCAGCATTAGTGTCAGAAGGCGCAAAGAGGACCTCCACAGATGGAGGGAGGAGGCCCAGTAACCAGAGTCAGGTGCCTTCACAGGGTTCTCCAGTGGCCTGGGAGTGTGCAGCGCCACACAGGGTCTGCAGTTAAGGCCTGTATTAAGTTGTCATGACTTCAGGGCTAGTCCTCCATCCAGAGCCATGGTTGTGGATGCTGTTGGGATGTGAGATAGTCTAAGGTGGTAAGTCCTCGAGCGTGCATTGCACCCAGCTCTCTCCATACAGTCTGCTCATGTTTATCACCAAAATTACAAGTCCCTGGCTTCCCTTGAGGGACTGTCCATTTTTTTTTTGATCTACAGAAATGGCAATTTGAAATCCTTCAATCAATGATCATCTCCATTGCATTCTGCCTCTCAAGGCCTCTACAAGGCTGTTCAGTGGCCCACATTGAGGGGACCACCCAGCTGCTGAGGGACCCTGACACCCGGGAGTGCTCACATCCCTTAGATTAATAAGCCTGTGAGGTGGATATTATTATTATACCTGAAGAAACCATCTCCCCATTTCGGCAGCCATAACAGCCAGACACGTGCTTTTCTGACCTTGCCTTGGTCACTAGAGGTTAAGGTGCCTGCCTCGTGGCAAGGAACCAATCAGAAGTTAGCTGGTGGTGCTATGCTTTACGGCTCTGGGTGTGCTTTACGGACAAGCACACAGCAATGACACACAGAGCATAGCAACCACCCTGGGAGGGCCTATGGGCCATAAAACCAATTGGCCAATCAACACAAGACAAGCCCTCCAAGCCTAGAGCCACACCAATCCTGAGCCTGTGCGTACCCCTAGACACTCCCCTAACGCTGCCCTACAAGATCTCTATGCAGCTGGTTCGAGCTGTCTTTGCTAGCCATCCGCCATGGCCGGTGGGTGAAAGACCCGAGCTAACATCGGGTTAGCTCGTTAAAAAAACAATAAAGCCTCATGCAGCTTGCATCAAGCTCTCGAATCTGCCTGGTGATTGGGGTGACTGCAGTCGTGGGCTGAGACTCCGGAGGCCTGAGTTTTCCGTGGGTCTAACATACCTATTATATAAAGGAAAAAATATGTGACCCAGAAAGGTTAGGTAGCTAGTCCAAGGCCACATAGCTAAGGTCCAAATACTGCCTGGCCCTGGTACCCACTGAGCACAGTGGTCTCGTATCCACCACTTATGGAGACTGAGTTACCCACATTCCACAGAGCAGTAAACAGAACTGAGGCAGAAACACTAACTGAAGCATTTGCGGCCACCATTTTTGTATGTTGAAAGCAGCCAAACACCAGCAGTTTCAAGTTCCAACACAACAGCTTGACAAAAGAAGTTTTGAAAGCTAGGATTTAAATTCAGATAATTGATAACTGAGCCCAAAGCCAGAATAAAAGGCCTCTGAGGACCCACCCACAAAATGGCTCCTGAGGTGGCTTGGTCCTACAGACCTCTGTGCTCCAGGGACAGGGGCAGGGGCAGGCATCAGTTAGCCAAGGCAACACACAGACAGACAGAGAAGCGATGTCCCCAGGCAGGTCTCTGGGGGCCCAAGCCTTCCCTCCTAATCCAGATCACATGCTTTGTGCCAGATCCCATGGCTCATGTCTGGCCTCTGGCTGGGGAGACCTGCTTTCTTGGGTGCTGGGCCACCTCCATATCCTGGATTGATTTCTTATAGGGCTCAGGCCCCACTCCATGGCTCACGTGGAGGCTCTAATGCCTGTTTCAGAAGGGGCTGTGCCCCAGCAATGCAAGAGGGAATCAAGCCATGTCTGGTACCTCAAACACATGGGGAGAGTTGTAGATGGAAGGTTTCTGTCCCACCAGGTCCCACAGCTTTTTAGTCCCAAATAAACACATGGAGTCTTATATTAATTATATACTGTTTGGCTGATGGCTCAGGCTTCATATTGGCTAGCTCTCTCTCTCTTAATTATTAGCCCACTCTATTGAACTATGTATTGTATTGCCACGAGGCTGTGGCTTACCCGGAATGCTCTGGCATGTTACTCCTTTGGCTGGTACCTGGCAACTCTCTATGTTTCTTTTCCCAAAATTCTCCTAGTGTGGTAACCCCGCTATACTTCCTGCCTGACTACTGGTCAATTTTAACTCTTATTCCCAACCAATAAGACAACATATACTCGCAGAATACAGAGGGACATCCCCCATCAAGGAGGCACCCTCTGTCTCCAGAGCATCCACCTTCCCTATAGCCGATGGCGGGAACAGAGGGCTCTGCAGTTGGTGAGTTCATGTGTGGCCTGGGGCCCATGGCAATGCGGTCGTGGGTGCTGCTGTTCTTGGTGCCCCGCACATGCCACGCCTCGTCTGTGTCTCTGTTGGCTGGTTTACAGAACAGCCTTGAAATGAGGATAGCACACGCTAACACACAGGAGTGCTCAACAGAATGGTGAGCATCAGACCCCAGGCAAGGATCTGTGACAGGGCTGAGACACCCCTGGGCTCCCATCCCAGATGTCCTACAGCCATGCTCCCGAATGTCACGTCTGTCTGTCAGGACAACGGGGCCAGTGATAGCAAGGTGTCCTGAAGGTCACTGCTGGAATACTCAAAACTACTGTCACACACAGCCTTAACACCAGCTGAAGATCTTAAGCGATGTGGTGAGTCCAAGAGAGGCAGCTTTGATGAGCCCAGGTTCTGAGGATAAAACTGGTGCTTAGTGCTGTGTGATGTGGCCTAGTGAGCCACCCTGAGAGGATGACAGTGATTGTGGTGATGCACACTAGCTACAGGGCTCACCGTGTGCCCACGAGTGACAAGCTGTGTGTTCCCAAGTGAAGCCATCAGGATCTGACACCATGCCCTCCATGTACAATAAGCTGACACCCTAGACAGTCAACCTTTGAGCCACTTAGCTCCTGAACTCCCACACGTCAGCCATGGGTGTCTACAAAACCCAGCCTTTGTTTTGTGCTGACTATATTTTCCTGGCATTATTTTTTAAATTGCTAAAAATCACTTGGATTTAAATTTTTCCTCTTAAAAGTCTACTTCTCTTATCTTTTGTGTTCTCTGTGTGAGTGTTTCGCCTGCACTCAGCTGTCTGTGCCCCACATGCATGCTTGATGCCTGCAGTGGCCAGAAGAGGGCGCCCATTTCCCCTAGACCTGGAGCTACAGATAGTTGTGAGCTGCCTTGTAGGTGCTGGGAATCAAGCCCAGGTCCTGAAAGAGCTCGAGGGCTCTTAATCACCAAGCCATCTCTCCAGCCACCATTTTTAAATTTCAAATCTTGATTTAAGCATTAATGTTATCTTAAATCTGTAATATTTATTCATTTAAAAGTAATGTATTGAAATGTATTTGACAAATGAATTATTTTATTTTATTTTTACACTTAGGTTTCAATTTTATCTGATTATTTCAAATACCATTTTATTTTAGAATTGTTTGTGAATATTATTGTATTTTAGGGATTTTGTGTTTATATGTGTACTTGTATATGCATGTTTGTGGGGAGATATGTACATACATGTGGAGGCCAGATGCCAACCTTAGGAGCCATCTCCTTTGCCTTTGGAGACAGAGTTTCTCACTGGAACCTGGAACTTGCTGTTTTATAGGATAGCGTGGGTAGTGAGTGAGCCCCAAGGAGCTGCCTGTCTCTGCCACTACACCTAGCTTTTTTATGTGGGTACTGGGGACTTGAATTGAGATCCTTGTGCCCAAGCCACTGACTGAGCTATTTCCCCAGCCCCATTTTAGTGTTTATTTTAATTAAAATATGTTTTAGTTTTCCAGTTTAATTTTTGTTCCTCCTTTTTATTGGTCTTCCTAATTTTTCCTGTCAGTTTTGTGGGCTCCCCAGTGCCACCTGCTTACTGATCCATCTTATTTAACATTGAAGAGTCTCTTGGAGCTTGTCTGTTTGTCTCATCAATTCATCAGTTCTATGGAAAGCAGTCACCATGTGGCATGGTGCTGCCATAGTCAAATCCACTAATTCTATTTTAATTTGTATTGACTTAAAAGTATCTTATAAGCACATTTAAATTTTTCTTTTTACATTTTTTGGAAGGGGCTGGATTGTTCTGTCTTATGGCCTGAGCTGGGTTTGGTCTTAGGTAGAACATTCTGGAAGGCCTTGTGGAAGCTACAGAGGTGTGATCCAGAGGCCACGTCCATGGCTCTCCTTCCCCTAAGCTTTCTCCTCTGATCATCAAGGTGCTGCTGGGTCTCAAGAATGCAGGTGTTCCTGTGTGAGTCCCTCCTCTGCATTTAGAGACTGGTAGACTTGGCTTAAGTGGCAGTCCTCCCCAAGAGGAAGGGTATCCTCAGCTAGCAGCTTGCCTTTGGTTCGGTGGCCCCAATGTGGAGGTGTCTTCTTTTCCTGCTTCCAAAATGAAAATACATTGAGGACATTTATTTGCAAGGTGGACTTTAGGTCTGGAGACTATTGCTAGGTGCTTGTCCTCACATGCAAACAGTTCCAGATCAAAGATACCCAGGAGTTGGTCCCAGAGGCCTCTCCCCACTTCCTGTCTTGGCTTGGCTGCCATAATTCCTGCTTCTTGCACACAGTGTGGGGTCTAGCCTTGGGGACCTTGGGCCCTGTGACAGTCGTTTTTTCAGTAGCAGATCCCAGCTTTTAGAGGGCCACCAGGCAGAAATGGACAGGTAGAGACTGGAGTTCTCACTCCAGTCTGCATCCCATGGCTCTTTGTTGTGTATGCTTGGCCAGCCCCTGGCCACCCAGAGCCTCTCTCATCCATGCAAATAGAGTATGCCTAGCCCTTACCTTGTAGGGTTGTGGCTGGGAGCACAGGGTCTCCCTAGGGCTTGGCTGGCCAGAAGTCACTGCAGTGTACCAACTTTGAAAGTGACTAAGGGAACCACATAGGCAGGGCCTTGGTGTCAGTCCCAGGACTGAGGACAGAGGGTATGTAATCTGCCTCAAAACCATCACTAGTGGAAACACAGAACTAAGACTTGGTCCCAGCAGCACAGTGGTCAGGAGGCAGTAGCGGGCACAAAGGCATGACTCGAATCCATGACTGGAAGGAGTGGACGTGGCTTGGACAAGGGTAAAGGTTTCAAGTGGGACAGCCACGAATGTCCTAGTTAGAGCTTCTATTGCTGCCATGAAACACCATGGCCAAAAATCAAGTTGGAGAGGCAGTGGTTTATTTGGCTTATACTTCCTTATCAGTTAATTGATTATTTAAGGAAGTCAGGACAGGAACTCAAGCAGGGTAGGAACCTGGAGGCAGGAGCTGATGCAGAGACAATGGAGGGGTGCTGCTTACTGGCTTGAGTCCCCTGGCTTGCTCAGCCTGCTTTCTTATAGAACCCAAGACCAGTAGCCCATGGATGGCACCACCTACCATGGACCGGGCCGTCCCCCATCAATCACTAAGAAAATACCCTACAGGCTTGCCTAAAGCCTCTTATTGGGGGCATTTTTTTAAATTGAGGCTCCCTCCTTTCAGATGTGTCAAGTTCATATAAAACTAGTCAGTACAATGAATGTCTATGACAAGGGCCCTTTGAAACCAAGGACAGAAGGTAAAGGACCTGTAATCTGCTTGGTATGACACTGTGAACACAGCCATCTACCTTTTAATTCTTTTGACACACACACACACACACACAAACTTGATGGTTCCTGTTCCCCGAGTCTCCAGTTCCTCCCAGGTACCAGACTTGCCCTGAAGGACCACCATGTCTCCACCAGGGCTCTCAGCCTCCCTCCCTGCACTGTGTCTCCTGTCCCTTCTCCTTAGCTCCTGGGGGTGGAAGATCCACTTGATCATGTCCCTCCAGCAACTTCTCAGCTAGAACCCTGGGAAATTAAAACGATCCTAGCTTATAACCTTGAGGTCCTATACAAGGCCACATACAATTTAACTGTAAATAGTTCTGCTGTGTTGTTTAGAGAATAACAAGAAAAGGTCCCTCAACATGGGGACAGAGTGAGGTACTTGGGATGACAGACCTAACTGAGCATCCCTCTCCAAACCCTCCCAACCCCTCCCAGCCTGAAAACTTAGCACCATCCAAGCTTATGAGCTGGAGATCACATACAAGGCCACATACAATGTAGCTGTCTGTAAATAGTTCTGTTGTGTTGTATAGGGAATAACAAGAAAAATCCCTCGCTTATTCTGTCAACAGGGTTTTTATAAAATATTTTTAATGCAGAACTTAGACAAATCAACGACAGTTAGCCCACCCTAGGGGTCTGGGGCCCACCCTCAACCTCAGTCCCCACTCTTCCTCACTTGGACACTGCCCTCTGATCTCTCCAGCCTGAGGACCTGAGGACCTTTTATTTGCTGGTCCCTCTACCAAGAATGTGTATTCCAGAGAGGCTTTGGAATCCCACTCCCTTCAGGATGGAAACTTCTACTGTTTCCATCTTGTCTAGAGGACTGTCTTGTCCACTGTGCCTTGAACAGTATTTGACACAAAACAAACATCTCTTGATATCCTGCCACCTCAAGACGCCCAATCTGAAGCCATTAAGTCCCTTGTATAACATAACATTTGGGCATGTATGGTGGTTTGAATGAGAATTAAATGCTTGATCCCTAGTTGGTGGAACTATTTGAGAAGGACTAGGAGGTGTGGCCTTGTTGGAGGAAGTGTGTCATGGGGGTTGGAGGTTTGCAGGCTTAGAGATTTCTGAAAGGCCACACCATTCCTGGTTAACTCTCTCCGTCTCATGCTTCTAGATGAAGACGTAAGTAAGCTCTCAACTACTGCTCCTATGCCATGCCTGCCCACCTACTGCCATGTCTTTTGCCATCATGGTCATGGACTTAACCCTCTGGAGCCATGAACCATAAGTTAAATGGTTTTTTTTTTTTTTGAGACAGAGTTTCTCTGTGTAGCAACAGCAGTCCTAGAACTCACCCTGTAGACCAGGATGTCCTCAAACTCACAGAGATCTATCTGCCTTTGCCTCCTGAGTACTGGGATTAAAAACATGCACTATCACCACCCAGCTTTCTCTTTTAATTTGCCTTGGTCATGGTGTTCTGTCACAGCGATTTAAAAGTAATTAAGATACCATGTAACCTTGAGGTCAAAAACAAGGCCACATACAATGTAACCATTTGTAAATAGTTATGTCATATTGTTTATGGAACAAGAAAATGTCCCTGCATGTTCTGTCCACAGGTATTTTCTTCTTAACATTTTCAGTACAGAACCTGAACAAGTCAACTCCAGTAAGTCCTCTGTAGACATTGTGTGTGTCTGGCCTGTTCTTCATATGCACACACTGAGGATGGTAGTATAGTGTCGATCTGAGCTCTGAGAACAAGTTGATTGAACCTTCAATTCCTACTTCTGTCTTCCGAATCTCACCACTGAGCTAGCCTAAGAGTCTCAGCTCCAGGCCCGGGTGATGGTTAGTTATATGTTATCAGGAGTGGCAGAGCCCCATCTTTTGTCAGCCCCAACAGGCTTGGGTGATGGGTGTAGCAGAGCTGGCCTCTGAGTCAGGGACTGTGCCCATGTCCAGATGGGGAGAAAAAGGTAGCTGGAGAGACGAAGAGTCAGAGGCACATGTTCAGATCCTGTATTCCAAGGATTCATTGTGTGCCTCTAAAGAGATCCCATCCATCACTGGGGACCCTTTACTCAGTAAAATGCTGTTACCTACTGTGCTGGAGACAACAGGGCCTACCTCCTCTCACGGAGTGGCAAATGCTGCTGATCTTTTTCAGTTTGCCTATCCAGTCGGTCATAGTAATATTTTGATGTTTTTATTTTTTACTAGTGTATGGAGGCCCCTGATGGGGTACAGGGCAGTGATGGTGAAGCCCATGGTGGGGAAAACTGTTCACAGTGGAGAGGCTGGAGAGAAGGATGGATTGGCATGTTCCATTATACCCTGCCCCCAAGGTTCACCTGCCTCTCGTTAGGGGACTGAGTCTTTTGTACATATATACCTCCAGTACTCCTCATATGCCTACCCCCCTTGTCACAGCCAGGGCTCCTCTCTGTGAGGTGATAACTGTGTCAGATTTTGCTAAGTTCGAATTTCTGTAGGTTCCAGTCCTAGTTGGGCAGCTCTGTCGCTTTGGGCTCCTGTCAGGGTATGTGGTAGCTATGGTGGAGAGCCCGTTGTGTGGGAAACTGTTCACCTCACAGAGGAGAAGCTGCCCCAATAGCCTGAGGGTCTCATTAGATCCTGTCTCCAAAAGGCTCCCCCACCTCTCCTTAGGGGACCAAGTCTTTCACATATGGATCTTTGGGGATGGTGTCCCAACTTCAGCATCGCCTGTATGTTGTGTGCACAAAGTAGGGACAGAATTGCCTGCTGCTGTCACCTCCAGAATTCCTGCAGTTGGAAAACTCAGGGTCTATCCCAGTGAATAGAGAGGAGGGGCTGTGCCAGGTACACCTGTGCTGTGTGGATGGCAGGTGTCCCATTGTGGGACCCTGAATCCTTGCACCCCTCCAGTAGAAATATCCATATAAATCAATCTCAGTCACCGCCGTTGGTGTCCCTACACTGGGATGATAAATTGGCCAAATGGTGACAAAATGGCTGTCCTACCATTCACCTCTTACTATTTGCTCATCCTCAGTGGATCAAGGTAGACAACAAATGTGAGTTTAATTGGGTGTGGCATTCCTGTCTTCCCATCCTTCAGGCCCCTCTAAACCAGAAGCCCACCTTCATGTGGGAGCTGGGGACATGTTTGCTGGCCCACTCTATAGCAAGCTTGTTGAACTATCTTTGGACCACCAGCCCACAAATAATGACCCAGAACCTTATTAATTATTAAAGCTTGGCCTTAGCTTAGACTCTTTCCCACTAACTCTCATATTTTTTAAATCTACATTTTACCATGTGGCTCAGTTATCTTTTCTTAGTATGGCACATCCGACTTACTCTGAGTCTGCTGGTGAAATTAGGTCTAGATTCCTCCTCCTGGTTTCTCTTTCTGCCTGGAAGTCCTGCCTATTCTTGCCTAGCTATTTGCCACTTAGCTCTTTATTAAACCAATCAGAAGGTGCCTTAGGCAGAGACACATCTTTACAGTGTAAACAAATATTCCAAAACACCAGTCTTCACTGGACCATTCTTAGTGCTCTGTGGACAGACACCCACAAGCTGGAGAGGTGCAAGGGAGGGGATGAAAGGTGGCAAAGAGAGCTAGTCCCCTCCCCAAAAGTCCAGGAGTGGGTGGACCCCAATTCTAGACTCCTGGTTCAGGGAAAAGGAAGAGCACAGGGAGTTTGTTTTCACATGTTAGAGGAGCAAGATTATCCAGCAAACACCTACAGAGTACACACATGCAGCAGGCATTGTGCAGGGTGTGAGGGCCATTGGTGGCAAGGCCAAGTCTGGTGGAAGCTTACATTTCTAGTCTAGTACTGTTCCGTGTAACTTTCTCAAAAGCCCCCCCAGATATGGTGTGTCTCTACCTTTATTTAATAAATCCAATAAAAGTGAGGGAGATGCTTTGTTTCTTGTTTTCACCCATGTGTTTCTGTAGACTAGAAAGAGCATGACGTAAAGTAGGTGTTCAGGAAATACAGGATGGACAAATGGGTGGATGGAATGCATGAATGAGTGGATGGGTGAATGGATGGGTAAATGGAATGATGGTAGGATAAATTGAATGGATGGATAGACAGACAGACGGATGGATGGCTGACTGATGGATGGTGAGATGGATGGAGAGATGGATGGATGAATGAATCTCGAGTCCTTAAAAGCACATTTTAACAATCCATCCAACAGATTAAAAAGCTGAGGCCCAAAGACAGTCAGGGACTTGTCAAGGCACACAGCCCTGGAAAAGAGGCTACATCAAGGCTTCTCCTAATTCTAGAATTTGAAAGGAGGGAGCCTATGAGGAGAGCTCAGTAAACATCAGACTCTAAATATGCTTCCTGGAGCCAGGAGATCCAAATTGGATTCCCAACTCTGCCATCCTTTGTAATGTCCAAGTCCTCATGGTGCTGGCTAAGAAGAGTGAGCTGTCTGGACAGGGTCCACCCTTGGATCCGCCTGGACCTGACCCCACCGCTTCCCCTGCCCCTCACTGGAGCCGGGCCAGGTTCTCAGCACTGGAATTTGATGCTCCCTCCAAAGCTGACTTCCTCTTCATGAGGGGAGGGGTGTTCAGGTTGAAGCTATTTTGGGGTCTGCACTCCCAGCACTTAAAATAATAGTAACCTCCACTAAGAAAGACTTTCTGGCTCTACATCCAAGCTCACTATCAGGATCTGTAACCCCAGGCAACTTACTCTTCTATATGTCTTAGCTTCCTCTGAGTTAATAAAAGCTACTTCTGAGTGTTATATGTTCACAGCTGCCAGGCCCCTGCCACCTGCTAGATGTTCTGAGCATATCACACAGGCCATCACACTGGATCTTACATCTAAGGACACTGGTCCCTGTTTTACAGGAAGGGAAACTGAGGCTTAGGGAGGTTCATCTGGGTTAGAACTCAGGCCATCTGCCTCTGCAGCCTGTGCTCCTGGCTACCCTAAGCAATGCCCTCCTCTGCTCCTGAAATCAGCCCATCTGGACTTCAGGAGTGTCCAAGCCTCTGGGATTCTCTAGAGATAGACTAAAAAAACAGAAGGGCTAGGCATGGAGTCCTCCATTACCCATCATGGACTTGTGTTTCACAGCTGTGAAAGGCCAAGGGAATCAAACCCCGGAGTGGGCAATTAGAGGCCTGTGGCCCCCACACTGCTGCACTCCATACACAAGTTGTTGTACTCTGTGATAACCTAGAAAGCTCAAATAGGAACTTAGACTACCCTGTGAGCAGCAGAGCCAGAGCTGCTGAGCCTCAAGGTCATTCAACAGGCACTCATTTAGCACCTACTGTGTAACAGGCACTCACTGAGAGGCTGCTTCTACCAGGCATTGCTATCACAGAAGCAGCCCTCGATGACAGTGACATACACAACAGTCCCCTCCCTACATCATGGAAAGCTTGTCAGTGTTTGCTGAGTGACAGATACAGACTGTGAGTTGATCTCTAGGACAATTACAAGATAATCTCTCTCTCTCTCTTTCCCTCCCCAACCCCGTGTGTGTGTGTGTGTGTGTGTGTGTGTGTGTGTGTGTGTGTGTGTGTGTGTGTGTGTGTGTGTGTGTGTGTGATATAGTTTCCTGAGTGGATGTAAAGATGCCTGTGTATGTGGAGGGCATGTCAACCTCATGTCATTCCTCAAGAGTCATTTGTCTTGGTGTTTTTGAAACGGTGTCTCACAGAACCTGGAGCTCACTAATTAGACTCAGCTGGTTGACTAGCAAGCTCCAGGGATCCTCCTTGACCCACCTGACACCACTGGGATTACAATCTTGCACCGTGTCCCACTTTCTGTCTGGGTTCTAGGATTGACCTGGATCTCCATGCTTGTGCATCAGACATTTTACTAACCAAGCTGTCTCCATGATCCTGTTGTTGTTGTTATTGTTGTTGTTTGAGACTGGGTTTCTCTGTGTAGCTTTGTAGACCAAGCTGGCCTCAAACTCATAGAGATCCACCTGCCTCTGCTTCCTGAGTGCTGGGATTAAAGGTGTGCACCACCACCACCTGGCCCATGATCCATTTTGTTTTTCGATTTATTCTTACACAGTTTTACTTATTTGACACACAGGCCGGATGGACCAAGCCAGTTGATTCTCCAACATTTTCCCCTTGGGGCGGCTCTAGGATGATTCTGCCCTGGCAGCTATTGGAAGGCTGAGCTGTGGGGAGATAACCTGGGAGAAGCCAGCTGGTGGTTCCCAGCTGTTATCAGCATGTTCGCCCTGCAAGTCCCCAGGAAGAGGAGTCCTGTCTCCTCTTCCTGGTTCTGAAGATCACCAAGCCTCCCACCAGGGATGCTGGTCTAATTTCTGTTGAGTAGCTAACAGGGTAGATGCACCTGGTGGTCCACGTTGGTCCTGCGGAGATGAGAGAAGAGGTTGGAATTGTTCTGGCCTGTGCCCTGCACCCCACCAGAAGGCCAGACAGGGGCACTGTTGAGCAAAGGTCAAAACCTTCTCCAGGGGCATCTCAGTCTGTTAGAGATGATGGTCACAGATGTCATTGTACACTAACCACGTCCCAGGGGCACACAGGGACCCAAACTATCCTTTTCTTTCTTGTCATATGAGGCACAGGAGGGACGGTCCACAGCCAATGCCCCTCTTGTAGATAGAGTAATCTGAAGCCACTGTCCCCGGATTTCAAAAGCCCTTACTGACCTGCTCCATGGCAGCTGGGAGGGGTGGAGAGTAGAAAAGCAGAGGTTGGGTTAGGCCCAAGGCAGCCAGCTCTGCCCCTGCCCTCATTTGGCAAGTTTTCTACCTCTGTTAAAGTCAGGTGGACAGTGGCCTTAGCACGGAACTAGAAAGGCTTCTCAAGATCTTGGTGAGGGGTTTTGTGGCCCTCACTATGTGGAGGCTTGAAGAGGCAGGTAATGGCACGACACCAAGGTTAAGCCTTTGGATCTGTTGGATGTAAAACATCTAGTTGTCCCATTGATGCTCAGAAGGAACTAGTGGCCTAAAAGCCGCTGGGCCTGCTCTCTCTGGGAGCCTCCAAGCCGGGAGCTATCACCAGTGTCTGGATGGTGCAATCTGCCCCCCAGGCAGGAATGTGCTGGCCCTCAGAGCCAGCCTCCAGCAATGGCAACTGCCTCCCATATGTGGCAGTCAAAGGGGGCAAGCGAGCGCCCAGATGTTGCTAATTTCCCCTTGGTCATCAGTGACATGCATCCCTTATTGCCAGGAAGATATCCGAGATGTGCTGACTGGCCTTCTCTCTGCAGCTCCTCTTTGGAGTTCTGGATCCTTCCCGAGGGCAGAGCAGGAACCAGGACCTGCCCTGGTCCTCCTAGACTTATTTATCTTGAAGCAGGGACCATGATCTTTCTCTGCCTGCACCGCCCCCCACCTTCTCACCCTGGGAGTCCTGAGGACGGCTGTATTAAATCTGTAGTCCACCATGACAAACCATGTTCTCATGCAAGGCAATACTTCACTGGGCACACCCCTATGATGAAGAAACTCTGCCCCAAAAAAATGTTGGCATTGAAATAAACAGTTCTGCGCTGATTGTCAGGAGAATTGCAGCCACAGATTGGCAGAGTCAGGGTAGGTAGGTGGTAAAGGTCTCAGCTACACAGCAATGTCACCAAGACCCTCTTACCTGTCAACACTGCCCAGCAATTCCATGAATATCTGAGCCGAACTCACAGAACTCCTGCTTTACAGATGGAAGCTGGGCCCAGAAAGGTTAGAACACTAGTTTATGGTAACACAGGTAAGAGGGGAGGGTCAGAGCCAGGATTTGAACCTGCATAGTCAGCCTTCAACCTGCTCTCCACTAATGGATTTTAAAGTGTGACTTCAAGACTACAAGCGAGGACCCGTTAACTGTGTGTGTTCCAGGTCCTGCCAGCTCTCCCAAAATATAATGCTGATGGGAGGCCCAATTGGGGGTGTTCCATCAACCTTCAGAGCAATCTGTGTACACCCAAAGGGGATGGATCCTGCTTGGCCTAGTGTGGTGGCCCACACCTATTGTTCCATATATGTGGAAGACTGAGGGAGGTTCCCCAAGAATTCAAAGCCAGCCTGAGCAACATGGCAAAACCCTCTAGCTTAAAATCAAAATTGACAAGAGATCCTCGTCTTCTCACTGTGACTGGGGAGGGAAGTGGTTGAGACTGTCACCCAAGCACAGTGAGACCTGGAACTTCCCATCATCCTTGGTGCCAAGATGGGCATAGAAGCTTGAGGGTCTACATTTGGCACCCAACAGTATCATTTCAGGCAACCTTATCCACTGTCACTGTGAGAATGTAAGCCGCTGCCACTGGCAGATGCACTGGATTTTTCCAGAAGTCCAAATTCTAGCTTTTTATGTGGAATCCCTTGAATTTATAAATCCTGGCCATCTGTCCAAATTGCTCCTTAAAAAAGTGTGGGGCCATAATTTGGCCTGGGTACCAAGGGCATTTTAATGTCAGGCACACTGTGTCTGCTGAAAGGAACCTATCTGGGACAGCATGCTGTTGTCAGGGTCCCAGGTGTTCACGCGAACCCCTGGGGCAAAGGTGGCTGTGATGTATGCAATGTGGAAGTGACCTTAAATCCACTCAGAGTTTCCAAATAGAAAAAATAATGGTCCCCTATTTGGGGGGCATCATTGACTCCTGTTAGATGAAGTGTTAGAGCCCAGTCTCAGGACACAGATGACTCTGACCCTGGGATCTTTGTCATTCCTTGTCTCTGGAGGGAAGAACAAACCTGCCATTCACCCAAGACCAAAGCTGCCTGATGAGCTCTTTACTCGGTGGTGGCAGGAAGCCAAGGCCCCATTACTTGCTATCTACCTTCTAGTCTTTCCCATGTCCCTGCCCTGCATGAGACAAGGACCTACGTGGTGGTTCACAGTTCCACTGTGGGCCATGACTGTGAAGGGACAGGATGAGCTATGCGTGGGGCAGTCTGCTGATTTGCTGTTAGGCCCCCCTAAGGTTTGGGGGCTGGGAGTTGTTACCTCAAGTCTTGAAGTGTGGAAACCAAGGCATCAGTGACGAAGAGACTTGTCTAAAGTCAGTCATCAAGCAGAGGAGCCAGGATTTCCACCTGCTCACCTGCACACATCTTTAGAGACTTTAGATTTTTGAAGACAAAAATCACACCATCCTCTTCAACCTAGTAATGTCTGCAGTTCCTCAGATGCTGGCTGTATGCTGGCCTCTGAGCTCCCTGTAGGCTCTGTTGCCCTCCACCATGGCAGCCCTACAAGATAAGCATCATCAGCCATTTTATACCTAGAAAAGCTGGGGCTCAGGGTGGTAAAGGATCTTGCCCAGGTTCACACAGTGCTTCTTCCCAAGCATGTAACTATTGAATCTCTAGCATCCCCCAACAAAAGAAAAAAAATATCAAAGGTTCGGCAACTGTGGTGGCTTGAATGAAAACAGCCCCCAAAGGGAGTAGCACTATTAAGAGGTGTGGCCTTTTTGGAAGAAGTGTGTCACTGTGGAGGCAGGCTTTGAGGTCTCATATATGCTCAAGCTACCCCCAGTAAGACAGACCACTTCCTGTTGCCCCTGAGTCAAGATATAAGAACTCTCAGCTATTTCTGTATTGTCTACCTGCGTGCTGCCTTGCTTCCTGCCATGATGACAATGGACTAAACCCCTGAACTGTAAGAGAGCCACCTCAATTAAATGTTTTCCTTATAAGTGTTGCCATGGACATGATGTCTCTTCACAGCAATAAAAACCCTAACTAAGACAGCAGGTATGTATTGAATGAGTGGTTGGATTGCTCAGCACGGGGGCAGGGGGCGGGGCTACATTCAGGGTTATAATAAACTAGAGTCACTGTCAAGCTGAAAGTGGTCGCCATGCTCTGTAGAGTGGATTTCAAAGGCCTAACTCATTCCCCAGATACTCAGAGAAAGACAAGTGATTCAGATGTCATTCAGATCTCTCCAGCTGCTGGCACAAGGCAGAGCTATACCTGTGGGGCCAACTGGCGGTTCCACTGAGGGAAGCTGGTCTCAATTGGAGACAGTTCCTCAGGGGAATCACATGGGTGTCGATTCTGATGCTCCAAGTAAGCTCACGAGGTTGCAATTAGAGCTCAATTGTGCTCATTTATATAAACATGTAGACCATCTGGGATAGAGTAGGATCCACCTGACATGGGGAAGAACCTGGGGTTCCTCAAAGTGCCATGGAGGGCAACAGAGTGCGTGGTGCTGCAGCCCCCTGACCTGCAGGAGCATAGCTGCCCACCAGAGTCTGTTTCCTATCCAGATAGCTGGGTCTTTGCTGATTGCAAGCTGACAGGAAAGCATTAGCTGGAGTGGAAAAGCTCCTTTCTTGGAGTCATGAGGGAGCCAAGCCCTGGGAGGGCCTGGAAGGCCCTCAGAAGCTTTGCTGCCTTTTGGAGCTAGTGAGGTTCCTGGCTGCCGCTTCCCTTTCTGCATCTTATTGTTTATTTCTTTTTCTCCCTCTGCTTCTGTATTAGTCAGAAATCATTCAGTTGCAAGTGACAGAAAAGCTAACTCAAAGTGGCTTGAGAAATAGGGAGGCTGCACAGGCCTCTGGAGCAGACCAGGTGGGATGGAGGCTCCTTTGAAACTCAGATATAGCTCCTGGCTCTGCTCTGTGTGTTCTTCACTCTTGGAAGGTTCTTGGTTTATGCGGCATTCCCCAGCCTCCACCATCAACAGATTCTCAGAGAGCAGAAAGGAAAACATACACAAAATAGCACACACTACATCACACAAACTCACACACACCACAGTCACACACATACACACACACACACACACACACAACACACACATATACCACACACACTACATCACACAAATTCACACATACACACACACATATACCACACACACCATACCACACAAACTCACACACACCACATATCACACACACACAACATATACCACACACACTACATCACACAAACTCACACACACCACAGTCACACACACACACAACACATATACCACACAAACTCACACACACCACAGTCACACACATACACACACACACACACACACACACATACCACACACACTACATCACACAAAGTCACACACACCACAGTCACACACACACACAACACATATACCACACAAACTCACACACACCACAGTCACACACACACAACACATATACCACACATACTACATCACACAAACTCACACACACCACATATCACACACACAACGCATACACAATACACATACTACACCACACAAACTCACACATACCACATATTACACACACAACATGTACACAACACACACACTACATCACACATTACACACACACAACAAACACATACACCCACACACACTACACCACACAAACTCACACACACACACCACATATCACATACACAAACAACACATATACCACATACACACTACACCATATGAACTCACACACAACACCTACCACACCACACACACACACACATACACACCACATACCACACCATACAACACTTGCACCACACACAAAACAGCACATACCCCTATTGACTTAAGAAGAAAAAAAAAACAACTCAAGACTAGTTTCTATAGGGACATATTCCTGTATCTGGTCCAGCGGTGACTAAAGTCAAGGGCACATGGCAATCTATCTGCTCAAGCCATGATGGGTATCAAAGTGTAAATGGCTCCACATGGGCCTCAAAATCAGGCTGAGTTGAGGCCTAGCCTTTGCCAGAAAGTATGCCAGCGCCCGCTGGTGGCCGCTTTACCTTGGGGAAGACCTGTGTAGCACCCTGCCTGCCATTGTGTTTAGCTACAGAGCACGATCCCTACGGCCATCTCTCATCCAAAGTCACTTTCCAAAGCTATGTCTAACTAGCCCACGTGAGCCCGACCAGAGCCAGGCCCAGACAGCATGTGCCTGGTGGCCAGCTCCTTTGCTCTGGGACAGGAGACTGTAGCAAGGAAGACACCATGAAATGCCCAGTGTGTTCATCTCAGATTTGGACCAAAATTAACCACGTCACTGGGACTCTGATACAGGCAAATTTAAGAACCAGTATGTTTAGATCTTTCCGGAAAAGCACTGTCCAAACTCAGTAGTCATCACTTTTCATTTATAAAGTGAGCATTTGGGTTCCTACACCCATGACCTTGAGGGGACCCCAGTAAAGAAAGATGTGATGAAGGCCAACTGTGAAAATTCAAGCCATGTCGTTACAACCTTGAAGCACTAGAGGGCACTCTACCAATTGCTGGATCAAGGATGCATCCAGAAACTGGACCACAGCCTTTACCTTTGAAGATGGGAGGCTCAAGGTAGCGAACTCGTGATCACACACACACA